>NW_027457646.1:1509166-1818333 GCF_050624435.1 Tenrec ecaudatus | reverse complement strand
CATATAATGTCCCCAGAAAGGATCAGTGTCTAGGCTGGAGTCTGAACGCATCAAAATATTAAAGATGCTTGCTTCTGTTTGCATCACTTTTATCCCTATCATTCTTCTGCAGGCAAAACCCAGTCCCAGGGGGATGGCAACTACAGTAACCAGACTGTTCTGTCTGACTTCTAAGTTAGGACACATAGACCATCTGAATAAACCCTTTGATTCTGTGTCCCTCTCCTTCCCATAGGCAAAAGTGCAGCCAGCACCAGACCTTAAACCTGCAGACAAAAGGTTTGTGAAAAGTCTAAAAAGAGCAGACAATACCCTGAAAACCTAGCCTGCAGAAGAGAAGACACAGAATCATAAGCTACAACTGAAGAAAAAAAAAAGCTCCAGGTGGGTGTCATTCAGACAACTGATTCCAATGAAAACACTTGAGCTTCTCACAGTGTAAAATTGTTTTTACTTCCATACTATTGTAATTCAAACAGTTTCCCATATCTCACCTCCAAATGTAACTCCAGCAGATTCAAGTATATTAAGGAAGAGGCAATTATTCTGGTGTTTCCCCTGCACCGATTATGGAGCATCAAACAGTTTTACTATTCTCAGCTCATGCCTTAGATTTTCAACTATTTGAATGGGAAGGAAATCTTAACATGCCGCGTTTCATAGGCTGACTTCAGTGTTGCCTCACGCAGATTACGTTTTTCATTTCTAGAGTGCCTCCACATGAGTTTTTTTTTGGGGGGGGGGTGGGTTAAGGAGCATTATCATTTTCCATCATCAGTTGTTGATGGGAAATTTTACATCCTGCAGGTTCCCGTATACAATAATTACATTAAACAGTGGAGCTTTCTGTATCTTCCTGTTTTTCACAACAGGTTATGCTCACTCATATTCTTAGCTTATCACGCCAAATGTCCAAGTTGCACAGGTGGTGTTAATTGAAGGGCGGAATGATTCATGCATTGGTCACTTTAGCATTGCAAGTTCATGAGCATCTTGATTTTGAAATTCAGTAAAGTGAGATGATGCCTTAGCCAGTTAAATGCTACTCCTTCCAAACCTCACGTACACTCAGACATATCTGAGCAGAAGCCACATTATCTATGCGAAACAGCTTTGGGTGCTCCCCAGCTATATGCAGATGCCCACCAAATATGAGATTATTTTGCTTTCTCTGACTTTGCTCTTAATAGCAGTCAGCCTCATTTCCATCTCCTTTGTAGATGGTTGTGAATTCTGGGGGGGGGCTATGGCATAATGGTGGGCTTATGAGATTAAAAAGATCTTTTAGGGAAGTTTTCTTGATGTGCATTTAATATTTAATTACAACTCTCTTTTATACACGTGTGTCTGTGGATTTCAACATTTCAGTGCACAGATTAGCACATTCCCATAGCGGAGTGAACCTCCCTTCCGTCATGTCTATAGGTATTTCTCGTTCCTATGGGCAGCTGGACAGTAATTTATCTGGGGAACGTCTGGTAAACCAGGACAATGGTGCCTCCCCAGCTTTCTGTGATGAAGGGCCAGGCCATTGGTTACCTTTATAAAAGTCTCCTGACACGTCCTAGTGATGTCTGTTTCTGGGACCATAGTGGCTTCCTCTTCCTCGGTTGGTCTTGTTGGTAGGTGCTGTCCAGTTGGTCTGCTTCAAAGCAACCCCAATGTACAGGACAAGGAAAGGCTTGCCAGTCCTGGACCACCCTCATTTCTTTCTGATGTTTGAACCCATCGTTGCAGCTCCCGTGGCCATGCATCCTGCAAACGGCCTGGCTCTTTGTCACTGATCCTCCCCTTTAATCTGACCAAAAGTGTTCGTCATCTGGTCCTCTCTCTGACAAGGTTCTGCCTAGTTTTACTAGTCCTCCACTACCTGACAGTGTATCAATGATTAGCATAAGGTTTTCAGTGGTGTATTTCATCATCCTCAGTGTGTCCTTATTGGGGGCTCTTACAACTCTTGTTACAATCCATACACCAATTGTATCTGACATAGTCATACGTATATTGCCATCATTCTTTTCTAGACATTTACATTCTATTTAGCCCTTGGGATCAGCTCCCCCTTTTTTCCTCCTCCCCCACTCGTGGTTCCTTGATAGATTATAGATTGTTATTATTTTCATATCTCACATCGACCATTGTCTCTTTTATCCTCAGCTTTCTGTTGCTCCTCTCCCTGCGAGGGGTGTGCAGTTATATGTCATTCATTGCTATCGGTTCTCCTTCCTCCCATCCTCTACCCCTCTTCCCCCTACACTTTTGGTATCTCTATTCCCATTCCTGTTCCTGGGTTCCATGTGTTGTGAGTTTTATCTCTTGCTAATACCTATGCACTCTAGTCCAGAGTGGGAAGCGGCACTGGGGTGATGATAGTGGGGGGTGATGAGGCCTCAACGGGTCAGAGGCAGATTGTGTGATTCATTGGTGCGATCCATGTCTCCTCAGGGGGGCCTCCACCCAGTGGGACACAGCATCTGGGAGGCTTGTGGCTTTCTCCTGAGACAGCATGGTGGCCATGGGCCCGGGCATTGAGGGTGGGACTCTGGGCCTGGGGTGGCAGCACTTGCAGAAGCAACCCCCTCCCCCAGGCACCCACCTGGATATGGATGAGCACGTGAGACAGTTGGCTGTGAACTTTGAGGGTGGCCTCAGCGTCTCTAAGCAGGTGGAGTCTGGCCTGAGTCAGCTCCCACAGCTTCAACCAGGAAGCCCTGCCCCCAGCCGGGGGTCAGCAGTTATCCCAGCATTCTCATTCCTCCCCCTCAGCTTCTGTCTGGTCAGCCCTTCAGCTTCCTGGCTGGGTTTTGAACTTGTCCTAAGCTCCCAGAGGGCCACCGTCCTGAGATCTTGCTCAGCGCTTCAGGCCTTTCTGCAAACTCTCCTCCCAGGAGCCCATTATCACTAGCAGTTTACCCCTTGCTCTAACGATGCTCCAGGAGGCCTGCTTGGGAAGTGTTGGGCTGTTGCCTGGTTCAGTCCCACTAACTGCTCCTCAGGAGAAAGAAGAGGTTCCCTGCTCTTGGAAAGATTTACTGGCTTGCAAACCCTCTGGAGGATCCCCATGAGTCAGTAGGTGGGGTCATTCTAAAGCCCGGCACTCCGCAGGTAGCCACGTTGTGTGCCACTCAGGCATGCTGTGTGTTTGGAGGAGACTGCACACCCTTCAAAGGTAGAAGCTGCACCCCTCCATGGTTCTTGCATGCAGCAAATGCAGGGCCCCTGAGACTCCGGGCCAGCCTCTGGGCTAGGATTATGGGCAAATCGTTATCTCGCCTAAGCTCCATCTGGGCTGGAAACGCAGTAGCTTGTACTGTGACCTGGGTCAGCCTGGGGCTGTGCAGGGCATCCTCAGCCCAGCTCAACTCTTCCCAGAACACCCCTGCAGGTGCAGGGAGCCCTTGGCTTGGGAAAGTGACCCTACTAAGTGGGCTTTGTGACCAGGCTCCCTGATCCACCGACCCAGGTTTGCCTCCTCCACAGCCTGCAGACAGCAGGGGCTGCCCTGGGTTCCCTGAACTCGGGCTATCTCCAGAGACAGTGTGGGCAGGATCTGGAGGGTGTGGAGTGAGTCGTGCTGGGAAAGTGGATGGAGGAACGGAGGGTAGGGTAGATGCTGGGTGGGCTGAGGGCGCAGGAGATGCCCTGCAGAGTTCTAGAACCAGGGCTGAGGGATGTGGGAGCTGTTGGGACCAGCTGGCCCTTTCGTGAGTTTTAGGAGCTGCCTGAATTCCATCCACATTGACCCCCTCCAGCCCCACCTTTGGCAGATGCTGGAAGAGAAGTTCAAGGTCTTCCGGGAGAAAGGGCAGAGTGTGGGGCTGCCAGGGTGCAGGCCCTGAGGGAGCTGGCAGGTGCCCTGGAACTCGCCTCCCCCAGCTCCATGGCCCAGAGTCAAGTCCACAGGAGCGGCGTTGAGGCCACATGGGTGAGGCTGGACAAGGCAATGAAAGCCCGCACAGAGGTGGGTGCCCAGAGGGACAGGCCAGTGATAGCCAAGGGGTTCGGGACACAGGGGCCTACCCCAGATGTGTGTGCATGTGTGTGCGTGTGTGTGTGTGCTCATGTGTAGGGGTGGGCATGTGGGTGTGTGCATGCATACTTCTGTGTGTATTCTCGTGTGCACATGTTTGTATGAAGGGGCATGGCTGACTCCAGCTCCCACCATCAATCATCCTTCCCCGTCCAACCACGCTCCTTCCTGCCCCCAGTTTGGAGTCGTTCAGCGCAGGTCACTCCTTGTGGCAGGACCACGAAGTGGGCTCTCCCAATGCTCCCTGAGCACGGGCCGCAGTTTCGTTGGGGGCACAGGCCCTGCTGGTCTTCTTGCTGACCGCCACTCTTAGAGCTCCCTGCCTCACCTCCCCACACCCTCCTTGCTCGGGATCTGGTGTCTCAGTGCACTGAGCACCTGACAGGTCCTGCAACCGAAATCCTGGGGCTGGGTGGCCCCGGGGCCAGCCCTCTCCTCACTGACTGTTGGAGGTGCTACAGGCAGACCCCCTGACAGGCAGCCCACTCGCTCCCTGAGCCGCCGTCCTCATGTGCCCAGGGCTCCCCATCTTTTTGCCTTCCACCCAACTTGCGTGTCAGGACCCTTGCCTCCCTCGGGCCCTGCCTGTGGCCCCCGGGCCTCATCAGGAACCTGCTGTTATCAGAGGAAACCATCCATCTTCTAACTACCTAAGGGCGCGAATGTACAGCGATGATAATAGGTAAAGGTCACGGTAAAGTAACAGAGGACAGGAAAGACAGGGGCGAGAGAATACAATACAGAGTCAGACATGTTTTATTAGGCATGCTCACTTCAGCTCCTTTGATGGACCACGTGGAACTGGGAGAAGTGAAACTTTGCTATCTTGGGACGTGTATAGGGAGCCTGGAGACACACCTCTTCAGTAGTGACATGGTCACAAGGTGGGCGGTATCTATCGTAAGGCCCCTGTACTTGAGCTCACCAAGGTGAGGAAAGCTAATACCTGCATTGGGGGAAGCTACAACGGGGGCTGGGTGTCACGGTGGGAAGAGAGGGCAAAAGGATCATATCTGCTTCTACACAGAGATACAATCAGCCATGTGCTCACATTATGGCAGCCTAGCTGTTAACGGAGAATCCGTGGGAATGATTTTTAAAGCAGGATAATGTACTTGGACTTTACCTCTAACTTACCAAAGTAGAGGCTTTCCTACCGTGGAATACCAGCTTTCCAGATTCTCCCTGTTATAAGTTAGGGAATAGAGTCTTCGTCCAATTTCCCTCCGTGTTAAAGCCCCACAAATCCCCAAGCCACAGTCTTTGCTCAAAAGGAGGTGGCCCTGTTCTCAGGGAGAAAGTTGCTGGCCCTCCTTCCCGCTGTGCCCTCGACTTCCACAAGGCGGCGCTCGAGCTGTGGGGCCACATGGAGAAGGTGGTCCTGGTGGAGGGTGCTGTCCTTGGCCACGACCTGGTGTCTGTGGAGGTCCTGCAGCGCCAGCACCGCCTCCTGCAGGGGAGGGCCCCAGTCCCACCCCCCCGCAAGAACCCCTCTTCTGTAGGCAATGGATGGATGAGGAACCCTCACCCCCAGCTGACCCCAGGCAGGACTGCAGCCCGCCCCTTCCCCCTCTGGGATGGGGGGTGACGGGCCTGGGCTTCACCTAGGCTGGGGTACAGCCAGGATGGCCTGCAGAGTCCTGGGTGGAGGAGTATTCAGCCTGCTCTCTGCCAGCTGCAGAGGGAGCTGGTGGCTGTGGACGAGGTGGTGGTTCAGATGGGGATGGAGGCCATCCAGGTACACCCTGCGGTCAAGGAGGGCCTGGCTGAGCAGCTGGCTGAGGTGCTGGAGGCCTGGGCCACCTGAACATGAAGGCCTGGGAGAAGGGCCAGCAGCTGGAGTGGGTAGCCAAGGCCACACCTTCCTCAGGCACTGCCAGGAACAGCTGTATGTGCCACCCCACCTGGATGGGGGCTCGCTCTGTTCCATGCGGGTGGGGGCACCCAGCTCTTCCCTGCCTCCTCCCTGTTCTGCCCTCTGGCCCTGAGACCTGTTCCCATGCCCTGTCCCCCACCCAGTACTCGGGCTCAAGAGAAGCAGGCGCTAGTCTATATCCTCAGAAGGGCCAGCTGGGGCCAAGGAGACACTGGGGCAGGAGCTCTGCCTGAGAGCCCAGGCAGTGCGGCCAGCGGGGTAGCAGCTGCTGGACACCAGCCACGTCATGGCCCCAGAGATGTGCGCGCTGAGGGCTAGGGCCAGGGTGGTGCGTGGCCAGAGCTCACTTTCCTGCTGCTCCCTGCTCCACGGTAACCCAGCCCTGCCCCACCCAGGCGACACCCTGCGCCCCTCCCAACAGCCCTCTGCCCCCCAGGTCACAGTGTCTCCAGGAGCTGGACAGGCAGCTGCAGGAGCTCCGGAGGGCCTGGGCCCTTCACCAGGAGCACTGCCAGGTGAGCCAGGACTAGGAGGAGCTGCGTGGAATGCTGGGTCAGGCCGAGGTCTGGCTGGCCGCCTGAGAGGACCTCCTGCTAAACCCTGACTGTGGAGTGAGCAGGGATCCGCCCCTTAGAGGGCCACATGCCTGGCACCAGGACTTGGAAAGGCAACTGGCGGCCCATGAGGAGAAGGTCACCCAGCTCCAAATGTAGGTGAGGGTGTGGAGGGCGGGACTGAGGAGGGGTCGAGGGGCCTCCACCTGTGGTGGGGTCTCCAGAGCATTGACCTACCCTGAGGGGCACCCCTTCGGGAAAACAGCCACAGGGTCCTGTCCTCCATGGGCAATCTGGCTCTGTGGGGTCCATCACAGCTTCTTCTGCCCAACTGCTCCCTCCCCTCCTCTTCCTGGTTTCGCCCTCTGAGAGCTGCCCCCAGAGCAAGCCCTGTGGGACACAGAGGGTCACTATGGGTGGAAACCAATCAATAATCTCATGGGGGCAGAGCACACTCTGAGGAACACAGGGGAGGTGACACTAGCTACAGAGAATCTGAGTGGAGCAAGGGTTTGTAATCCTTGTGTAGGCTGGGGGTGGGGCTGATAGGGGGGGGGGATTGATACCACAGGATCCTGTGGGACTGAAAGTGAGGACCTGAGGGTGGACGGGCAGAGGGAGTGCCCCATCCTCTGAGGCATGAAGGTGGTCAGCTAGGGTGAGTACGGAGGAAGATGAGCAGGGGCTGCTGCAGTCACGCAAATGTCACGTAAGAATCTCACTTTAGTATAAAATGTTTGTCTCCATTGCAAAGCCACCTCTAGCAACTAGGATCCCCTCTCTCCCCATCTGGAGTTGACGAGTGAAGAAAATAAAAAACTGAAGTAAAGCAGTCCACAGGACTAACGGACCACCAACACCACAGCCCTCCATCCTTGTCCTGGAGACCAGGAGAGTTAGATGGTGCCCAGCCACCGCCTCAAACTGCTCTGGTTGAGCTCAAACTGGCAACTTGTGCACAGCTTGAAAGCCAATGGAAGGTGACTTCATGAAGAGGGCATTACAAGTTTGACAGGGACTGCTGGAACCCCGAGACCAGGGCCCTTCAAATTCAACACAGAGCCCAGCTCCGGGAATCACCCCTGCCCAAGCAACAGTCGAGCTGATAAAGTGAACGCATGGCACCTGTGAGGCAAGTGCTTCCCAGAGCAAAGGGGAGCATTTGCCCTCAAAGTTCAGGAGGGAGGGAGGGGCCAGGGAGAAGGCAAGAAGAGTGCTGTGTTATATTATGAGGGCTGCAAACAAAATGTGTATAAATTGTTAAACTGCTCTGCATGTTTCCACTTAAAACAAAACCCTCTATATTAAAATTCATATATATATGTGCATTATATGTGTGTATATATATATATTAGTCAAACCCAAGGTCAGAAAAAGGCATGCCTTGGGCTGCTGCTCATGGCAAGGTCAGTGGTCTGAAACCCATCACAAAGACGCGGCTCGGCTGTCTGCTCCCGTAGTGACAGCCTCAGCGACACAGGGGCCGTCGTGTGCTGTCCTATAGGGCCTCGATGATAGAAATCGACTCGATGGCAATGATTTGAGTGCTTTGAAGGTCAGAAACTGTAGACAGTGATCTATAAACGTCCTTCTCTCCTGTAAGGTGTCTGTAACACAATCAAAGGAAAACAATCGGTCTGCTCTCCAGATCTTCAATGGGACCATTTCCAGGGAGCCTGGTCATACCCTGCAAGACTGTGCCTTCTCAGATCCGCTGGCACTGATAGGAAGGTTGTGGGTCCTGCAGGGGTGGAGGACTCTCCAGTCTGCTCCCCAGCAATAGAGGCACTAGGCCAAGACTGGAAGAGCCCAGGCAGGGGAGAGTGGGGAGGTTGAGGCAGTCACTGTGCCCTGCTTCTGACACTCTTCATATGGCTGCTATGGTCACCCTTGACCTCAGGGAAGGCCAAGGGTCACCAGGGCAGAAAACACTTCCTTTTTATGGTGAGGGCCATATCGGGTCTCAACTTCACTGCTAATTAGCTGTGGTCTCTAGCAAGTAACCCAGGCTCTCGGTGCACCCAGTTTCCCCAGTGCTATCTGGAGTCCCCAGAAGGGCCAGGTACAGCCAGGCTGCTTGCAGCTGGGCCAGAACCAGCAGCTGCCCTCACCGTGCCCTGAAGCCAGAAGCCCAGAACTCAAAGGCTGAGCTTTGCTGAAGGTCGTCTGACATGGCCTCTCAGCTTAAGTAAGGGGTCCCAAGCTACAGGCTGCACAAGTTGCTCCCTGGAACACGTGGCCCGGGCCCCCAATGTGGGCACACAGAAAGCAAGTTCACCTCTCAGGGGTTTGGCAGAGCCGCAGCACAGCAAGGGTCTCCCTGGAAGCCCTTCCAGCCCATGCGCAGCACCTCCCCCAAACTCACCCCTGCTCCAGGCTGCTGGTACTCACTGTAGGTCCTGTCACCACTGCTGGGCCCTGGGGGCAGTGCTGGACCGCCACTCCAGCAGGCTCTCCGCTAGTGGGGCAGGCTGCCCCCTGGTGGCCACCCATCTTCACTTGGTGATGAAACGTTGCAAACTTGGTTAAGAGGAGCTGAGAAGAGAGGAGAAGGGTTCCAGGGGGCCCTGGCTGGTGTGGTTGTGAGACACCTCAGTGAGTGACTGGGCAGGGCAAGACTGGACAGCCACAGAACTTGCCCCTCTACGCAGAGAGGGGAATAGGAAGCCACAGCTGTCCTCAGTCCAGACTGATGTTCCCCATCAGCCCCTTGTGCATGCAGCCCCCCCCCACCACCCGTCTTCCTTCGGCTCCTGGGCACCTTCCTTGCCCCTAGCCCCTTCCTCACTAGGGTGTGCTCATAGTCCTCTCTCCTCTGGCTACCAGCTGCTGGCTGCTCAGCCAGCTCTGCATGTCCTCGGCTTCCCTCAGGAAGCCCTGCAGTGCCAGCATCCTCTTCAGATCCTGGTCCCTGTGGTGACAGCTGAGGCCCCCAACAGTTAGTGTGCATGTGTCCACACTCTGCAGGACAAGGGACCCAATCAAAGGGGCTGCCTGAAGGACAAGGTTCTTCATGGTCTTTGCCCAGGCTGCTCCTCTGGATTCAAGAAGCAAACCCAGGCCAGGGGGAGTTGGGGCTGGCGAGGGTGTGGCTGTGGGGAAGGGCAGGTGACTGGAGCCAGGGAGCTGAGCCCCTGCCCTGCAGGCTCTCCTCAAAGGTTTGTGGGAAGAGGAAACAGTGAAGGACTCATCTTTTCCTGACACATGTCTACAGGCCTCTGTCACGGTTCTCTTCACGGCAGGGGTAACATCTAGGGGAATAAGCAACCCCAGCCAGTTTTCTGGTACCCCCGGATGCAGTGACCCTCACTGTTGGGCTGCCAACTCCCACAGTGTCTTCAGCTGCTTCCAGAGCCTCCCCTGCATCACACCCAGCTGCTCTGAGACCTCAGTTACAAGGATCTACATATAACTTCCTCCCTGGAGGATGGACAACAGAAAAGTGGGTGAAGGGATACAAAAAATGTAAGATCTGACAAATTATCAAGGGTTCATGAGTGAGGGGGGAACAGGGAGGGCGGAGAAAAATGAGGACATGATGCCAAGGCCTTAAGTGGAGAGCAAATGTTTTGAGAATGATGAGGGCAATGAATGTACGGATGTGCTTTACACAACTGATGTATGTATGGATTGTGATAAGAATTGTATGTGTCCCTAATAAAATGATTTAAAAAAATTAAATCATTTAAATTTCTTAGGACAATGCCATTTGTATTTCAAAGCAACATTCACGAAAACTATTTTTCACCTTCACTATCTTCTATTTAGTTTTAAACAGTGCAAAAACAATTCTTATGCCTTTTTATGAGATGTAATGCAAGTAGACATAAATTTATGCATAATTAAAAATTTGAATGAACAAAATATTTTGTTAAAAAATTTGAACTTTTGTGAAAATCATCGAAAGCATATAGCATTTTATTGAAGGGTTGGGAATGTTTATCTCTATTTTATTCTAGTATTTGGTCTGAGGTTCTTACGGCATATTCTGATTGTTGTCGTGTAAGAGAATGTACATTCCATATAAGAGAAAACTTTCCTTATAATATTTTCCTATCCATTGCTTCCTGCTGAATCTCTCATTTGTTCTTTTATCATTTTTTCCTATAAAACGCCCAGGCTGCTTAATTTTATTCTTATTAATCATTTATATAAGTTAGGAAAATATTTATTATATATACATTTTTATTAAAAATCTTTTATTGGAGACTCTTACAACTTTTGTTGCAATCCATATTGATTGCATCAGGCATTTTGTACATATGTTGCCTTCATTCATTGATAGACATTTCTTTCTTTTTCTTTTTTAGAACATTTTATTGGGGCTCATACAACTCATCACAATCCATATATACACCAATTGTGTAAAGCACACTTATACATTCGTTGCCTTCATCACTCTCAAAATTTGCTTTCCCCTTGGGTTCCTGGAATCAGCTCATTTCCCCTTTCCCCTATCCCCTTCTCACCCTGCTCCTCTTCCCTCATGAACCCTTAATAATTTATACATTATTATTTTCTCTTATCTTACACTGCGCGGCATCTCCCATCACCCAATTTTCTGTTGCCCATCTCCCAGGGGGGAAGTTATATGTAGATCCTTGTGATCGGTTTCCCATTTCTATACCCACTTCCCTCCCAGTATCGCCACTCTCACCGCTGGTCCTGGGGGGTTCATCTGTCCTGGATTCCCTGTGTTTCCAGTTCCCGTCTGTACCGCTGTGTATCTTCTGGTCTAACCAGGTTTGCAAGGTAGAATTGGGATCATGAGATGTGAGGGGAGGAAGCGTTTAATAACTAGAGGAAGGTTGTGAGTTTCATTATTGCTACACTGAACCCTGAGTGACTCATCTCCTTCCAACTACCCCTCTGCAAGGGATGTCCAGTTGTCTACAGGTGGGCATTGGTCCCCCGTCATGCACTCCCCTCATTCACGATGATATAGTCCCAACTCCCGCTTTTGTTGCTTGAAAACTGGTCCCCTCAGCCCTTCATGATCACACATTTTGGTGTGATGCTTCCATGTGGGCTTTGTTGCTTCTGGGCCAGCTTGTTTACTTTCAAGCCTCTAAGACCCGGGACGCTATATCCCTTGATAGCCGGCCACCATCAGCCTTCTTCACCACACATACTTATGCACACATTCATCTTCAGCGTTTATGTGGGGAAGGTGATCACACAATGATGGTTTTTGTTCTTTGGTGTCTGCTACCTGATCCCTTCAACACCTCGTGCTCACTTCGGCTTGTGTGCTTCTTCTCTGTGGGCTTTGTTGCTTCTGAGCTAGATTTCAGCCTGTTTGCCTTCAAGCCTTTAAGACCCCCAGAGTTTCATTATATTGTGCAGAGAGTGGCTATGAGCCAAACCCACTAGACTGCACCCAACAACAGTAACAACAGGACTTGTGCTTCTAACAATATGCTGAAGAAGACCTTAAGAGAATCTCCCCTTCGTTTAGAGCAGCGGCTCTCGACCTGTGGGTCATGTCTACTTAGGGGGTCAAACAGCCCTTTCATGGGGTGGCCTGAATTATAGCAGTAGCAAAATTACAGCTATGATGTAGCAACAAAAATAATTGTATGGTTGGTTGGTCACGACTACATGAGGAACTGGATGAAAGGGTCGTGAGTAAGAATGTTGAAAACCACTGTCCAAGAGGAAGACTCAATTCTTGATACAGTTGAAGGGCAAGAAAATAGACTCAGCCCCAATATAGATGGATAGCACAGTGGCTGCAACAATAAACACAAGCCAAAGAAACACTGCAAGGATGGCACAAGATGGGGCAGTGTTTCATTATATTGACATAGAGTTGTTATGAGTCAAAACACACAAGAAAAAAAAAACAGGACTTGTTTTTCTAACAATGTACCTAAGTAGACCTTAAGAGAATCTCCTATTAGTTTAGCGCAGCGGGCCTCAAACTGAAGGTCGTGACCCCTTTTGGGGGATAAATGACCCTTTCACGGCAATGGACCGTTCATTAAAGTGGAAAATTTAGAGTTATGATGTAGCAATGAAAATAATTTCATGATTTGGCAATCACCACTACATGAGGAATGGTATGAAAGAGTCGTGGCATTAGGAAGGTTGAGAACCACTTCCCTAGGGCAAGACACAAATCTGGTACAGAAGGGAAGGAAGAGAGCGGCAGTCTCCAACAAGTTGGATTAGCACAGTGGCTGCAACACTGAGGCCAAGCACACAAGCACGGTGAGGGTGGCACAGGTCAGGGCAGCTAAGAGTCAAAACCCACTCGACAGAACTTAATGACAATAACTACAGGACGTGTAATTCTAACAATATGCTGAACTAGATCTTAAGAGAAACTCCTCTAAATTTAGAGCAGTGGTTCTTAACTTGTGGGTCGCGACCCCCTCTCACAGGTGTTGCCCAATTCATAACAGTAGTGAAATCACAGTAATGGAGTAACAATGAAAAAAAATTACTGTTGGAGGATCACCACAACATTAAGAATTGTATAAAGGAGCCATGCCATTAAGAAGGTTCAGAAACACTGCCCGAGAGGAATACACAAAACGTGGTACTGCAGAAGGGCAGCAAGTGAGAGGCAGACCCTACAAGATGGAATAGCTCAGTGGCTGCAACAATGAGTGCCATCAACGAACCACTGTGAGGACGGCACAGGACGGGGCAGCGTTTCATTATCTTGTGCTTAGAGTTGCTGAGAGTCAAAACCCACTCGACGGCAACTAACAGCAACACAAAAAGTACTTGAGCTTCTAACAATATGCTGACGTAGATCTTAAGAGAAACTCCTCTTAGTTTAGTGCAGGGTTCTCAGCCTATGAATCACGAACCCTTTTGGGGAGTGAGTGGGTTGAATGACCCTTTCACAAGGGTTGCCTGATTCATAAGATTAGCAAAATTACAGTTATGAAATATCAGCGAAAATTTTGTATGACTGGGGGTCCACCACTATTTTGGGAACTGCATGAAAGGGTCGTGAATTTAGGAAGATTGAGAACCACTGTCCGAGAGGAAGACACAAATGTTGGTAGAGTAGAAGGGCAGCAAAGGAGAGGCAGCCCCTCCAAGTTGGAATAGCTCAGTGGCTGCAACAACCAGCACAAGCAAAGAACCACTGTGAGCAATGCACAGGATGGGGGAGCATTTCGTTATATTTTGCATAGAGTTGCTATGAGCCAAAACCCACTTGAAGGCACCTAAATAAAATAACAACAGGACTTTTGCTTCTAACAATGTGCTGAAATATATCTTATGAGACATTCTTCATAGTTTGGAGCAGAGATTCTCAACCTATGGGTCATGACTCCATTAGGGTGATGAACTACCCTTGCACAGGGGTGTCCCACTTCATAGCAGTAGCTACATTACAGTTATGAAGTAGCAATGACGATAAATTTATGACTGGGATTGTACCCACTACATGAGCAGTGTTATAAAAGGCCTGTGGCATTATAAGAAGGTTGAGAGCCACTGTCCTTGAGCAAGACAGAAATCTTGGCAGAGCAGAAAGGCAGCAAATGAGAGGCAGACCCCCAGGTGATAGATTAGCGCAGTGGCTGCAACCATGAGTGCAGACAAGAAACCACTGTGAGGATGGCACAGGACGGGGCAGCGTTTCATTATCTTGTGCGTAGAGTTGCTGAGAATCGAAACCCACTGGGCAACACCTAACAACAATCACTGTAGGACTCATGCTTTTCACAATATGGTGCTGTAGATCCTAAGAGAAACTCCTCTTAGTTTAGAGCAGTGGTTTTCAACTTGTGGGTCACGAGCCCTTTGGGGGGGGGGTCAAATGACCCTTTCACAGTGGAGGCCTGATTCATAACTGTAGCAAAATTAAAGTTACAAAGTAGCAATGAAAATAATTTTATGATTGGGGGGTTCATCACTACATGAGGAAATGAATGAAAGGGCAGTAGAGGGGCAGCAAAAGAGAGGCAGCCCCCCAAAAGTTGGATTAGCCCATGGTTGCAACAATGACAACAAGCAAAATAACCACTGTGAGGGTGGCACGACACGGGGTCACGTTTCATTATATTGTGTATAGAGTTGCTATGAGCCAGCACACACTCAAAGGCACCAAACAATAACAACAGGACTGTGCGTCTATGAATATGCAGAAGTAGACCTTAAGAGAAACTCCCCTTAGTTTAGACCAGTGGTTCTCAAACTGTGTCACAGTGCCTTTAGAAGACTAATGAACCTTTCACATGGGTGGCCTGATCCATAACAGAAGCGAAATTACAGTTATGATGTAGCAATGAAAATATTTTATGGTTGGGGAGTCACCACTACATGAGGACTGGTACGAAATAGTAGTGGCATTCAGAAAGTTGAGAACCACTATTCTTGAGGAAGACACAAATCTTGGTACGGAAGGGCAGGAAAAGAGAGTTAGTCCCTAACAAGATGGATTACCACAGTGGCTGCAACAATGAGCGCAAACAGAAGAACCACCGTGAGGATGCACAGGGCAGGACAACGTTTCATTACATTGTGCATAGGGTTGTTATGAGCCAAAACCCACTCGAAGGCAGCCAAAAACAAGAACAGGATTTGAGCTTCTAACAATATGCTGAAACATCCCTTAAAAAGAAACTCCTCTTAGTGTAGAATAGCAGTTCTCAAACTGTGGGTCGTGATGCCTTTTGGGGGGTGGGGGGGAGAATGACTATATCACATGGTGGCCTGATTCATAACAGTAGCATAATTTTAGTCATAAAGTAACAAGGAAAGTAATTTTATGATTGGGGAGGGGGCGTCACCAATACATGAGGAATGGTGTGAAAGAGTCGTGCATTAGGAAGTTTGAGAACCACTGCCCTAGAGGAAGACACAAATCTGGGTACAGTTGAAGGTCAGCAAATGAGAGGCAGTCCCCCAAAAGATGGATTAGCACAGAGACTGCAACAATGAGTGAAAACAAAAGAAAAGTGTGAGGGTGTTAGAGGATGGAACAGTGTTTCATGATACTGTGCATAGAGTTGTTATGAGCCAACTATGAGCCAAACCCACTCGACTGCCCCCGAACAACAATAAGAACAGGACTCTTGCGTGTAATAATATACAGAGCTATACCACAGGAGAAACTCCTCTTAATTTAGAACAGCGGTTCTCAACCTGTGATTTGTGACCACTTTGGTTGGTTGAACAACCCTTTCACAGGGTGACTAGATTCATAAGACTTGCAAAATTACAGTTATGGAATAACAGTTGAAAAAAAAAACTTTATGCTTTGGGGACCACCACTACACATTGGGAAGTGTATGGAAAGGTCGTAGAAATAGGAAGGGTGAGAAACACTGTCCTAGAGGAAGACGCAAGTACAGTAGAAGGGCAGCAGAACAGAGGAAGTCCCTACAAGACAGATTTGCACGGTGGCTGCAACAATGAGCGCAAGCAAAGAACCACCGTGAGGATGATGCAAGACTGGGCAGGCCTTTATTATATTGTGCACAGGGTTGCTATCAGCCCAAACCCTCTCCACGGCCCGAACAACAATAACAGGAGGAATCATACATCTAACAGTATGCTCAACTAAACCTTGAGAGAAACTGCTCTTAGTTTAGAGCAGCCGTTCTCAACTTGTGAGTTGAGTGGTATATCCTTTGGGGGTGTTCAAATGACCCTTCCATAGGCGTGGCCAGATACGTAACAGTAGCAAAATTACAGTTATGAAGTAGCAACAGTACAATTTTTTTGGTTGGGGGGTCATTACTACACGAGGCACTGTATGAAAGGGTCGTGGCATTAGGATTGCTGAAAACCACAGTCCTACAGGAAGACACAAGTCTTGATACAGTTGAAGGGCCGCAATATAGAGTCAGCCCCCAAATAGATGGAATAGCATAGTGGCTGCAGCAATGAGCTCAAGCTAAGGGAACACTGTGAGGATGGCACAAGATGGGGCAGCGTTACATTATATGGAGCATAGAGTTGCTATGAGTCAAAACCCACTCGACTGCACCTGACAACAAAACAACAGGACTTCTGTTTCTTATAATGTGCTGAAGTAGACCTTAAGAGAAACTCCTATTAGTTTAGTGCAGCGGTTCTCAACTTTTGGGTCACGAGCCCTGTTGGGGGATGAATGAACCTTTCATAGTGGTCGCCCAGTCATAACAGTAGAAAAATTAGAGTTACAAAGTTGCAATGAAAATAATTTTATGATTTGGCAGTCAGCACTATATGAGGAACGGTATGAAAATGTTGTGGCATTAGGAAGGTTGAGAACCACTGCCCTAAAGGAAGACACAAGTCTTGTTAGAGTAGAAGGGCAACAAAAAATAGCCAGCCCCCCAAATATGGCTCCAACAATCAGCACTAGCAAACAACCACTGACAGGATGGCACAGGTCTGGGAAGCATTTCATGATATTGTGCATAGAGATGCGATGAGCCAAACCCCCCTCCGCAGAACTTAACAACAATAACAACAGGGCTTGTGTGTTTAACAATATGCTGAAGTAACTCTTAAGAGCAACTCTTCTTAGTTTACAGCAGGGTTCTCAACATTGGGTCGTGAACACTTTCAGGTGGGGGGTGTTTCCAAACACCCCTTCACAGTGATGGCCTGATTCATAACAGTGGCAAAAGTACAGTTATGAAATATCAATGAATATAATTTTATGATTGGGGTCCACCACTACATTGGGAACTGTACGAAAGGGCCGCAGAATTAGGATGTATGAGAAACATTGTCCTAGAGGAAGACACAAATGTTAGTACAGTAGAAGGGCTGCAAAAGTCAGGCAGCCCCTACAAGATGGAATAGATGCAGCTTGAGTGCAAGCAAAGGACCACAGTGAAGATGGCACGAGATGGGGCCGAGTTTCATTATTTTGTGCATAGAGTTGGTATGAGCCAACACACACTCAAAGGCACCAAACAATAATAAAAAGAACTTGGGCTTCTAAGAATATTCTGAAGTAGACCTTAAGAGAAACTCCTATTAGTTTAGACCATTGGTTCTCAAACTGTGTGTCGAGACACCTTTGAGGAGACTAACGAACCTTTCACATGGGTGGCCTGATCCATAACAGAAGCAAAATTACAATTATGATGTAGCAATGCAAATATTTTATGGTTGGATGTCACCACTACACGAGGAATGGTGTGAAGTGGTTGTGGCATTTGGAAAGTTGAGAACCACTGCTCTAGAGGAAGACAGATATCGTGGTACAGAAGGGCAGGAAAAGAGAGGCAGTGCCCAACAAGATGGATTAGCACAATGGCTGCAAAAATGAGTGTGAGCAAAAGAATCACTGTATGGAAGGCACAGGACGGGAAAGCATTTTATTACATGGTGCATAGAGTTGGTATGAGCCTAAACCCATTCGAAGGCACCAAACAACAGGATTTGTGCCTCTAACAATATGCTGAGGGAGACTTTATAATAAACTCTTAGTGTAGAGTAACAGTTCCCTAACTGTGGGTCACAACGTCTTAGGAGGGAACAATGAGCATTTCACATGGGTGACCTGATTCATAACAATAGCAAACTTATAGTTATGGAGTAACAAGGAAAATTATTTTTTGAATGGGGGGGTTACTAGTACGTGAGGAATGGTGTGAAAGAGTCATGACATTAGGAAGGTTGAGAACCACTACCCTAGAGGGAGACATAGATCTGGGTACAGTAGAAGGGCAGCAAAAAGAGGCAGCCCACAGCACGATGGAATACAACAGTGGCTGCAACAATCCGCGCAAGCAAAAGAACCACTGGGAGGATGGCGCAGGACAGGACACCTTTCCATCATATTGTGCTTAGAGTTGCTAGGCGTCGAAAGCTACACAACAGAATCTAACAATAACTATAGGATTTGTGCTCCTGACAATAGGGTGAAGTAGATATTAAGAAAAACTCCTCTTAGTTTAGACCAGCGGTTTTTAACCTGTGGTTCGCGACCACTTTTGGTGATCGAATGACCCTTTCACATGTGTGAAATGATTCATAACTGTAGGAAAATTACAGTTACGAAGTAACAATAATATTATGATGGGGGTCACCACTACATGAGGAACTGTATGAAAGGGTCATGGCATTAGGAAATTTGACAACCATTGCCCTAGAGGAAGACACAAGTCTTGGTACAGTAGAAAGGCCACAAAAAAGAGGCAGCTACCCAAAAGTTGGATTAGCACAGTGGCTGCAACAATGCGCACAAGCAAAAGAAGCACTGTGAGGATGGCATAGGATGGGAAAGCGTTTCATTATATTGTGCATAGAGTTACTATGAGCCAAAACCCACTCGATGGTACCTAACACCAATAACAACAGAACTTGTGCATCTACCAGTATGCTGAATTCTATCTTAAGAGAATCTCCTCTTAGTTTAGAGCAGGGGATCTTCAGCTGTGTGTCGCGACCCCTTTGTGAATATGGAATGAAAATTTCACAGGGGTGTCGTGACTCATAACAGTAACAAAATTACAGTTATGAAGCTGCAATGAAATCATTTTATGGTTGGGGCGGGGGGGTCACCACTAAATGAGAATCGGTATGAAAATATCATGGCATTAGGAAAGTTAAGAACCACTGCTGTAGAGGAAGTCCCAAATCTTGGTATGAAAGGGCAGGAAAAGAGAGGCGGTCCCCAACAAGATGCATTAGCACAGTGGCTGCAACAATGAGTGCAAGCAGAGAACCACTGGGCGGCGTTTCATTATATTGTGCGTAGAGTTGCTATGAGACATACCCATTCGACGGCACCTAACAACAACAACAAATGGACTTGAGCTTCTAACAGTATGGTGAAATAGTCCTTAAGAGAGACTCCTCTCAATTTACAGCAGGGGTTCTCACCATGTGTGTCGTGACCCCTTTGGGGCTTAGACGAACCCTTTACAGGGTTGCACTATTCATAACTTGTAACAAAACGAGAGTTACGAAGTAGCAAAGAATATAATTTTATGATTGGGGTCTACCACTACAAAGGAAACTGTATGAAAGTGTCGTGAATTTAGGAAGGTTTAGAAGCACTGTCCTAGAGGAAGATACAGATATTGGTAGAGTAGAAGGGCAGCAAAGGAGAGGCAGCCCCTACAATTTGGAATAGCTCAGTGGCTGCAACAATGAGTGCAAGCAAAGAACCACTGTGAGGAATGCACTAATGGGGCAGCGTTTCGGTACATTGTACATAGAGTTGCTGTGAGCCAAAATCCACTCGACGGCACTTAACAACAACAACAACAGGACTTGGGCGTCTAACAATATACTGAACTACATCTTAAAGAAACACCTCTTAGTTTAGAGCAGCAGTTCTCAACCTGTGGATCGGGACCTCTTTGGGGGTTGAGCTACCCATTCACAGGAGTCGGTCTCTTCTTCATAGTAGCAAAATTACAGTTATGAAGTAGCAACAATAATAATTTTACGAATGGATGTTCACCACAACATCAGGAACTTCATTATAGTGCCAAGGAATTAGGAAGGTTGAGAACCACTGGTTTAGAGCATAGGAAATCTGATGCAATACTGCATATTTTAACACACATGAAGGTGGAAAATAAAGGAAATTGGGAGAGGACAGTAGTATCAAATTCCTATGAGTCAGAATTGCTCTATATCATAGAGTAGCTAAGACAATGAGAAGAAATGACAAAGTCAAAGAGCTGAAGAGAAAATTCCATAGGACACGTGGCAACAGCTTTATGCTCTTGTTAGACCCTCGGGACCTCCTTATCTTTTGCTGGTGCACCTCCAAGATCCCAGAATCCCTAGTTGACAGTGAAATTTGCATAGCGAACTGGCTCATTGAGCCAAGCCGGAGGCCTCTGTCTGCAGAAGAGACCAAGCCCTGTGCTGCAGCTCCTGCTCCCATATGCAAGCAGTGGGGTCCAAACGCGGGTCCTGTGTCTGCTTCCTGTTGTAAAAGGCAGTGTTGGGACAAGTAGCCTTCTACTGAGTCTCTCCTCCGTCTACGCAGTCGACCCCCTTACCTGGGGGAGCAGGCTCCAGGCTTGCTGTGGCCAGCTAATAGCAATTAGTAGGCATAGCGCTAATGAAGAGAGGGGACAGCTGGGCAGAGGGCCTAAACCTGCTGAGCGCCATGGCCCCTGAGACACTGGCGAGCTGTTGGCTCCCAGCTCCTTGTTCCTGACTCTTACCTGCCTCCCTCTCTCGAGTTCACTCTTGAATTTCAGTCTCCATGCAATCTCACCCAGCCTTGCTGCCTGACTGGAGAGGGAGCCTGGAGGCTGTTAGAATAGCGCTGCTCAGGCTCTTTGGGCTAAAGAGTGTGACGTGGGCCAGGAGCTCCATGAAGTTCCCTCCCTCAGGCAGTTTTCTGCCTCTCCATCCCCCTTAGTCTCCCTGCAGGCCTGGCCCTGGGCCCTGACCTTCCACTTGCTTCCTCATCCAACATGTGGAGGGCTGGCTCTTGCCAAGTACACACATGGGTGCAGACATGAGAGATCCCACTCTCTCCTGGAAACCAGGAGGTCTGTAAACAAGGGCACAGCTGAGGCCTGTTCTTACGCAAATCATGTGCATCCTTCTCTCTGCCCTCTGCCCTGGGGTAGGGACAAGGGCTCTGGGAAGACCGGCCACCCCATCACTATGGGGCATGGCCCGATGGTGCTGGTGCACAGAGCACTGGGCAGGCAGGGCTCCCTACAGGCCCTTGCACCGTGTGGGGCTACAGAAGGGGAGAAAGGCAGAAGAGTGCTGCCAGGAGCCAGCTGCACTCTGGCAACGTGGGGTCCTCTGGGCTGGGCCACTGAGGTGGGGTGCTAAGGCTGTGCTCCCCTCTCCCTCTCCCCAGGTGTGTGGTTGTGCTCTTCAATCCCCGGAAACACAAGCAGCACCACATCCTCAACAGCTCCAGGTAAATGGGCTCTGGGGCTTTGGGGAGTGCCACCATTTCCCAGGGATGGCCAGAGGGGTGCCACCTGCTTCTCTGTGGCATTGGGCCCTGTTGGGCCCCAGGCCTGCAAGGGAAGCAGCACAAGGAGGGCGGGTTTGCTGCCCTTGTTTTGAGAGGGGACTGTGAGAGGCCAGACCTGGGCCAGGCTGCCAGTGCCTCTCTTGAGCCTGCCCCCATTCCTTTCAGGAAAACCATCACTGCCCTTGCCTTCTCTCCTGATGGCAAGTACCTGGTCACCGGCAAGGTGAGTGAGGAAGGAAGCTCAGGCACTGCAGAGGGGGTGGCCTGGCCTTAGCAGAGAGTGACAGCCTGCAGCCCGCATAGGACTGGTGCCAAGTTTGACTTTCTGTACTGGTGTCAACTTTGGGTGTTTGGTCTGCCCTAGAGCAGTGTTCTTAGGCTGTAGCCTGCATCAGAAGTGCTATGGTGGCCCCATAGTACAGACTGCTGGCTCTCGGGCTCAGCAGGTCTGGGGTGGCTCTCTTCAGTTTGCAATGCTAACAAGTAGTTCCAGATGAGGCTGAAGCTGCCAATTTGGGAACCACATTTTGGAAAACACCTCCTTAAAACATTCCTTATCCTGGAGTCCTCCTGTTGGTCACAGTGTGGAACAGGGCTGCCCTCCCATAGACTTGCCCTGTGAGGCTGTGGGAGCCAACCGCAGTAGTGGTGGTTCTTGCCCATCCAAATCACGCCAGGAGCCCATCCCTGAGAGTCCCTGTTCCCCAACACTGATCACATTCCCTCCGGGGGTGTCCTTGATTCATGTGCAGGCACATTAGGTTAGGTGTCCTTCATTTATGTGCAAGCTCTTGTCCAGTGGGTGGGAGAGCCAGGCCTCCTTGGATGGGGAGGGAGCTGGCTGACTCTGGCTTTTACTTCGGGGTCTTCGTCCCCGCAGAGTGGACACATGCCTGCTGTGCGGGTGTGGGACGTGTCGGAGCGCAGCCAGGTGGCAGAGCTTCAGGAGCATAATTATGGCGTGTCGTGTGTGGCCTTCTCACCCAGCGCCAAGTACATTGTCTCAGTGGGCTACCAGCATGATATGATCGTCAATGTCTGGGCCTGGAAGGTGAGTGGGCTGCTGGCCTCAGGACAGGCAGGGCCGGGAGGGGAGCCAAGAAACTGCTGACAGGTGGCCTTCACTTCCGCCTGCTGGCCTCAGTCCCTTTCTAGAGAACTCTGAGCAGAAAGGAGCAACTGTGTATCTAGGATGCTGAAGAAGGGGCAGAAGGAGAGGTCAAGTTCACAGCTTGTCTAACCTCCTTCAGTGTGTAAGTTTCTTTTCCCTCAGCTCCTAGAAGCAGAGCCTTGATTTCCCTTGACTTTCTCTCCAGAAAAACATTGTAGTGGCTTCCAACCAGGTGACCAGTCGGGTGAAAGCAGTATCCTTCTCTGAGGACTGCAGCTACTTTGTCTTTGCAGGCAACCGGCACATCAAATTCTGGTTCCTTGATGACAGCAAGACCTCAACGGTGAGGCAGCAAGTAGCCACCAGGGTGGGGTCTGCCCAGATCTGTTCCACCTGCGCCCCCTTCTGCATGCTCAAAAGCCCTTTGGAAGTCTCAGCTGGGCCAGGTGCTATGTCAATCTGCAAGGGAAGCCTTTTCCCTCTCTCCCCAGGGCCTGCTTTCCAGGGGGTAGCTTGCAGGGTGGGTGTGTGGGTGGCACCTGTGGTGTGCCTCCACAGGTGAATGCCACTGTGCCCCTGCTGGGCCGCTCCGGGCTGCTGGGGGACATGCAGAACTACCTGTTCACTGATGTAGCCTGTGGCCGCGGGAAGAAGGCTGACAGCACCTTCTGTATCACATCCTCGGGGCAGCTGTGCGAGTTCAGTGACCAGAGACTGTTGGACAAGTGGGTGGAGCTGAGGGTAAGTGAATGCTTTGTCGGCACCCTCCCGTCTGTCACCTCCAGGCTTCGGGGGTCCTGGGGTTAGCAGCGGGGTCTGCATGCACGCTGGGGGAGGCCCCAGGCGGAGGAAGGTGTTTGGGAACCTCTCTGCTCGCTCGCGCTCTCTGTCTCTGCCGCTTCCTCTGCTTTCCTCTTCTGCTCAGCACAAAGACAGCATCACAGTAAGTGTGCTGGCCCTGTCCGCTGCCTCTGCTGCCTTTCTCTTGGCCGGCCTTTTCTGAGTGTGTGTTTGCCTAAAACTCAGGTGGCTTATAAGGCTTGCTGACTCCTTCTTCCTAATTGCATGGGGCTGTGGGCCCTCTGGCTAGCTGCTGTTAGAGGGAGGGGCATTGAGGGGCTCTGGCCAGGGCAGCTGTCCTACCTTGCACTTGTCCTTGCCTCTTGGCTCATGGCTGTTGAGGTGGGGTGAAGGAGTGCGCAGACGCCCTTGCTGAATGGGGCTTCTGTGCTCACAGACCACAGTGGCCCACTGCATCTCGGTGAGCCAGGACTACATCTTCTGTGGCTGTGCTGACAGCACTGTGCGTCTTTTCAACCCCTCCAACCTGCACTTCCTCAGCACGCTGCCCCGGCCCCATGCCCTGGGAACAGACATTGCCAGCATCAGAGGCCAGGTGAGCGGTGTGGGTGGGCCCCTGAGTCCTGTCAGAGCCCCACTCTGTGCCAGGCCATCCTTGGCATGCTGCAAGGAGAGAAGGGCACACATAGGCCTCTGGGAAGACCCATGCAGTCAAGCACAGGTGGGTCTTTTAGCATTTCTTGCTCACTGTGGGCAACCGTGGTAATCTGAGTCTGCCGTGTGGTAATGCATTGTACTGTAAAGAACACAGCTAGGACAGACGGGCAGTTCCTTAGGGTTTCTGAGAGAGACTGGAAACCTGATGGAGCAGGCCTTTCTCCCTCAGGGTGGTCCTGGGTTGCAGCTGCGGTAGGAGGGGCTTATTGTAGCCTCGGGCCTTGGGTTGGGTGATTGCAGGAAGTGAAGTTTTGCTCTGGTTTCAGTGCTGTCAGGAAGCGGGGCAGTTCTGCAGTTGGGTATATTAATTTCTCTTTCAGGGCAGGACGGGACTAAATCTGCAATTGGTAGGAAATGATATATGACCATGGTTGTGGCTTGCACAGTGTCCTTCCTTGTCCTCTGACGTGAGTCTAGAAGGGCCTGACATCTGCTTGGCTGCATCACGGCCACACACTGTCCCTGCCTGACGTTGGGGGCTATGAAATAACTTGTGTTCTTTTGGAGAGCCCCATGGCAAGGAATGCCAGGCCAGCTGCTGCGTTCTTTCTCCAGTGACTGCTGGCCAACCTGCTGCTCCTCCCTTGAGTGCCCCATTTCATTTGCGCTCACTCACTAGTTTGCCCTGTCTGCCCTGGACACCCTGCCCCCCTCTTTCCTCAGTCGCCTTTTCGCTGGAGTGGCCAATGCGTAGTATCCGGACACCATCTCCTTGGCCTTTGATCCTGCAAATCAGTGGCTGTCTTGTGTGTACAATGACCATAGTATTTATGTCTGGGATGTGAAGGACCCCAAGAAAGTGGGCAAGGTGTATTCAGCTCTCTATCATTCCTCCTGCTTCTGGAGTGTAGAGGTACGTGGGTCAGGTCTGCTGAGACTGACCGTGTTTCCTGGGCTACTATTAGGAGCTGGAGTTCCTCAAGTGTGGAATTTGTTTCCTCCAGCACCCTTGCTCCCCCAGCAGTGCCCCTGGGTCCCTTCGTATCTGTTAATTGACTCTGAGGATGGGAGGGGATTTTAGTGCTGACTCATCTCAGACGTTTTTCAGTATGCCCTGTGCAGTCTGAGCTTTGCCTCTTTGGACATGTTCCTGAACTTGACCAAACCTTAGTTTCTGCAATTGTGAAATGACATACCTGATGCATTTGATTTTTACGAAAAGGAGACAATGTAAGTGGGAGATTTAGAATGCCTAGTACTTACTAGGTGCTTGGTTAATGTATATTCCTTTACTTGTTAAAGACAAGAGCTAATCATTATGACTTGCTTGCTCTGGGAAAAGCCTGGGGCTAAGTCTTGACCAACCTTTTCTCTACTCTCATCCCGTCCCATCTCTGTGGGCAGCCAAGGTCTGACCCAGGTCCCTCTCGTCCTTGTGCTCCTCCAGGTCTACCCTGAGGTGAAGGACAGTCAACAGGCCTGCTTGCCCCCGAGCTCCTTTATCACCTGCTCTTCTGACAGCACCATCCGCCTGTGGAATACAGAGAGCTCTGGGGTGCATGGCTCCACCCTGCACCGAAACATCCTCAGCCACGTGAGCCTGGTGCCCCCACACCACATTCTCAGGATCTGAGTCTCCAGACCAGACTCTTCCAGATGTTTCTGCAAGTGTATGAGTGTGAGTGTGTGTGTGTGTGTGTGTGTAAAAAGGACCCGAAGTCAGAAGCACTCTAGACATTCTGCAAGGTTGTGTGAGTGTGTGTGTGCGTGTGTGTGTGTGTGTGTGTGTATGTAAAAACGACCCGAAGTCAGAAGCCCTTTACATTTTCTGGAAGTGTGTGTGTTTGTGTGTTTGTGTTTGTAAAAAGGACATTAAGTCAGACACCCAACAGAGATTCAGAAAGCGTTTGTGTGTGTGTGTGTGTGTGTGTGTAAAACGGGTACGAGTCAGAAGCCCTCTAGAGATTCTGCCATGGTGTGTGTGTGTTTGTGTAAAAAGAACAAGAAGTCAGAAGCCCTCTAGATGTTCTGCAAGGGTCTGAGTGTGAGTGTGTGTGTGTTTGTAAAAAGACACGAAGTCAGAAGCCCTCCAGAGATTCTCCAAGGGTACGTGTATATGTCTTGTGTGTAAAAATGAAACAAAATCAGAAGCCCTCTAGTGATTCTGGAAGGGTGTGTGTGTGTGTGTCCTAAAAAGGACACGAACTCAGAAGCCCTCCAGAGATTCTGTAGGGGCATGAGTGTGTGTGTGTGTGTGTGTGTGTGTAAGTAAAACCTACACAGCCAGAAGCCCTCCAGAGATTTTGCAAGTGTTTTTGTGTGTATGTGTGTGTAAAAAGGACATGAAATCAGACGCCCTACAGAGATTCTGCAAGGGTGCGTGTATGTTTGTGTGTGTAAAAAGGACACGAAACCAGAAGCCTTATAGAGATTCTGGAAGTGTGTGTGTGTGTGGTTTTGTGTTGGTAAAAAGGACATTAAATCAGAAACCCTCCAGAGATTCTGAAAGTGTGTGTGTGTGTGTGTGTAAAAAGGACACGAAGTCAGAAGCCCTCTAGAGATTCTACCATGGTGTGTGTGTGTGTGTGTGTGTGTGTTTGTATAAAGAGTACAAGAATTTCGAAGCCCACTAGGGACTCTGCAAGGGTCTGAGTGTGAGTGTGTTTGTGTGAGTGTGTGTGTGTGTGTAAAAAGGCCATGAAGTCAGAAGCCCTCCAGAGATTCTGCAAGGGTATGAGTGTGAGTATGTGTGTGAGTGTGTGTTTGTGTGTATGAAAAGGACACGAAGTCAGAAGCCCTCCAGAGATTATGCAAGGGTGTGAGTGTTTTTCTGTGTGTGACTAAAAAGGACACGAAGTCAGAAGCCCTCGAGAGTTTCTGCAGGGGTATGAGAGTGAGTGTGTGTTTTGTGTGTGTAAAAAGTACACGAAGTCAGTTGCCCTCCAGAGAAACTGCAAGGGTGCGTGTGTGTGTGTGTAAAAAGGACACGACATCAGAAGGCCTTCAGAGATTGTGCAAGGGTATTAGTGTGAGTTTGCGTGTGTGAGTGTGTAAAACGGACAAAGTCAGAAGCCCTCCAGAGATTCTGCAATGGTTTTCTCTGTGTGTGTGTGTGTTTGTGTGTGTGTAAAAAGACATGAAATCAGACGCCCTACAGAGATTCTGCAAAGGTGCGTGTGTGTGTGTGTGTGTGTGTGTGTGTGTGTGTGTGTGGAAAAAGGACAGGAAACCAGAAGCTTTTTAGAGATTCTGCAAGAGAGTATGTGTGTGTGTGTGTGTGTGTGTGTGCTTGCAAAAAGGACATTAATTCAGAAACCCTCCAGAGATTCTGCAACCGTGTGTGTGTGTGTGTAAAAAGGACACGAAGTCAGAAGACCTCTAGGGAATCTGCCATGGTGTGTGTGTGTGTTTGTAAAAAGGACACGGAATCAGAAGCTCTCTTGAGATTCTGCAAGGGTCTGAGTGTGAGTGTGTGTGTAAAAAGGACATGTAGTCAGAAGCCCTGCAGAGTTTCTGCAAGTGTATGAGTGTGAGTTTGTGTGTGTGTGTAAAAAGGACACGAAGTCAGAAGACCTCCAGAGATTGTGCAAGGGTGTGTGTGTGTGTGTGTGTGTGTGTGTGTGTGTGTAAAAAGGAAAGGAAGTCAGAAGCCCTACAGATATTCTTCAAAGTTTGTGTGTGTGTGAGTGTCTAAAAAGGACACAAAATCAGAAGCCCTCCAGAGATTCTGCAAGTGTCTGTGTGTGTAAAAAGGACACAAAGTGAGAATACCTCAAGAGATTCTGCAAGGGTGCGTGCATGTGTGTGTGTAAAATGGAAACGAAGTCAGAAGCCCTCCAGAGATTCTGCCAGTGTGCATTTGGGTGTGTAAAAAGGACAGGAACTCAGAAGCCCTCCAGAGATTCTTCAAGTGTGAGTGCTTGTGTGTGTGTGTGTGTGTGTGTGTGTGTGTATAAAAAGGACACGCAGTCAGAAGACCTGCAGATATTCTGCAAGAGTGTGAGTGTGTGTGTGTGTGTGTGTAAATTGGACACGAAATCAGAAGCCCTCCAGAGATTCTGCAAGTGTATGAGTGCGTGTGTGTGTGTGTGTTTAAAAAGGACATGAAATCAGATGCCCTTCAGAGATTCTGCAAGGGTGCATGTATGTGTGTGTGTGTGTGTGTGTGTAAAAAAACACGAAGTCAAAAGCCCTCTAGAGATTCTGCAAGGGTCTGAGTGTGAGTGTGTGTGTGTGTTTGTAAAAAGGACACGAAGTCAGAAGCAATCCAGAAATTCTGCAAGATTGTGTGTGTGTTTGTGTAAAAAGTAACCAAATCAGTAGCCTTCTAGAGATTTGCAAGGATGTGTGTGGGTGTGAGTGTAAAGGACACGATATCAGAAGCTCTCAAGGGATTCTGCAAGTGAATGAGTGTGTGTCAAAAGGGCACGAAGTCAGAAGCCCTCCAGAGATTCTTCAAAGTTGTGAGTGCTTGTGTGTGTGTGTCAAAAAAGGACATGAATTCAGAAACCCTCCAGAGACACAGGAAGGGTGCGTGATAGTGTGTGTGTGTGTGTGTGTGTGTGTGTGTGTGTAAAAAGGACAGTAATTCAGAAGCCTTCTAGAGATTCTGCAATGGTCTGTATGTGTATGTGTAAAAAGGAAAAGTCAGAAGCCCTCCAGAGATTCTGCAAGAGTGCGTGCATGTGTGCATCTGTGTGTTATTGTTCAAAAAGGACACGAAGTCAGAAGACCTGCAGATATTCTGCAAGGGTGTGTGTGCGTGTATGTGTACAAAGGACACGAGGTCAGAAGACCTGCAGATATTCTGCAAGGGTGTGTGTGTGTGTGTGTGTGTGTGTGTGTGTGTGTGTGTAAAAAGGACACGAAGTCAGAAGCCCTCCAGAGATTTTGCAAATGTATGAGTGTCAGTGTGTCTGTTTGTGAGTGTAAAAAGGACACTAAGTCAGAAGCACTCTAGAGATTCTGCAAGGGTGTGTGAGTGTGTGTGTAAAAAGGACACGAAGTCAGAAGCCCTCTAGAGTTTCTGCAAGAGTGTGAGTGTGTTTGTGTTTGTAAAAAAGACATTAATTCAGACACCGTCCAGAGATTCAGAAAGGGTGTGTGTGTGTGTGTGTGTGTGTGTGTGTGTGTGTGTGTGTGTGTGTGTGTAAAAAGGGCATGAAGTCAGAAGCCCTCTAGAGATTCTGCCATGGTGTGTGTGTGTTTGTGTTAAAAGAACAAGAAGTCAGAAGCTCTCTAGAGATACTCCAAGGGTCTGAGTGAGAGTGTGTATGAGTGTGTGTGTGTATGTGTAATAAGGACACGAAGTCAGAAGCCCTCCAGCGATTCTGCAAAATTGTGTGTGTGTTTGTGTAAAAAGGAAATCAAATCAGTAGCCTTTTAGAGATTTGCAAGGATGTGTGTGGGTGTGAGTGTAAAGGACATAAAGTCAGAAGCTCTCCTGAGATTCTGCAAAGGGTGTGTGAGTGTGTGTGTGTGTGTGAAAAGGGCACGAAGTCAGAAGCCCTCCAGAGATTCTTCAAAGGTGTGAGTGTTTGTGAGTGAGTGTCAAAAAAGACATGAATTCAGAAGCCCTCCAGAGATTCAGCAAGGGTGCGTGATAGTGTGTGTGTGTGTGTGTGTGTGTGTGTAAAAAGGTGAAGTCAGAAGCCCTCCAGAAATTCTGCAAGGGTGCGTGTATGTGTGCATGTGTGTGTGCGAGTGTGTAAAAAGGACACGAAGTCAGAAGACCTGCAGATATTCGGCAAGTGTATGAGTGTGAGTGTGTGGGTGTGTGTGTGTAAAAAGGACACGAAGCCAGAAACCCTCCATAGATTCTGCAAGTGTATGAGTGTGAGTGTGTGTGGGTGTGTAAAAAGGGCACGAAGTCAGAAGCCCTCTAGAGATTCTGCAATGGTCTGTATGTGTATGTGTAAAAAGGAGAAGTCAGAAGCCCTCCAGAGATTCTGCAAGAGTGCGTGCATGTGTGCATCTGTGTGTTATTGTTCAAAAAGGACACGAAGTCAGAAGACCTGCAGATATTCTGCAAGGGTGTGTGTGCGTGTATGTGTACAAAGGACACGAGGTCAGAAGACCTGCAGATATTCTGCAAGGGTGGGTGTGTGTGTGTGTGTGTGTGTGTGTGTGTGTGTAAAAAGGACACGAAGTCAGAAGCCCTCCAGAGATTTTGCAAATGTATGAGTGTCAGTGTGTCTGTTTGTGAGTGTAAAAAGGACACTAAGTCAGAAGCACTCTAGAGATTCTGCAAGGGTGTGTGAGTGTGTGTGTAAAAAGGACACGAAGTCAGAAGCCCTCTAGAGTTTCTGCAAGAGTGTGAGTGTGTTTGTGTTTGTAAAAAAGACATTAATTCAGACACCGTCCAGAGATTCAGAAAGGGTGTGTGTGTGTGTGTGTGTGTGTGTGTGTGTGTGTGTGTGTGTAAAGGGCATGAAGTCAGAAGCCCTCTAGAGATTCTGCCATGGTGTGTGTGTGTTTGTGTTAAAAGAACAAGAAGTCAGAAGCTCTCTAGAGATACTCCAAGGGTCTGAGTGAGAGTGTGTATGAGTGTGTGTGTGTATGTGTAATAAGGACACGAAGTCAGAAGCCCTCCAGCGATTCTGCAAAATTGTGTGTGTGTTTGTGTAAAAAGGAAATCAAATCAGTAGCCTTTTAGAGATTTGCAAGGATGTGTGTGGGTGTGAGTGTAAAGGACATAAAGTCAGAAGCTCTCCTGAGATTCTGCAAAGGGTGTGTGAGTGTGTGTGTGTGTGAAAAGGGCACGAAGTCAGAAGCCCTCCAGAGATTCTTCAAAGGTGTGAGTGTTTGTGAGTGAGTGTCAAAAAAGACATGAATTCAGAAGCCCTCCAGAGATTCAGCAAGGGTGCGTGATAGTGTGTGTGTGTGTGTGTGTGTGTGTGTGTGTAAAAAGGTGAAGTCAGAAGCCCTCCAGAAATTCTGCAAGGGTGCGTGTATGTGTGCATGTGTGTGTGCGAGTGTGTAAAAAGGACACGAAGTCAGAAGACCTGCAGATATTCGGCAAGTGTATGAGTGTGAGTGTGTGGGTGTGTGTGTGTAAAAAGGACACGAAGCCAGAAACCCTCCATAGATTCTGCAAGTGTATGAGTGTGAGTGTGTGTGGGTGTGTAAAAAGGGCACGAAGTCAGAAGCCCTCTAGAGATTCTGCAATGGTCTGTATGTGTATGTGTAAAAAGGAGAAGTCAGAAGCCCTCCAGAGATTCTGCAAGAGTGCGTGCATGTGTGCATCTGTGTGTTATTGTTCAAAAAGGACACGAAGTCAGAAGACCTGCAGATATTCTGCAAGGGTGTGTGTGCGTGTATGTGTACAAAGGACACGAGGTCAGAAGACCTGCAGATATTCTGCAAGGGTGGGTGTGTGTGTGTGTGTGTGTGTGTGTGTGTGTAAAAAGGACACGAAGTCAGAAGCCCTCCAGAGATTTTGCAAATGTATGAGTGTCAGTGTGTCTGTTTGTGAGTGTAAAAAGGACACTAAGTCAGAAGCACTCTAGAGATTCTGCAAGGGTGTGTGAGTGTGTGTGTAAAAAGGACACGAAGTCAGAAGCCCTCTAGAGTTTCTGCAAGAGTGTGAGTGTGTTTGTGTTTGTAAAAAAGACATTAATTCAGACACCGTCCAGAGATTCAGAAAGGGTGTGTGTGTGTGTGTGTGTGTGTGTGTGTGTGTGTAAAGGGCATGAAGTCAGAAGCCCTCTAGAGATTCTGCCATGGTGTGTGTGTGTTTGTGTTAAAAGAACAAGAAGTCAGAAGCTCTCTAGAGATACTCCAAGGGTCTGAGTGAGAGTGTGTATGAGTGTGTGTGTGTATGTGTAATAAGGACACGAAGTCAGAAGCCCTCCAGCGATTCTGCAAAATTGTGTGTGTGTTTGTGTAAAAAGGAAATCAAATCAGTAGCCTTTTAGAGATTTGCAAGGATGTGTGTGGGTGTGAGTGTAAAGGACATAAAGTCAGAAGCTCTCCTGAGATTCTGCAAAGGGTGTGTGAGTGTGTGTGTGTGTGAAAAGGGCACGAAGTCAGAAGCCCTCCAGAGATTCTTCAAAGGTGTGAGTGTTTGTGAGTGAGTGTCAAAAAAGACATGAATTCAGAAGCCCTCCAGAGATTCAGCAAGGGTGCGTGATAGTGTGTGTGTGTGTGTGTGTGTGTGTGTGTGTGTGTAAAAAGGTGAAGTCAGAAGCCCTCCAGAAATTCTGCAAGGGTGCGTGTATGTGTGCATGTGTGTGTGCGAGTGTGTAAAAAGGACACGAAGTCAGAAGACCTGCAGGTATTCGGCAAGTGTATGAGTGTGAGTGTGTGGGTGTGTGTGTGTAAAAAGGACACGAAGCCAGAAACCCTCCATAGATTCTGCAAGTGTATGAGTGTGAGTGTGTGTGGGTGTGTAAAAAGGGCACGAAGTCAGAAGCCCTCTAGAGATTCTGCAATGGTCTGTATGTGTATGTGTAAAAAGGAGAAGTCAGAAGCCCTCCAGAGATTCTGCAAGAGTGCGTGCATGTGTGCATCTGTGTGTTATTGTTCAAAAAGGACACGAAGTCAGAAGACCTGCAGATATTCTGCAAGGGTGTGTGTGCGTGTATGTGTACAAAGGACACGAGGTCAGAAGACCTGCAGATATTCTGCAAGGGTGTGTGTGTGTGTGTGTGTGTGTGTGTGTGTGTGTGTGTGTGTGTGTAAAAAGGACACGAAGTCAGAAGCCCTCCAGAGATTTTGCAAATGTATGAGTGTCAGTGTGTCTGTTTGTGAGTGTAAAAAGGACACTAAGTCAGAAGCACTCTAGAGATTCTGCAAGGGTGTGTGAGTGTGTGTGTAAAAAGGACACGAAGTCAGAAGCCCTCTAGAGTTTCTGCAAGAGTGTGAGTGTGTTTGTGTTTGTAAAAAAGACATTAATTCAGACACCGTCCAGAGATTCAGAAAGGGTGTGTGTGTGTGTGTGTGTGTGTGTGTGTGTGTGTGTGTAAAGGGCATGAAGTCAGAAGCCCTCTAGAGATTCTGCCATGGTGTGTGTGTGTTTGTGTTAAAAGAACAAGAAGTCAGAAGCTCTCTAGAGATACTCCAAGGGTCTGAGTGAGAGTGTGTATGAGTGTGTGTGTGTATGTGTAATAAGGACACGAAGTCAGAAGCCCTCCAGCGATTCTGCAAAATTGTGTGTGTGTTTGTGTAAAAAGGAAATCAAATCAGTAGCCTTTTAGAGATTTGCAAGGATGTGTGTGGGTGTGAGTGTAAAGGACATAAAGTCAGAAGCTCTCCTGAGATTCTGCAAAGGGTGTGTGAGTGTGTGTGTGTGTGAAAAGGGCACGAAGTCAGAAGCCCTCCAGAGATTCTTCAAAGGTGTGAGTGTTTGTGAGTGAGTGTCAAAAAAGACATGAATTCAGAAGCCCTCCAGAGATTCAGCAAGGGTGCGTGATAGTGTGTGTGTGTGTGTGTGTGTGTGTGTGTAAAAAGGTGAAGTCAGAAGCCCTCCAGAGATTCTGCAAGGGTGCGTGTATGTGTGCATGTGTGTGTGCGAGTGTGTAAAAAGGACACGAAGTCAGAAGACCTGCAGATATTCGGCAAGTGTATGAGTGTGAGTGTGTGGGTGTGTGTGTGTAAAAAGGACACGAAGCCAGAAACCCTCCATAGATTCTGCAAGTGTATGAGTGTGAGTGTGTGTGGGTGTGTAAAAAGGGCACGAAGTCAGAAGCCCTCTAGAGATTCTGCAATGGTGTGTGTATGTGTTTGTGTAAAAAGAACCAGAAGTCTGAAGCCCTCTAGGGAGTTTGCGAGGGTCTGTATGTGAGTGTGTGTGTGTGTAAAAAGGAAACAAAGTCAGAAGACTTGCAGATATTCTGCAAGGGTGTGTGTGCGTGTGTGTGTACAAAAGATACGAGGTCAGAAGCCCTCCATAGATTCTGCAAGAGTGTGAGTGTGTGTGTGTGTGTGTGTAAAAAGGGCACGAAGTCAGAAGCCCTCTAGAGATTCTGCAAGGGTCTGTGTGTGAGTGTCTGTGTGTTTGTAAAAAGACACAAAGTCAGAAGCCCTCCAGCGATTCTGCAAGATTGTTTGTGTGTTTGTGTAAAAAGGAAACCAATTCAGAAGCCTTCTAGAGATTCAGCAACGGTGTGTATGTGTGTGTGTCTGTAAAAAGGAGATGTCAGAAGCTCTCCTGAGATTCTGCAAGGGTATGAGTGTGAGTATGTGTGTGTGTGTGTGTGTGTGTGTGTGTGTTTAAAAAGGACACCATATCTGAAGCCCTCTAGAGATTCTTGAAGGTTGTGTGTGCATGTGAGTGTAAAGGACACAAAGTCAGAAGCCCTCCAGAGATTAGGAAAGGGTGTGAGTGTTTGTGTGACTAAAAAAGACACGAATTCATTAGACCTCCAGAGATTCTGCAAGGATGCGTCATAGTGTGTGTGTGTGTGTGTGTGTGTGTAAAGAACACTAAATCAGAAGCCTTCCAGAGATTCTGCAATGGTGTGTATGTATATGTGTGTGTGTGTGTGTGTGTGTGTGTGTGTGTGTGTGTGTGTGAAAAGGAGAAGAATCAGAAGACCTCCAGAGATTCTGCAAGGGTATGAGTGTGAGTATGTGTGTGTGTATAAAAATGACACGATGTCAGAAGCCCTCTAGATATTCTGCAAGGGTGTGTGTGTAAAGGACACGAAGTCAGAAGCACTCAAGAGATTCTGCAAATGTACGAGTGTGTGTGTGTGTGTGTAAAAAAAGAACGAAGTCAGAGCCCTCCAGCGATTCTACAAGGGTGTGAGTGTTTGTTTGTGTGTGTGTGTGTGTGTGTGTGTGTAAACAAGACACAAAGTCAGAAGCTCTCCAGAGATTCTCCAAGGGTGCGTCTTTGTGTCTGTGTGTGTAAAAATGAAACAAAATCAGAAGCCCTCTAGTGATTCTGGAAGGGTATGTGTGTGTGTGTCCTAAAAAGGACACGAAGTCAGAAGTACTCCTGAGATTCTGTAGGGGCATGAGTGTGTGTGTGTGTGTGTGTGTGTGTGTAAGTAAAGCGTACAAAGTCAGAAGCCCTTTAGAGATTTTGCAAGTGTTTTTGTGTGTATGTGTGTGTAAAAAAGATATGAAATCAGACGCCCTACAGAGATCCTGCAAGGGTGCGTGTTTGTTTGTGTGTGTAAAAAGGACACGAAACCAGAAGCCTTATAGAGATTCTGTAAGTGTGTGTGTGTGTGTTTGTGTTTGTAAAAAGGACATTAAATCAGAAATCCTCCAGAGATTCTGAAAGTGTGTGTGTGTGTGTGTAAAAAGGACACGAAGTCAGAAGCTCTCTAGAGATTCTACCATGGTGTGTGTGTGTGTGTGTGTTTGTAAAAAAGTACACGAATTTAGAAGCCCACTAGGGATTCTGCAAGGGTATGAGTATGTGTGTGTGTGTGTGTGTGTGTGTTTGTGTGTATAAAAAGTACACGATGTCAGAAGCCCTCAAGAGATTCTGGAAGGTTGTGTGTGAGTGTGAGTGAAAAGGACACGAAGTCAGAAGCCCTCCAGGGATTCTGCATGGGTGTGAGGGGTTTTTTTTGTGTGTGTGACTAAAAAGGACACGAAGTCAGAAGCCCTCTAGAGTTTCTGCAGGGGTATGAGAGTGGGTGTGTGTTTGTGTGTGTGTAAAAAGGACACGAAGTCAGTTACCCTCCAGAGATACTGCAAGTGTGTGTGTGTGTGTGTGTGTGTGTAAAAAGGACACGACATCAGAAGCCCTCCAGAGATTTTGAAAGAGTATGAGTGTGAGTTTGTGTGTGTGTGAGTGTGTAAAACGGACAAAGACTTTGCATTTAGTAGCTCTGTGAGTAGCCCGCCATGTCACCAGAGGTTCTTTGCGTTTGATGGCAGTGGGGTGGAATGTTTACAATGGAAAGACCTTTTTCAAATGTATTGCTACTGACCGCGGTCTAAAGCCCAAGTGCTTAGCCATTGGGCCACCAGGATTCTTCGTGGTAAGGATGTGTTCCTGCCAAAGTTTATGAACACTACACAGCAGTGGGGTTTTGGAACTGCTAGGTAGTTTAGCTTAGGGACTGAGGCATCCATTACGCAGGGTCAGCAGTCTGAGCCTTTGTCCCATGAACGAGTGGTACACTGCGCATGCTCAAAGGCTCAGGTTCCCAGCCAGGAAGGGTAGGTACACCTGGGTGTGTTCTGCACCTGAATTGGCCCAACAAGGCCAGGTGAATTCAGTTCAGCCAATGAGTTCACCAGGGTCACCAGCACGCCCCACCTCTTGGAGTAATTTAAAAGGCAGGAGCAGAGAGCAGACCTCGTGACTTTCAGGGAAGCTTCTAAGGAGAAGCACATTTCTGAAGAGCCCTGCAGGTGCCTTTATAAACCTGAAACTTCTTCTAATTCTCATAAAACTCACTTGGATCACAAACTAGGGTTGGAGGTGAATGCTTTCTCGTGTGTAGCCAAGGAGCAAGGTATATCTCTATCCTGAGAGATCTCACAGAACCATTGATTGCCCTGGCATGTTTTGGGGTCCTGATGGTGTCATGGTTATGCTTTGGGCAACAGTTTAAAACCACTAGCCACGCCACAAGGGAAAGATGGGGCTTTCTATTCCTATAAAGAGATACATCCTCAGTAACTCACAGGGGAATTCTACCCTGTCCTATAGGGTTGTTATGAGTCAGCATTGACTCAATGGCAGTGAGTGAGTGCCCTGGCAAGCAAGCCTTGGGTATCTACATTGACTCTCAGTTTCTGGTTAGCGTTTCACCACTTCACCCCATGAACGTGAACTACAGTGGATGAGGGTTGGGAGCTCTGGCTCTGGGGCTGCTTGCTTGAATTTTCACATCATGGCCCTGCCCGTGATGGGACCTTTGACAGTTGGGCAAATGAGCTCAAGCCCGAGTTTCCTTTTCTGCAGTATAGGCTGAGGAAGGAGATGTCTCCTCCCTTGTGTGCTAACTGACTTTTACCAGTTAGTGTGAATTAGATCTTTCAAAGAGGAAGATCAGGGAGAAGGGGGAAGGATGAAGCAACATGGATAGAGGTGAAGGCAGTGTGAGGGGTCAGAGAGAGATGAAAGGACCATCATGTCACCTTTGACTACTCTTAGTGAGGCTGGCTTGGAGTGCAGGAGACGGGGAGAGTGAGGACACGGGCTAAAGGCAGTGCTCATTCATTACTTCCGGGCAGAGTTCAGCCTTTGGCATGTTTGTTGGATGCTGACGCTGTGTTCATCCAATGAAACTTCAAACTTCTGTCCTCTCATTAACCCTTTGTCTCCCCTTTGTTCACGATTTAAAACTTCTATTCTCGGGTTCTCTTTAGAGCCCCAGGAAATCAGAAGTCACAAGTCACTTCTGTTTACAGAGAGGCCCCCAGTATGCAAAGGCAGGAGGGTGTGTTAACAGCACACAGGTCTAGTGGCTGGTCACGCCTATGCAGTACATTCTCCATCCCTTAGCTCAACAAAAGGAAAATCACCAAAGAAAAAAAATTTTCTTTTTCATGGATAATTACTTTTTCAGTTCCCTCCCCCACCCATACTCTGTGTGAATTACAATAGAACACGCACACACACACATACACACAATTTTCTGCCAGAATGTGTTACTCCAGTACATTCTACCCTCCTCCCTCACTGCCTCCTACCCTTTTTTCTCCTATCTACTTTCTTCCCATGACACCCAATGGACAGGTAGGGGAATTCAAAATAGACCCCAGTCTCAAATGTAGTTTAAAGCTCACTCACGCACTGCTATTGTGCCAGTTCTGACTCATAGTTACAGGATACAACTGTCCTTGTGGATTTCTGAAACAACAATTCTTTATGGGAGTTGAAAGCTGCCCTTTCTACAGGAATGCAGCAGGTGCGTTTGAACTGCCAACCCTGCAGTTAGCAGGCCAACGTGAAGGGATTTTGCCACTTTGCCACCAAGGATCCTAAAGGTAGCATGAGGAGAACATTTATTAAATCTTCCATGGTACACAGGCAAGGAGGAGACCTGAACCACAGCTCTCGGGATTCTTGGTGCCTCGCAGTGGACAGTTCCAGCCACATCGGATCCAGGCTTCCCAAGATTTGCAGAGCCACCAGCATAGTCTTTGCTCCTCTCCAGGATTCACAATTGCTTCCTGGTTGCTCAGGTATGTAGGAGTTTAGTGGTTCTCTAATGCAATCATCCCATTTTGCAAAGAAGATGCTGATGCCCAGACCGGGGAGAAGATTATCTGAGGCCACTGAGAAGGACACCATCACCTCAAGTCCTTCTGACCCCCCACAAGTTTCTGCCAACAGCACTGAGCCCTGGGTTACGTACTCAGTCTTTTGAAGCCTTAGCCAGCTGATGCAGCTGCCAGTTGGAATGATCAGGGTATGTGACCCAGAGCTCCTTAGAACGCGCCCCCCCAAATGCAAATTTACTGCCATAGAGTTAATACTGATTCATAATGACCCTATAAGACAGGGTAGAACTTCCCCAGTAGGTTTCTGAGACTAACTTTCAGCCTTTCTCCTGAGAAGTGGCTGGTTGTGTGGTGGTTTAGATCTTGCAGTTAGCAGCCTTTTAGAATGAGAGGTAGGGTCACATTTCTGTTCTGATTATGCTCCATTTTCTGAGATGCCAGTGCCGAGGCTCCGCCCCTGCAGGTAGCAGTGAGATTTTTCTCACTAAACTGCGCTGGATGGGAAACTTGGGGCAAGTAGTGCATCGCAGCCAAGGAAGATCTCATTGACAGTGCAGTACTTGAATAAGGCAGGAAGACACAGGAGTGGCCATCTGGCGGTGGGGAAAGTGTTCCAGGTAGGAGACAGTCAGTGCAAAAGGCCTTGTGATTGGGTTCTCCAAGCTTCTTCCTGGAACAGCAAGGAGACCAATGTGAGTGGGGCATGACACTCTGTAGTGAGGAAAGATGATCACTGTGTGGGCCTCCTGTATGATTGAGAAGCCAAGGGGAATTTTTAAACCCTAAGCCAGATCAATGCTCAAGGAAGCATCAGTCAAGACATCAAATGACACGCTGCATTGGCTAAATGTGCTACAACAGATCTTTTAAAAAGACTGAAGATCAAGGATGTTACTTTGAGGACACTGCCTGATCTTGTGCCAAATCTTGCCATGGTTGTTAGGTTGGAGTCCATTGTTGCAGCCATGGTGTCAGCCCATCTCCTTGATGGTCAGTCTCTTTTCTTGTGGACCTTCAGTTTTACCGAGCATGATGTCCCTTTCCATGGACTGGTCATTCCTGATAAAATGTAGTAGCTACCAGATTGGATGTCATGCCTTTAGAACAGTGGTTTTCAACCTTCCTAATGTTGTGACACTTTCATATAGTTCCTCATGTGTGGTGCTACCCCCAACTATAAAATTATTTTTGTTGCTACTTCATAACTATAATATTACTACTGTGATGAATCGGATGACCCCTGTGAAAGCATTGTTCGACCCCTCCCTCCCCATGGGGTCGCGACCCACAGGTTGAGGATCACTGCTCTGGAACATTTTCATCATAGAAGAGAGTTTGGTTGCACAGCTCTGAGTTAGACGGTGAGACGGGTTATTTGACATTCATTTGCTGATGTGTTTGCGAACCCAGTGGAAACACTCGGGAATGAGCATCTTCTTTAGCCATTTTCCTGGATCATTCAAATGCCATCTCCCCTGTGAATGCCTCACTCCATCCGTGGCTTTCCATACTTGCCATATGAAAATGGGATAATATTCAATACTTAGCATTATATATAACCCAGTATTTGGTAGTCTGCCTCAAACAGATGCGAGTCTCTCTCTTTTTCTACTAATATTTAATTTTGATATGTGAAAACATACAAAGCAAAATCTGTTCCATTTCAACCCTTTCTGGACACAATGTTCAGTGACATTGGTCACACTCTTCATATTGAATTAACATTCTTGTTCTTTCTATTCTAGGTGTTTCCTTTCTTTTTACTTAATCTCTCTGCCACAACCCTCTCACATATATTTTGAATTATCTGTAGCCCATTTAGTTTTGTGCTGATTTTTTAAAGACTGCAATACTCAAGGATGCAATCCTTTAAGAGCTAAATTGTTATTTAGTTTAAAGATGACTTCAGGGGACAGTTTCAATTCAAGGTTTGAAGAGTAACTCAGGGTCATAGTCTCTGGGACTCTTCCAGTTAAGTAAGTCTAGATAATTAAAGAATTTTAAATTATGTTCCACAAGGTTCTCCCTTTCTATCAGCATCCTTAGGAATCATGGTGCTATGGTGCCTGCTAACCTCAAAGTCAATAGTTGAAACCACCAGCCACTCTGCAGGGGAAAGCAAAGGCTTTCTGTTTCCTTAAAGAATAGCAAGCGAGGAAACCACAGGGGGTGTTCTATACTGAGTCAAAATTGACTCCATGGCAGTGAGTTTATGTTGTTATCGAAAAAAGAACACATTTTAATGGGGGCTCTGACAGATAATATAACAATCCATAAATCATTTAGATCAAGCGAGTTTGTACATATGCTGCCACCATCATTTTCTAAACACTATCATTCTACTTGACCCCTTTGATATCAGCTCCTGTTTTTCCCTCTTTCCTCAACCCTCACACCCTTACTAAATTATATATAAATTAATATCTTTATACACACCGTCTTCTGTGTCCCTCTACTCATATTTCTGTTATTCGGCCCCTAGGCTGTGTGTGTGTGTGTTCCATTGTTCTCAGTTCCCTTTTCCTCCCCTTCCCTACACAGCCACCCTGTGCCCTCATGGTATCTGAGTCAGTTCGAGTTGACTAGAGAAGCACATTCATAAACACTCATGTGTCTTAAAAAAGCTTTATATAGAAGAATAATTTTATATTAAGAAAACATCCCAGCCCAGTCCAGACCACGTCCATAAGTACGAAATTAACCCATATATCCAATAACAGTGTGTACATTTTTTTCAGACTTATGCAACACATGCAATGACACCAAGTGCTGGAAGATCACAGGGCAGTCGGTGGAATGTCTTATGGACCCAGTGGAGGTGGAAAGTGGCATGGGTCTCCACATGACTCCTCCCGTTCAAGGCTCTGGCTGCCGTCAATGTAGATCCATGTATCTTGTCAGCAGGAATATCAAGTCATGGGTGTCTCTCACCCCCAGGAAAGAATACAGGAGTTGCCAGAATCCTCAAGAGAAGGCCATGCCCACATTGAGACCTCACTGGCTATGGCCTGAGTGACAGCCTGGACTCCACTCCTATGCAAGATGATGGGAGATTAAAAAGCTACCACAGTATCGCTACTCCCATTACTGTTCCTGAGGATTTTATCTGTCCTGGATTCCGTGCGTGGTTGCTATTTTTTATGATTTTACTTTCAGCATCTATCTGTGGTGTCCCTGATCTGAATGCCCTGATGCAGTATCTGTGAGTCTCCTGTGAGCAAAGACTGTGTTCTCTACATCTGGGTCTTCTTAAAGCTTTGCAAAATGTTGTCATTTGAATAACACTCAATACATATTTGTTGAAGGAATGGCATTGCAGGTGACAGTCAGTACCTATTCTCCCATCAGTTATATGGTTGGCGGTCTTTTTACCTCTCAGACATATAGCTGAATCATTACAATGTGAGGGTCTGAGCCTGGTTATATTATGGGGACATGTAGTCAAAAGACAAAATATGTTTGCCTAAAGCACCTTTTGAGTATGATGTTTCAATAAAATAAATTGGACAGATCCTGGCATCAGACATGTTTCAGCCGCTCACAAGGTATGTGGCTTTGGGTAGTGTACCCTAAGCTCTGAATTCAAGGTAAGTAGTTTCAATGGTCAATATGCATGTGAGAGCTGGACAGTGAGTAAGGAAAACTGAAGAAGAATCAATGCATGTGAATGATGTGCAAACAATACCGAAAGTCGTCTGGGCTGTCAGAAGAACAAGCAAATCCCTCTTGGAGGAAGCACGGCCAGAATGCCCCTTAGAAGTGAGGATGGCAAGTCTTCATCTCACATCCATTGGACATGCTATCATGAGAGACTGGTTCTTAAGAAAGGACATAATGCTTGTTAAAGTACAGGGGCAGCAAGAGGGAAGAAGACCCTTGATAAGATGGATGTCCACAGTGGCTACAGCACTGGGCTCAACATGGACCAACGACTGTGGTGATGACACAAGAGCAGGCAGGGTTTCATTCCGTTGTACAGTTCCGGTCTCTGGAACAAAGGAAAATAAGTTGCCCTATTCTGTGGGGTCGAGGCTATTGTGCCTGCTGTGTATTTTGTCCTAAGGACTTGCAGTGTTGTTCTTTATACAGTGTTGTTGTTATTAGCTGCTTTTCGGTCCATTTTGACTCATAGCGACCCCCATGCATTTCAGAGTAGAACTGTTCCATAGGGTTTTTAAGGCTGTGACCTTTTGGAAGCAGATATTCAGGCCTACCTTCCTTAGGCACCTCTTGGATTCTGGGTGGGATTTAACTGCCGACCTCCTGGGTGCTAGTCAAACACTACCCAGGGAGTCCTCCCACTGAATAGGGTGAGTGTATTCCCACCTAGGGTGCTCCTCTTCCAGTACTTGTTTGGACGGTATTCTCTTTTGGTCCATAGGGTTCCATGGACTCATTTTCAGTAGTACATCATCAGGTCTTTCTTCCCAATGTGTCCTACCTTGGATGCTCTGGTGAAGCGTGTCCAGAGTGGCTTGCTCTGGTTATAATCGTAGCTGGTGACACCGCTTACAGCAATCACAGCTAGAGACAAATGACAACATGATGACAAACTGACAGATGGGAGGTATCCTAGGGAAGGAATGATCAACACAACACAACCTGAGTGGAAATCGAGGTATGGAGTCTCTGAGAGTCCAGGCTCTTCGTCCTGGCACAGCCTGGGGCAGGGCCTGGAGCCAGGAACTGTGGCTGCTGGGGTGAGGACCCCCAGCTTCCCCACCTGGCATTCCCTCCCCAAACACAGCTGGCAGCCTGTGGGAATTGTCTTTCCCCTTGCACATGACAGCACTGACGAGCATAACGCAACCCTGCTGGTGGTTAATGACTGGTGACATTATGAGGCCGCTGCCCACCTTTGGTTGAGGGAATTTGCCAATGCTCAGAAGTTGTTGGGCTCTAACGAAATGCAACCCCTGCAAGCAAGCACTGAGTCAAGTGCACGAGGTGTGGGGCACTCTGACATCCCCGCGTGACCGTGAAAAGCAGGCTGCGGAGCAGTGGTGGCTGCTGAGGCTCCTTTCTCCTGACAATACTGGCGTGCTGAAATGGTGGGCTGATTTGCCATGGAAAGCAGGGTTTCATGGGAACTTGAGGATTAAGAATCCACATGCCTGCAATCAATATTGTATGTTCATCGTATAATTTACTTTGAAAGGTAGACGACACAGTTCTCCGAATTTTTGGGTGAAGTAAACCACTTTTCCAAAGGAGTAAGTGGATTTCTGTGTGTATAAATCATGCCCAGCACTTGGGAGTGCAGAGGAGGATATGGGGGGATGGTAAAGAAGAGCAGCAGGAGAGGACCTGAAGACCTCCTGTTTCCTCAGGGTCAGGGGCCAGGCAAAACCAATGTCCCTGGAACACCACTGTCTCTCTGGAATGGTATTAGCACAGCTTGTTCTTTGCATACTGTACTGAGTTCATTCTGACTCGCAGCGCCCCTGTAGGGAAGAATAAACATGCCCCAATGAGTCTCTGAGACTATAATTCTTTACTCAAATAGAAAGCCTCATCTTTTTTCCATGGAGGAACTGGTGGATTCAGAACTGCTGACCTCGTGGTTAGCAGGCCAACACCGAACCTACTATACCACCAGGACATTTCTGTTTAGCCTAGAGACTTTCAAATGGATAGAACAAGACCCATCCCAACCCTGTTCACGGCTATCAACCCCCCTTTCTTTGAAGTCCCCACTACATTCTGTGAATTTCACCACTTTCTGTGTGTGTGTGTGTGTGTGTGTGTGTCTGTGTGTGTGTGTGTGTCTGTGTGTGAGAGAGAGTTATAAAAACAGGAACTTTGACCTCCTTTTAGAACTCTTGCAATTCCAGGGCTTGCTCAACAAAGCACGAATCCCCAGTGTCTTCAACCTGACTTGTCCCATGTGGAAATACACATTGGGGTTCCAGACACACTGAGCTAATGAGTGAGTGGACACTACTGTGCTATCTAAACAAACCCTGTGTGACAGGGCTGCACCTGCCTTACTTAATTGAATAACCAGGACCGTTTTCTAAAATAGGTAATATCAACTTAATCTCCCTGCCATCGAGTCACTGCTGATGCATAGCGACCTTGTAGGACACGGGAGAATTGCCCCCATGAGTTTCTGAGCCTGTAACTCTTGACAGGAGTAGAAAGCCTCATCTTTCCCTCACTGATTGCTGCTGTTTTCGAACTGCTGAGTTTAAGGTTAGGGACACAATGTGTAACCCACTACACCACCAGGAGATGCTTGTGTCAACTTTCTATATACGAAAATGAAGTGTCGCCAGGTCCGATGACATCTTCATGGTCACTGCTGTATGTGAGTCCAAAGTTGTGGGCCAATACATCTCAAGGAGAATCGCCTGCATATCCAATGACACATCCCCGCACAAAACCCGATTTCCTTTTCTACTGATCAGCCTTGCTTAATGACTTGGCCAAAGTGATCAAGCATAAATCCTCCCAGCCTCCCTTGCCAGGCACAGTGTGGTTTCTGAGAGCAGTGTTTCTTCTACAATGGGAGTGCTCATGCTTTTGCCACACTCGGCAGATTCTATGAATATTTTGACTTTTTTAAAAACTTATTTGATCATAGAGCATGTTTCCCTTTTCCCTTTGTATGAGATGACATCCAAGGAAAGAGTAAACTTCCCTGCCCTGCCAGTGAAGGGCTTGGCCAATAGAATAAAAGTGGAAGGAGTTGTGTGCCACTCTAGATCAGAGGTTTTAAGAGCAATGGTCCTTTTGTTGCTTACCTATCCTTCAAGAGGCAGGAACCCTGGTAATATAGTGGTTATGTGTTGGGCTCTTAACCTCATGGGTCACATGCATGCAAGTCTTTCAATTTCAAAGCCTGATTGTTCCCCTGCACAAAGCTAACAGAGATAAGCAACAGCTGCTTGTAGGCTGGAAAGATTGCCCGAACATAGTGTACTTTGGGGATTTCTTACTGCCAGGAGAAATACATTCGATGTGGCAGGTGACGGTCCTAGTATCTCTCAGCTGCCAATCAGAGGCAGGTTCTGAGCCTTCAGTCAGGGCCACTGGAGGAAGTGGCTCATGGTGCTGCTGCCATAGTCCATCCCAGGTCAAGCCCTCTGAGGTGCTGGGTTACAGAGTTTTGGATTGGCACTCAGTGAGGGCTGCTTCAAAGCTCTTTCCTTTCTTAAACTTGCTCCTGCAACCACATTCCTTCTGAAGGTCCTTGTCAGTAAGCCGAAATCCCAACCAATTTGCTAAGTCAGGACAAAATGCAAAGTTGATGGTACCGAGAGACATTAAACCACCTACAACCTTTTAGACCATGTCAACAGATCATCTGTAGCCTCAACTGCAGAAACATTTCACTAAATCCTCTCTGTTTCTCCACAAAGATTAGGAATGCCCTTCTATCTTTTAAAAACAGATATTGGTCTGGCACCACTTCGGTTCCAGCTGAGGTAGTGGATTCACCTGAGCTAAGCTCTAGAGAGGATCACTTAATCTTCATTCAAGATATATGTCATGAGGACTGTAGATCATGCAGGGACTGCACAATCCCTCTGTGTCGGCAGCGGCTGCATCACGGTCTAGCCCATTGGGAAGACAGACGGACCCATGGCAATTATAAGGCAAGATGCTGAGGGTGCTGGGGTGGTCTAGGGATACAGGAAAGGAACTATTGGGCATGGAGGCAATTATGAAGGGTTCTTTTTTCCCATGGACCAAACCCATGCCAGTTGCCATGAAGTTAACTCTGATTCATAGGGACTCCTTTGGGCCAGAGTAGAACGACATTCTGTTGTTTTTTTCTATAACTGATTTTGTTGTTGTTGTTTGAAATGCAGCACCAGGCCTTTCTTCAGAGACACTTCTGGCTGGGCTTGAAGCTCCAACCTATGAGTTAGTAGCCCAGTATGTTAGCCAACTGCACTACCCAGGGACTCCTCCATGTGACTAAAGAATGACTTAAGGATTTCCCCCACAGACCCAAACCAAAACCAAATCCACTGCCATGGGGTTGACCTCATATATGGCACAATAGACTGGCTCTGCTGATTTTCAGAATTGCACATCTTTACTGGAGCAGAAAACCCTCATCTTTCTCCCAAGGAGTAGCTGGTGGGTTTGAACCATTAACTTTGCCATTAGCAGCAGCCCAACTCTTAACCCATTATACCACCAAGAGTGGTTCAATTTGGAAAAATAGTATGTGATCACCTATCTATGAAGGGAAACCCCTCTCATAGAGTGCACTTACACAAATGAGAAAGAAATGAGTCCCCAAATGCCCGTCTTAATCAACAATCTGGGGAAGGGTGTTCTGGGAAGCAGCTTTCAAATGTTCCTGGAGATTTTAAAATTAATCAACCTAATCCCTGTTTTAAAGAGCCCTGGTGGTACAATGGCTAAGGACTGGGTGGCTAAACAAAAGGCTGGTAGTTTGAACCTACCCATGGGCTCTAAAGGGGAAAAGACCTGATGAGCTGGTCCCATAACGATCTCAGCCTAGGACACCTTTGGGTGCAGTTCTACTCTGTCCAGTAGGGTCACTATGAGCTGACATCAACTTAAAGACACACAGCACGTTTGACTCTGCGTTATTTGTTGATAGAGTTTGTGCAGAGCTTTCTGAGTAGAAAACAGACTCAGGGGCATCTGACATCAACCAGCAACAGTCTCTTTCCTTGAGAAAGACTGTGGAAAGGGATGAGGAGGGAGCTTCCAAAAGCCAGTGAAAAAATGATACGAAAAAATAATGGAATTTTGCCATGAGCTTTTTGAAGCTCTCTTCATGAGAGCTAGTCCTCCATGGAGGTTTCTAGAAAAGTGAAACACGAAGGAAGAGGCTGGTAAGTCCCACTGAACAATTCCAGGGGAGATTGGGTCTTGACTCAGAGTACTTGAGCATTCTGGCTTATTCCTCCAAATAGCAAATCAGACTAGACCAGGTTCTGAGACTCAGGGAAGGCAAATAAGACACACCAGGCCCATGATTCAGACTTATGGGGAAAGTCACACTGGAGAGGGAAGGCCTCTTTACCTTGTGTGCCTGACAAGTGTCTCATTTGCCTCATCTAAAACCCAGCCCTGGAAAAAAAGCTAACAGTACCAGCTTCAAACTTGTGTTTGAATCTTGTCTCTGTCACTTATTAACTTAGCCACCTTAAATCCCTTCCTCTAGTTTTCCATCTGTAAATGAAGCACAGTTCCAATCATAGGGCCTTCAGCAAATGGCTATTATTAGCTAGGCATGCACTCCTGTGTTCTAGGCGAGAGTTCTCAGCCAGGTTTTTGTGGGAGCTTGTTCTTCAGGGTATTGTCATAGATGAGTGTGTCACCCAGATTCCTCTCAGGGCCAAGAGACTGATTTCCCCAGCTGCTGACAGAGCCACTGATAGAAAAGGTCCCAGCTGTCTGGCCCCTATCGGGATTGCCTCAGCTGATGAGAGCTCATCCATGGTCTGCTCCTTCCCAAACTAACCTTCATCCAACGACTTGTCAATGTAGGGGTATAAATGGCATAGTGGAGACATTTGACCCCCCTGTAACTTCACAAAAGGCAATGGAGGAAAATCAAGATAAACAGCCCAAGGCTGATTCCTATGAGACAGAGATCAAAATGCCTCCACCCTCCTTTCTTTTCACAGTTTCTGACACCAACCATCCGTAAGATGACACTCTCTTCTTCTCTGCTGGGTTTGATAATCCTTAAGTGGCAATGGCCACACAGAACTCGCAAACAATACTTATTTTTCTGGGGTTAATTGGGGACCTAGCAGGTGACAATTCAGGATCAGAAATGACTGGGGATATAGTTCTTCAGTCAGGACAGTCTCTTCCCAGTGGTGTCCAGAGGCAGAACTTTTTCTGGTCCTTGGCCTGTGCCCTGCAGCTCCTTGACCTCTGCTCTGCTTGGGACCGTGTGCAAAGTTCTTTCAGCTCTGCTGATAGGTGCTTTGAGGCAGCCCGCTTTGTCTGGAAGCCTTGACCCAAAACACTCAGCTTTCTCATTCTGTGTGCTGGCGAGCTCCCTGTTCTGGGGTCTTGGTGCTGCTGCCTCTGCTTCCATGAGCTATTTATCTGCCACTGTTTTTCAGTGTCTCCTGATGCATCCAGTGTGAGGGATCTCTGTCTCCTGGACAGAGGTGGTGCTCAGAGTAATAATCCTGGGTCCAAAGAGCTCACTCCACTGCTGGCTCGTCTTTCTCAGTGCTCTTGAAACTCCACTTTCTGTTTCTGAGTTAACTCACCCAGGATGACCATACCGACCAATCCCCACATTAGGGGTCTACAGGTCTTATTTGAATGGTCTCACCTCTTCGAGGATGCCATGCACTTTACTGATATTATTAGCATGCTATCTACTTCCCTCGGTGGCATAGTTCCACCCTGTCATTGGTAGGCGTTACAAAGACTATAGCTAGAGGAGAACTAGTAAGCAATTTGCTGCAACACATTAGGCTACAAAGTCCCAGGCTACTGGTCACCACTTGGCCAGGTCCCAGTTACAGAGCTCCCTGTGATGGCTCCTTTTGCATATCAATGTGGCGAGGCTATGGTGCCCAGTTTTTTGGTCAAACAAGCATTCATCTATTTGCTCTTGCTTTTTAAACATTTTATTAGGGGCTCATACCACTCTTATCACAATCCATACATATACATACATCAATTTTATAAAGCACATCTGTACATTCTTTGCCCTAATCACTCTCAAAGCATTTGCTCTCCACTTAAGCCCTCCGCATCAGGTCCTCTTTTTTTTGTCCCCGCTCCCCATCCCTCATGAGCTCTTGATAATCCACAGATTGTTATTTTGTCATCTCTTGCCCTTTCCGGAGACTCCCTTCCCCCCTTCTCTGCCGTCCATCTCCCAGGGAGGAGGTCACATGTGGATCCTTGTAATCAGTTACCCCTTTCCAACCCACTCACCCTCCACTCTCCCAGTATCACCCCTCACACCCCTGGTCCTGATGGTATCATCCACCCTGGATTCCCTGTGCCTCCAGCTTCCATATGCACCAGTGTACAGCCTCTGCCCTATCCAGTCCTGCAAGGTAGAATTTGGATCCTAGTAGTTGGGGAGAGGAAGCATCCAGGATCTGGGGGAAAGCTGTGTTCTTCATCGGTAATACATCGCACCCTAACTGACCCATCTCCTCTCCTAAAGCCCTCTATGAGGGGATCTCCAGTGGTCGACATTTGGGCCTCTGGTCTCCACTCTGCACTTCCCCCTTCATTCTCTATGATATATATATATATATATATATTGATATATATATATATATATATCCATATACACACAGAGATATATATACATATATATATTCTTTTTTTTTGCATGATGCCTTATATCTGGTCCCTTTGGCACCTCATGATCGCACCGGCTGGTGTGCTTCTTCCAGGTGGGCTTTATTGCTTCTGAGCTAGATGGCCGCTTGTTCACCTCATCTATTTGCTCTTATGAAGGAGTTGGTCTCAAGCAAAATAGAATACCTTCCATAATGTGGGAAGGGGTAAACCTATCAGCCAAAGGCCTTCAGCGCAGAAAGGGAGTTTCCCTAGGGTGTGTTCTGACCATTCTTATTCTTGTCTTTTCCCATCACCTAACCTATGGATTTTAGGATGAACATCTACAGAGCTCTTTAGGCTGTTGCCTGACCTATGAATTTGGAACTTGCCATTTCCCTATGTGAGCCAATTCCTAGAAATAAGCCTCACTCTCTGGGGCTCTGGTGTCGTAGTGGGTGGCCCTTTGGGCATTCAACAGCAAGGACATCAGTTTGAAAACACCAAGGGCTCCTTGAGGGAAAGATGAAGCTTCGTAATCTCCTGAAGAGTTACAGTCTCCAACGCCCAAAAGGTCAGTTCTATACTGTTTTACACAGTCACTTTGAGTCCACCTTGATGGCAATGAGTGGCTGGTGCAGTGGTTAACCATAGGAGCCCTGGTGGATATATCGATATCTCCAGTTACAGCTATATAACTGGTTTGGTTTCTCTAGGGAACACTGACTATGACACTCTCCATAGGCAGGGCTGAGACCTCTGTTGAGATTTCCCTCTTGTGCCCTTCCTTGATTCCCCCCACAGGTGCTTATTCCCTGAGCATTCCTCAATAAATGTCAGGAATCCAGAGCTAATTCCATCACAGTGTCTCCTTCTTGCAGGGAGTCTGAATGGCTTCCGGGGAGTATGAACTGCAGTCTCCATCCAACTTCCTCCTTCTATTTCTATGATCTGGATCTTATTTGGGGCTCATTTGGTTGTAAACAGGTAAAGAGACCAATACTTGGAAGAGAGAATCCTAGGAAAATGGAAAGGTGGGGAGAACAAGAGGACAGCTGGCTCTGTCGACGGTTCCTGACCACCAGTGGCATGTTCCTGTGTTCTTTGTGTCTGTCTCTCAGGGCACATGCTGTAATCTCGCAACATAGACTGCCTCCTCCACGTGGCGGGACATGTGCTTCTGAATTATGCTTCTTAGATGCCAGGCCACTTGCAAAAGCGGGACTTTCTTTTTCGTTTTTTGTTTGGAAATGCTCCAGAAAAAGCGTCTAGTTGACACATCTTATGTCAGTGTCTCCACTGGGCCAATGAAAACAGCATTGTGACCGTATTGAAATGTGATGTCTTCCCCAGGGAACTGATGTTTCAGCCAGTGAGGTAGTTCACAGGGACAGATAAGAAAGGGGGTTGGGACAGATTAAAATAATAATAATGTCTATTTGCAAAGAATAGGGCCTTATTATTTTTCGGATGCCCCCATCTGAACACCCTACCACTGAATATAGGCAGGAGGTAGGGCCCACCTGTCACTCAAGCAGCTAAAAATGTACAGCACTTGCTGTAGCAGCTGCTAATGTGCCCATGTATTAGCATTTGGCACCCACCACTCCCATAAATGCCAATGGTCTCACAGGAAGCACATGTAACTCCCCACACAGGGAACAGTCATTGAGCAGACAGGGGAGTTGACATCCTCCAGGACCTAATGCCACTTTAACCAATGACACATGAGGATAGGTGGAGCCACACTCCAGTTCCCTCAGCCTTTGGGTGGGACAACTACAAGAGGATTTATACTGTCTCTGGGAACCTACTCAATGACATTTCTTTATCGGCCCCTTCCCTTTGCTCTATCAGTATTACCCTTCTCCACTGGTCCTTCCTGGAGGCACCTCCCAAGGAAACAATAGTCTAGCTGCTATTCCAATTCTAGTGGATTCCAATTCTTGGTGACCGCATACATGTGAGTCAATCAGAACTGTGCTCTCTGCAGATTCTTTCTCTCCCCTTTTTAAGAGTAGTTTTAAGGACACTGTGAAAGCTTTCCACCATCCAGTTCCAGAACATTTTCATCGACCATGCAGCCATTAAGCAGTCATTCCCCATTGCCCCTCCCACCCCACCCTGGGAAACCACCAATCTACTCTATGGCTCTACAGGATTTACCTGTCCAGCATTTTTGCTCTAAATGGACTCACAATTCATGGCATTTGGTGTTTGGCGTCTTTCACTACATGTCTTGCGTTCACCTGTGTTACAGAGTCTGTCTGAATCAAAGGCCTTAGTTTTCTTGTGGCAGACTATATGTATACCCCACTCTGTGTAGATCATATTTTCTTTATTCTTCTACTGATGGGTATTGTTGGCTTATTGTTTACCTTTTGCCCATAGTGATTAGTGCAGCATCCATCTGGGTACTCGTCTTTCATTCTTTTAGATATGCACTTGGGAATGGACTCCCTGGATCAGCTGGCAAGGGTTAATGACCAAGTGGGTTATGTTGGGCTGCTAACCATAAGGCCAGCATTTTGGACCCTTTAGCTACTGCGAGATAGAAATGCTCTCATAATGATCCACAGTCCCCCAGACCCACCAGCCACAGTTCTACTCTGTCCTTTTGGGTTGCTGTGAGTCAGAATCAACTCGATGGCAGTGGTAGTGATGAAGCCAGCGACTTGAGAGTGGAACCAGGGACCATGGAGAATTCTGGCAGTAGCCATGGTGTCCTCACTACCCAGATGCCAGCAGCCACCAGTGAACAAAGGAGGCACAAGCAACATTCTCGCTGACTTCATGCTGGTGACCCAGCTGCCCCTGCTTTCTCAAATGCCATTTCCTCAGCTTTACTGGCAAGGGGGTGTACTCCCTATTATCATGTCACCAACTCTTTCAATGGTCCACCTAGCCAGGTGTGATTCCAGACACTGTGCAGCCACCATCAGCGCAGGTGGCTGCCCACCTCATTTGTACACATGCAAAGAATGTGATCATTCTAGGCACTGGTGTCCTTAGTCATCCTGGTTGGTATATTTACATCCTTGGGGAGCTGGGTCAGTGAGCAAGCGCTTCTCAAGGTGCCCATATGATCTGTTTACTGAGAGTGCCAGCCCAAGGATCTGACTTGCCACCCACAGTGAACGCACCTCTGAGGCAAAGGGGAAGGCTTCTTTCTAACTGGGAGACCAGCAGGTCTTCTGCAGACATCACTCCCCTGCAGCACTCTGATCCGAGGCCTTTCATATTCCAAAGAGCAGCATTAAGATTCCCATCTGCCACCCAGTCAGACTCACATGTGCGAATTCTCTTTTCAGAGCAAGAAAGCCAATGCAGTGAGCTGGGTAAAGGTGCAGTCTCACTCTGAGGAGACTCAGCCAAGAGTGTAGGGACAGGGAGTGAAATGTGCAGCTTCCAGCTGCCACCCAAGCCTCCTTAGTGCAGTGGCATGAGAGCAAAGAGATAGTCCTTTGTGACTCTTTGATCTCCTTCCTGGCCTTTGTGGAATTAACACTGCTCAGTGCCAGTCTCTTCTGAATATATGGAAAAGATAGCTCAGAAAAGAATAGAGTTAAATAAGAGCAGGACAGAGTAAGGTGGCTTCATGGTGTTGCATTTGTGTGTCTCAGAGCCCATCCTGGCTCACAGTGACCCTCTGTGACAGAGAAGAACTGTTCCACAGATTTTTCTAGGCAGAATTTTAGGGAAATGTACCTAGCAGCACAGTGGTTGCATGTGCGGCTGTAACAGAGAGACTGGCAGTTTGAACTCACTGATCCCCATTGAGAGAGTGAAGACGTGACTGCCTGCTCCCATGAAGACTCCTATCCTGTTGTTGTCTGTCCATTTGTGGTGCTGTGGTGAGTTGTGTGTTACTGTGATGCTGGAAGCCACGTGACTGGTATTTCAAATGCCAGCAGGGTTACCCGAAGTGAAGAGGTGTCAGGGAAACTTCCAGGCTAAGAACAGAATACAAAGAAGGGTTCCACTGCCCACTTCAGAGGAAGTAGCCACTGAAAACCCTTACACTATAGCACAGTGTGCCTTTCCTTCCCGTCACAGGGAGTCAGAATCACCTCAATGGCACATAACAACCAACAACACCTTTGAGGAGGGAAATCTTCACAAAAGTTCAAATTCTTTAACAAAATATTTTGTTCATTCACATTTTTAATTATGCATAAATTTATGTCTACTTGCATTACATCTCATAAAAAGGCATAAGAATTGTTTTTGCACTGTTTAAAACTAAATAGAAGATAGTGAAGGTGAAAAATAGTTTTCGTGAATGTTGCTTTGAAATACAAATGGCATTGTCCTAAGAAATATAAATGAGTTAATTTTTAAAATCATTTTATTAGGGGCACATACAACTCTTATCACAATCCATACATACATCAGTTGTGTAAAGCACATCCGTACATTCATTGCCCTCATCATTCTCAAAACATTTGCTCTCCACTTAAGGCCTTGGCATCATGTCCTCATTTTTCTCCGCCCTCCCTGTTCCCCCCTCACTCATGAACCCTTGATAATTTGTCAGATCTTACATATTTTGTCTCCCTTCACCCACTTTTCTGTTGTCCATCCTCCAGGGAGGAAGTTATATGTAGATCCTTGTAACTGAGGTCTCAGAGCAGCTGGGTGTGATGCAGGGGAGGCTCTGGAAGCAGCTGAAGACACTGTGGGAGTTGGCAGCCCAACAGTGAGGGTCACTGCATCCGGGGGTACGAGAAAACTGGCTGGGGTTGCTTATTCCCCTAGATGCTACCCCTGCCTTGAAGAGAACCGTGACAGAGGCCTGTAGACATGTGTCAGGAATAGATGAGTCCTTCACTGTTTCCTCTACCCACAAACCTTTGAGGAGAGCCTGCAGGGCAGGGGCTCGGCTCCCTGGATCCAGTCACCTGCCCTTCCCCACAGCCACACCCTCGCCAGCCCCAACTCCCCCTGCCCTGGGTTTGCTTCTTGAATCCAGAGGAGCAGCCTGGGCAAAGACCATGAAGAACCTTGTCCTTCAGGCAGCCCCTTTGATTGAGTCCCTTGTCCTCCAGAGTGTGGACACATGCACACTAACTGTTGGGGGACTCAGCTGTCACCACAGGGGCCAGGATCTGAAGAGGATGCTGGCACTGCAGGGCTTCCTGAGGGAAGCCGAGGACTTGCAGAGCTGGCTGAGCAGCCAGCAGCTGGTGGCCAGAGGAGAGAGGACTATGAGCACACCCTAGTGAGGAAGGGGCTAGGGGCAAGGAAGGTGCCCTGGAGCCGAAGGAAGACGGGTGGTGGAGGGGGGGCTGCATGCACAAGGGGCTGATGGGGAACATCAGTCTAGATTGAGGACAGCTGTGGCTTCCTATTCCCCTCTCTGCGTAGAGGGGCAAGTTCTGTGGCTGTCCAGTCTTGCCCTGCCCAGTCACTCACTGAGGTGTCTCACAGCCCACCAGCCAGGGCCCCCTGTGACCCCTCTCCTCTCTTCTCAGCTCCTCTTAACCAAGTTTGCAATGTTTCAGCACCAAGTGAACATGGGTGGCCACCAGGGGGCAGCCTGCCCCACTAGCGGAGAGCCTGCTGGAGTGGCGGCCCAGCACTGCCCCCAGGGCCCAGCAGTGGTGACAGGACCTACAGTGAGTACCAGCAGCCTGGAGCAGGGGTGAGTTTGGGGAGGTGCTGGGCATGGGCTGGACTGGCTTCCAGGGAGACCCTTGCTGTGCTGCGGCTCTGCCAAACCCCTGAGAGGTGAACTGGCTTTCTGTGTGCCCACATTGGGGGCCTGGGCCACGTGTTCCAGGGAGCAACTTGTGCAGCCTGGAGTTGGGTCCCCTTACTTAAGCTGAGAGGCCATGTCAGACGACCTTCAGCAAAGCTCAGCCTTTGAGTTCTGGGCTTCTGGCTTCAGGGCACGGTGAGGGCAGCTGCTGGTTCTGGCCCAGCTGCAAGCAGCCTGGCTGTACCTGGCCCTTCTGGGGACTCCAGATAGCACTGGGGAAACTGGGTGCACCGAGAGGCTGGGTTACTTGCTAGAGACCACAGCTAATTAGCAGTGAAGTTGAGACGCGATATGACCCTCACCATAAAAAGGAAGTGTTTTCTGCCCTGGTGACCCTTGGCCTTCCCTGAGGTCAAGGGTGACCATAGCAGCCACATGAAGAGTGTCAGAAGCAGGGCACAGTGACTGCCTCAACCTCCCCACTCTCCCCTGCCGGGGCTCTTCCAGTCTTGGCCTAGTGCCTCTATTGCTGGGGAGCAGGCTGGAGAGTGCCCCACCCCTGCAGGGCCCACAACCTTCCTAGCAGTGCCAGCGGATCTGAGAAGGCACAGTCTGGCACTGTGTGACCAGGCTACCTGGAAATGGTCCCATTGAAGATCTGGAGAGCAGACCGATTGTTTTCCTTTGATTGTGTTACAGACACCTTACAGGAGAGAAGGACGTTTATAGATCACTGTCTACAGTTTCTCACCTTCAAAGCACTCAAATCATTGCCATCGAGTCGATTTCTATCATCGAGGCCCTGTAGGACAGCACACGACGGCCCCTGCGTCTCTGAGGCTGTCACTACAGGAGCAGACAGCCGAGCCGCGTCTTTCTGATGGGTTTCAGACCACTGACCTTGCCATGAGCAGCAGCCCAAGGCATGCCTTTTTCTGACCTTGGGTTTGACTAATATATATATATATATATATATATATATATATACATATAATGCACATATATATATGAATTTTAATATAGAGGGTTTTGTTTTAAGTGGAAACATGCAGAGCAGTTTAACAATTTCTACACATTTTGTTTGCAGCTCTCATAATATAACACAGCACTCTTCTTGCCTTCTCCCTGGCCCTTCCCTCCCTCCTGAACTTTGAGGGCAAATGCTCCCCTTTGCTCTGGGAAGCACTTGCCTCAGAGGTGCCATGTGTTCACTTTATCAGCTCGACTGTTGCTTGGGCAGGGGTGATTCCCGGAGCTGCGCACTGTTTTGGATTTGAAGGGCCTTGGTCTCGGGGTTCCAGCAGTCCCTGTCAAACTTGTAATGCCCTATTCATGAAGTCACCTTCCATTGGCTTTCAAGCTGTGCACAAGTTGCCAGTTTGAGCTCAACCAGAGCAGTTTGAGGCGGTGGCTGGGCACCATCTAACTCTCCTGGTCTCCAGGACAAGGATGGAGGGCTGTGGTGTTGGTGGTCCGTTAGTCCTGTGGACTGCTTTGCTTCAGTTTTTGATTTTCTTCACTCGTCAACTCCAGATGGGGAGAGAGGGGATCCTAGTTGCTAGAGGTGGCTTTGCAATGGAGACAAACATTTTATACTAAAGTGAGATTCTTACGTGACATTTGCGTGACTGCAGCAGCCCCTGCTCATCTTCCTCCGTACTCACCCTAGCTGACCACCTTCCTGCCTCAGAGGATGGGGCACTCCCTCTGCCCGTCCACCCTCAGGTCCTCACTTTCAGTCCCACAGGATCCTGTGGTATCAATCCCCCCCTATCAGCCCCACCCCCAGCCTACACAAGGATTACAAACCCTTGCTCCACTCAGATTCTCTGTAGCTAGTGTCACCTCCCCTGTGTTCCTCAGAGTGTGCTCTGCACCCATGAGATTATTGATTGGTTTCCACCCATAGTGACCCTGTGTGTCCCACAGGGCTTGCTCTGGGGGCAACTCTCACAGGGCGAAACCAGGAAGAGGAGGGGAGGGAGCAGTTGGGCAGAAGAAGCTGTGATGGACCCCACAGAGCCAGACTGCCCATGGAGGACAGGACCCTGTGGCTGTTTCCCCGAAGGTGTGCCCCTCAGGGCAGATCAATGCTCTGGAGACCCCACCGCAGGTGGAGGCCCCTCGAGCCCTCCTCAGTCCCGCACTCCACACCCTCACCTACATTTGGAGCTGGGTGAGCTTCTCCTCCTGGGACACCAGCTGCCTTTCCAAGTCCTGGTGCCAGGCATGTGGCCCTTTAAGGGGCGGATCCCTGCTCACCCCACAGTCAGGGTCTAGCAGGAGGTCCTCTCAGGAGGCCAGCCAGACCGTGGCCTGACCCAGCATTCCCCGCAGCTCCTCCTAGTCCTGGCTCACCTGGCAGTGGTCCTGGTGAAGGGCCCAGGCCATCCGGAGCTCCTGCAGCTGCCTGTCCACTTCCCGGAGACACTGTGACCTGGGGGGCAGAGGGCTGTTGGGAGGGGCTCAGGGTGTCGCCTGGGTGGGATAGGGCTGGGTTACCGTGGAGCAGGGAGCAGCAGGAAAGGGAGCTCTAGCCACGCACCACCCTGGCCCTAGACCTCAGCGCGCACATCTCTGGGGCCATGACGTAGCTGGTGTCCAGCAGCTGCTACCCCGCCGGCCGCACTGCCTGGGCTCTCAGGCAGAGCTCCTGCCCCAGTGTCTTCTTGGCCCCAGCTGGCCCTTCTGAGGATATAGACTAGCGCCTGCTTCTCTTGAGCCTGAGTGCTGGGTGGGGGACAGGGCATGGGAACAGGTCTCAGGGCCAGAGGGCAGAACAGGGAGGAGGCAGGGAAGAGCTGGGTGCCTCCACCCGCATGGGACAGAGCGAGCCCCCATCCAGGTGGGGTGGCACATACAGCAGTTCCTGGCAGTGCCTGAGGAAGGCGTGGCCATGGGCTACCCACTCCAGCTGCTGGCCCTGCTCCCAGGCCTTCATGTTCAGGTGGCCCAGGCCTCCAGCACCTCAGCCAGCTGCTCAGCCAGGCCCTCCTGGACCGCAGGGTGTACCTGGATGGCCTCCATCCGCATCTGAACCACCACCTCGTCCACAGCCACCAGCTCCCTCTGCAGCTGGCAGAGAGCAGGCTGAATGCTCCTCCACCCAGGACTCTGCAGGCCATCCTGGCTGTACCCCAGCCTAGGTCAAACCCAGGCCCGTCACCCCCCATCCCAGAGGGGGAAGGGGCGGGCTGCAGTCCTGCCTGGGGTCAGCTGGGGGTGAGGGTTCCTCATCCATCCATTGCCTACAGAAGAGGGGTTCTTGCGGGGGGGAGGGACTGGGGCCCTCCCCTGCAGGAGGCGGTGCTGGCGCTGCAGGACCTCCACAGACGCCAGGTCGTGGCCAAGGACAGCACCCTCCACCAGGACCACCTTCTGCATGTGGCCCCACAGCTCGAGCGCCGCCTTGTGGAAGTCGAGGGCACAGCGGGAAGGAGGGCCAGCAACTTTATCCCTTAGAACAGGGCCACCTCCTTTTGAGCAAAGACTGTGGCTTGGGGATTTGTGGGGCTTTAACACGGAGGGAAATAGGACGAAGACTCTATTCCCTAACTTATAACAGGGAGAATCTGGAAAGCTGGTATTCCACGGTAGGAAAGCCTCTACTTTGGTAAGTTAGAGGTAAAGTCCAAGTACATTATCCTGCTTTAAAAATCATTCCCACGGATTCTCCGTTAACAGCTAGGCTGCCTTAATGTGAGCACATGGCTGATTGTATCTCTGTGTAGAAGCAGATATGATCATTTTGCCCTCTCTTCCCACCGTGACACCCTGCCCCCCTTGTAGCTTCCCCCAATGCAGGTATTAGCTTTCCTCACCTTGGTGAGCTCAAGTACAGGGGCCTTACGATAGATACCGCCCACCTTGTGACCCATGTCACTACTGAAGAGGTGTGTCTCCAGGCTCCCTATACACGTCCCAAGATAGCAAAGGTTCCACTTCTCCCAGTTCCACGTGGTCCATCAAGAGGAGCTGAAGTGAGCATGCCTAATAAAACATGTCTGACTCTGTATTGTATTCTCTCGCCCCTGTCTTTCCTGTCCTCTGTGACTTTACCGTGACCGTTACCTATTATCATCGCTGTACATTCGCACTTCTGGCCCTTCGGTGGTTAGAAGATGGATGGTTTCCTCTGATCACAGCAGGTTCCTGATGAGGCCCGGGGGCCACAGGGAGGGCCCGAGGGAGTAAAGGGTCTTGACACGCATGTTGGGAGGAAGGCAATAAGATGGGGAGCACTGAGCACATGAGACGGCGGCTCAGGGAGCGAGTGGGCTGCCTGTCAGGGGGTCTGCCTGTAGCACCTCCAACAGTCAGTGAGGAGAGGGCTGACCCCGGGGCCACCCAGCCCCAGGATTTCGGTGGCAGGACCTGTCAGGTGCTCAGTGCACTTAGACACCAGATCCCGCGAAAGGAGGGTGTGGGGAGGGGCGGCAGGGAGCTCTAAGAGTGGCGGTCAGCAAGAAGACCAGCAGGGCCTGTGCCCCCAACGAAACTGCGGCCCGTGCTCAGGGAGCATTGGGAGAGCCCATTTCGTGGTCCTGCCACAAGGAGTGACCTGCGCTGAACGACTCCAAACTGGGGGCAGGAAGGAGCGTGGTTGGACGGGGAAGGATGATTGATGCTGGGAGCTGGAGTCAGCCATGCCCCTTCATACAAACATGTGCACACGAGAATACACACAGAAGTATGCATGCACACACCCACATGCCCACCCCTACACATGAGCGCGCACACTCACGCACACACATGCACACACATCTGGGGTAGGCCCCTTTGTCCCGAGCCCCTTGGCTGTCACTGGCCTGTCCCTCTGAGCACCCACCTCTCTGCGGGCTTTCATTGCCTTGTCCAGCCTCACCCATGTGGCCTCAACGCCGCTCCTGTGGACTTGACTCTGGGCCATGGAGCTGGGGGAGGCAAGTTCCAGGGCACCTGCCAGCTCCCTCAGGGCCTGCACCCTGGCAGCCCCAAACTCTGCCCTTTCTCCCGGAAGACCTTGAACTTCTCTTCCAGCATCTGCCAAAGGTGGGGTTGGAGAGGGTCAATGTGGATGGAATTCAGGCAGCTCCTAAAACTCACGAAAGGGCCAGCTGGTCCCAACAGCTCCCACATCCCTCAGCCCTGGTTCTAGAACTCTGCAGGGCATCTCCTGCCCCCTCAGCCCACCCAGCATCTACCCTACCCTCTGTTCCTCCATCCACTTTCCCAGCACGACTCACTTCCACACCCTCCAGATCCTGCCCACACTGTCTCTGGAGATAGCCCGAGTTCAGGGAACCCTGGGCAGCCCCTGCTGTCTGCAGCCTGTGGAGGAGGCAAACCTGGGTCGGTGGATCAGGGAGCCTGGTCACAAAGCCCACTTAGTAGGGTCACTTTCCCAAGCCAAGGGCTCCCTGCACCTGCAGGGGTGTTCTGGGAAGAGTTGAGCTGGGCTGAGGATGCCCTGCACAGCCCCAGGCTGACCCAGGTCACAGTACAAGCTACTGCGTTTCCAGCCCAGATGGAGCTTAGGCGAGATAACGATTTGCCCATGATCCTAGCCCAGAGGCTGGCCCGGAGTCTCAGGGGCCCTGCATTTGCTGCATGCAAGAACCATGGAGGGGTGCAGCTTCTACCTTTGAAGGGTGTGCAGTCTCCTCCAAACACACAGCATGCCTGGGTGGCACACAAAGTGGCTACCTGCGGAGTGCCGGGCTTTAGAATGACCCCACCTACTGACTCATGGGGATCCTCCAGAGGGTTTGCAAGCCAGTAAATCTTTCCAAGAGCAGGGAACCTCTTCTTTCTCCTGAGGAGCAGTTAGTGGGACTGAACCAGGCAACAGCCCAACACTTCCCAAGCAGGCTTCCTGGAGCATCGTTAGAGCAAGGGGTAAACTGCTAGTGATAATGGGCTCCTGGGAGGAGAGTTTGCAGAAAGGCCTGAAGCGCTGAGCAAGATCTCAGGACGGTGGCCCTCTGGGAGCTTAGGACAAGTTCTAAACCCAGCCAGGAAGCTGAAGGGCTGACCAGACAGAAGCTGAGGGGGAGGAATGAGCATGCTGGGATAACTGCTGACCCCCGCCTGGGGGCAGGGCTTCCTGGTTGGAGCTGTGGGAGCTGACTCAGGCCAGACCCCACCTGCTCTGAGCCACTGAGGCCACCCTCAAAGTTCACAGCCAACTGTCTCACGTGCTCATACATATCCAGGTGGGTGCCTGGGGGAGGGGGTGGCTTCTGCAAGTGCTGCCACCCCAGGCCCAGAGTCCCACCGTCAATGCCTGGGCCCTTGGCCACCATGCTGTCTCAGGAGAAAGCCACAAGCCTCCCAGATGCTGTGTCCCACTGGGTGGAGGCCCCCCTGAGGAGATATGGATCGCACCAATGAATCACACAATCTGCCTCTGACCCCTTGAGGTCTCATCACCGCCCACTATCATCACCCCAGTGCCGCTTCCCACTCTGGACTAGAGTGCATAGGTATTAGCAAGAGATAAAACTCACAACACATGGAACCCAGGAACAGGAATGGGAATAGAGATACCAAATGACATATAACCACACACCCCTCGCAGGGAGAGGAGCAACAGAAAGCTGAGGATAAAAGAGACAATGGTCGATGTGAGATATGAAAATAATAACAATCTATAATCTATCAAGGAACCACGAGTGGGGGAGGAGGAAAAAAAGGGGAGCTGATCCCAAGGGCTCAATAGAAAGTAAATGTCTAGAAAAGAATGATGGCAATATACGTATGACTACGTCAGATACAATTGGTGTATGGATTGTAACAAGAGTTGTAAGAGCCCCCAATAAGGACACACTGAGGATGACAAAATACACCACTGAAAACCTTATGCTAATCATTGATACACTGTCAGGTAGTGGAGGACTAGTAAAACTAGGCAGAACCTTGTCAGAGAGAGGACCAGATGACGAACACTTTTGGTCAGATTAAAGGGGAGGATCAGTGACAAAGAGCCAGGCCGTTTGCAGGATGCATGGCCACGGGAGCTGCAACGATGGGTTCAAACATCAGAAAGAAATGAGGGTGGCCCAGGACTGGCAAGCCTTTCCTTGTCCTGTACATTGGGGTTGCTTTGAAGCAGACCAACTGGACAGCACCTACCAACAAGACCAACCGAGGAAGAGGAAGCCACTATGGTCCCAGAAACAGACATCACTAGGACGTGTCAGGAGACTTTTATAAAGGTAACCAATGGCCTGGCCCTTCATCACAGAAAGCTGGGGAAGCACCATTGTCCTGGTTTACCAGACGTTCCCCAGATAAATTACTGTCCAGCTGCCCATAGGAAGGAGAAATACCTATAGACATGACGGAAGGGAGGTTCACTCCGCTATGGGAATGTGCTAATCTGTGCACTGAAATGTTGAAATCCACAGACACACGTGTATAAAAGAGAGTTGAAATTAAATGTTTTACCGTGGAAGACGGGTCACCACAGAGCTGTCCCTTTTGTGTTGAAACAAACTTTGCTGAATTTACCTGCCAGCAGTTGCATGTCCTCCCTTTCCTTTAAGGTCGATGGAGACGCACGAGTGTAAGGAGAACGGTGAATGGTGGCCGTTCATAACCCAGGATCATCAGAAACCACAGAGTAAATTTTAGGAACGTAGACGTAGGACAGCGGAGAAAACTTCACTCAGGGACTTCAGTGAACTCTCCTTACAATGCTGAGGCCTGACACGCCTAGTGCCTGGGGGCAACCGGGCTCCTGCCCTAGGTAGTTTTGTTGAGCATGGCTCACTCAGGTGGTGCCTTTTCTCTCCCAGCAATATTGCTCCGTGAAATTCTGCCCATGATGAAAACTATTTGCCATGGGTATGTCTTTTCACATCATTGGCCGACTCTTCGAAGTACAAATGCTTTTCTAAACGGGTGCTGCCTCCCTGAGCTTTCCTTCGTCTTGGCTCAATTGATGCAGATTCCTGTGCTGAATAAGCCATGGACTAGCACAGGTGGGTGCTTGTCAGTATAGCCAGCACAAGCAGCAATTTCGTTTGTCAAGACCCACCTGGCTTGATCAAGATTCCTTATTCCCGTGAAAACGATTTTTATCCAAATTCTAGAGGAGCACCAGTGTGCCTCTGGGAGCTAAACCCGGGCCTGCTGAACAGAGGCTCCGGAGTTTTCATTTTCTGACTGAAATTCAACAAGGAATTTCATGGATCTAAGGAAACCGTGAATTGTGGACGTACCAGATTCTCACATCTTCATTGTCTAATGGAAGCTTAAGTTTCCCAGTCTGATCCGGCTGCCACTTCATTTCTGGCAATGACCATTCAATTGTGGACGTTCAGCCTTCTTCGGAATTCTCTTATATCGGCATGTTCCCGCGCCACATTAAGACCACTCGGTGGAGGTTTATGTGACTCAGGACAACTCTTTATTTCAGGCGTCTAGAACAAAGGGAATTCACAGAGGTTGATGATCACTTATTAAAGTCCCGTTTCTCTATAAAGCCCAATGATGACACTTCTACATCTGAGGGCAAAGAGCTCGTGCAGCATGATATTCTCATTTCAGCCACGCCGCCTGCAGTTTCTTCCTTGCAGAAAAAGCTTTCCCAGTGTACTTCTTTAAAATGCTGCAAAATAGTGGGACCGAAGATTTTGGTTTAGGGTTAACTTTAAACGGGCATAGGTACAGGCATGTGGGCATGTTTAGAGACAGTGTTCGAGTTCAGGTTAGAGTGACGGCTGCGTGAGGATTCGGGTTATGGTAAGGTTGTGGATGAAATGTAGGGTGAGTGTGAGGTTTTAGGTAAGAGTGCTTAAGGATGAAAGAACCTATTGTCTCATTTAGGCTTATGGTAAACTTGACTGTTTAGGTATGGGTTAGGGTTAATATTTGTGTGAGGGTTAGAAAGTGTGCGAGGTTAAGAGTTGGGGTCAGGCTTGCGGCTTGTGTGTTACATCCGTTTTGGTTGTGGATAAGTTTAGCTCTCTGTCTAGTTTAAGGGATTGGATTACATTAACGGTGATATGGAGGCTTGGATTGAAGGTGATGGATAGAGTTAAGTTAGGTTCAGGCGAAGGGTGACGGTTAGGAGTAAGGTTAGTTGTAGGGGGAGCTGCATGTTCACATCAGATTTGGAGTTAGGATTAGGCTTAGCCTTAGGGTAAACATATGGTTAGGGTTAGGGCTTGGTTTAGGGTGAGCCTTAGGTTAGGGTTCAGTTTAAGTTTAGGAGTATACAGAATTAGACCTAGGCTTAGGGTTACACCTATTTTTAGGTTTAGACCTAGGGCTAGGTTTTGACCTAGGTTAGGGTTAGGATTAGGGTTGGTTTTAGGATAGGATTTAGGTTTGAGGTTTCATTTAAGTGTTGGATTATTGGAAGTACATCTGCTCTCCCTGGTTTTCCTTCACGATCACAATGTTTCTGAGATTCATGGTTTAAGGAAAATCTTGCTTCTTGCCGGTTTCAAGGCAAAAAGGCGCCACCGGCAGTTTTTTTTCCGTCAACCTTACACTCGCTCTTTGAGAATCTTGGGTCTTTGGGAAAGCCGTGAGTCCAGCAAGATTTTTCAGTTCAAGTGTGCCCCAAGCAGTGGGTTCTAGCTCTGAGCAATACAGCCCGTGGAATTCCTGAGAATCTGGAACCTGTTATGAAGTTCAGCCTGCGTTTTATTCACACGGAAGAAGCTCCTTCGAGGTTCCCATGCCTCTGTACACTGATGCTTCCAGCAACGTCATGTCTCACAGGTCTATAGTGCTTCTCTGAGTTTCACTGGTCTAGGGTAAAGGGTGAAGCGCCTGGGTTCCCATGCTTCACTACTGTATGGCCTCAAGATGATGTTTGTAGGCACAGCGGCAAATCCATCGGTGGCAATTCTCTCATATTGTCATTGCGATGGGAAGATACCTTATTCGCTAGGAAATGTTTTACCATGGAAGACGGGTCACCACAGAGCTGTCTCTTGTGTTGAGACAAACTTTGCTGAATTTACCAGCCAGCAGTTGTGTGTCCTCCCTTTCTTTTAAGGTCAATGGAGACGCACGAGTGTAAGGAGAACGGTGAATGGTGGCCGTTCATAACCCAGGATCATCAGAAACCACAGAGTAAATTTTAGGAAAGTAGACGTAGGACAGCGTTGAAAACTTCACTCGGGGACTTCAGTGAACTCTCCTTACAATGCTGAGGCCTGACACGCCTAGTGCCTGGGGGCAACCGGGCTCCTGCCCTAGGTAGTTTTATTGAGCATGGCTCACTCAGGTGGTGCATTTTCTCTCCCAGCAATATTGCTCCGTGAAATTCTGCCCATGATGAAAACTATTTGCCATGGGTATGTCTTTTCACATCATTGGCCTCCTCTTCAAAGTACAAATGCTTTTCTAAATGGGTGCTGCCTCCCTGAGCTTTCCTTTGTCTTGGCTCAATTGATGCAGATTCCTGTGCTGAATAAGAGATGGACTAGCACAGCTGGGTGCTTGTCAGTATAGCCAGCACAAGCAGCAATTTCATTTGTCAAGACCCACCTGGCTGGATCAAGGTTCCTTATTCCTGTGAAAACGATTTTTATCCAAATTCTAGAGGAGCACCAGTGTGCCTCTGGGAGCTACACCCGGGCCTGCTGAACAGAGGCTCCGGAGTTTTCATTTTCTGACTGAAATTCAACACGGAATTTCATGGATCTAAGGAAACCGTGAATTGTGGACGTACCAGATTCTCACATCTTCATTGTCTAATGGAAGCTTAAGTTTCCCAGTCTGATCCGGCTGCCACTTCATTTCTGGCAATGACCATTCAATTGTGGACGTTCAGCCTTCTTCGGAGTCGTTCTGTGCCTGGAACACTTGTTTCCTCATAAAGGGAGACAATGGGTAGCAAACATCACTAAGGACATGGCATATATTTAGTCCCAGATATCACCACAGTTATTTTCTCAGACAAAGAGATCACTAGTCATTTGGTGCCAACAGAGCACACGGAGCAATGCAGAAGGAAACCTCACAGACCTGCCTCTGGACGGTAGTATGTCACTGAGCTCAGTATATTTGAAATCATGCACTGCACGCATGAATCTGGCTATGCCTGTACGATGAGAATTACCATGATAACCTGTATTTCAAGAAGGAAAGTGGGTTCTATAGGATGACAATGAAATATTAGAGTCACTTTAATATTTGTTCTGCAAACAGAGAATACTAGTTCCTCCTTTCAAGTGGGCAGTGAGGAGAAAATTTAGGTTAAGGAAAAGAAAAACTCTCCATGGAGACCTGATTCCAACAGGAAATCCTCCCTATCCTTGATCTGTGTCTGTCTAGGGCTGGGTGTCTGTGCTCAGTGGGTCCTGTGCGCCCCCTGCTGCCCAGTGTTTTCCCTGTAGGGGAGGCTTATGTCTGGGCTCACACTGACTTCCCCTCACTGGGCTCCTTGCACAGTAATACATGGCCGTGTCCTCACCAGTCACGGAGCTCAGCTGCAGGGAGAACTGGTTCTTGGATGTGTCTGGGTTGATGACTAGACGATCTTTTAGAGATGGCGCATATTCTCTGTACCATTTTGAGCTGTAGTAGTAAGTCCTTCCCATCCATTCAAGGCCGCTTCCAGAGTGCTGCCTGATCCAATCCCAAGTAGCACTGGTACTGGAAACAGAGTCCCCCGTGATGGTGCAGGTGAGAGTGATGGTCTGTGAAGGTCTAACCATCTGAGGACCAAACTCCTGAAGCTGCACCTGCGCCAGGCCACCTGGAGACATAGGAAATAAACATAAAACACCCTACCTCTGTGAATATGCCTTGTAGGATTCCATCTTCCCCCAACACTGACCTGATGGGAGACACAGCACTATGAGGAGAAGGAGGAAGGAAGCAGACATTTTGGAGCAAGGTCACCCTTATTCAGCAGTCACTTGAGTCCCTGGTGGGGAGACAGCATTTAAACAGGAAATCACATTAGTGATTTGCCTATGAACACCATTGGCTGGATAAGGTCTGGAGACTGTGAACAGTCCACGGGCACATAGGTCCTGCTGCTCCAAAAGGAGTTTTCTCCAAGACTGGCTCCTGCCGCATGCTGGACCAAGGCAGCTTGCAGACATGGAGGTTATCAGATGCCTAAGCAGAGGCTCAGTTTCACATCTTGCCAGATCGAAGTGTGTGCTCGCTGAAATTAATCAGAGTCCTGGTGTATCTGTGTTCTTTGATATGAACACTTCACATTTTCATTCACTTATTCTTTCTGTTGTTCATTGTGAGCTCTGAGAGCTATTCACACACCAGGAACTTTTCTCCACTGAGGAAAAAAAAATCATTGAATCAAGCAAGCAAGTCAACAAGCAAGCAAAGAAATATTTGCCTCAAAAATCTAACCCTCTCTCCTTGAGTCTTTTCTGCCTCATAGAGACCCTGTATGGTTGAACAGAACTTCTCTGTGGGATTCTTGGTACAGTTTGACAGTTCATAAATGTACCCTGGGTCTGATAACCTCCTATTTCTGCAAGGACTAACTAGTGATTTTAAATCATCGAGCTTTCATTTAATAACCAGATACATAACCTCAAACTTTCACTTGCCTCTTCATATCTCCTCCCTAAGGTGTCTAATATATTACAGGGCATTATGATGTCACATTCAGGATGAAGGAGCCCATGAAAACAGCCATGGGTCAGAGTTTTCGTTCACATTACATACAAGTGAAGCTGGGCGATGGGTAAAGAAAGCTGGAGAATACTTTGATGGACTTTGAATGATGGTGGTTTTGGAGAAGAATTTTGAAAATACCATGGGGTACTATAAAAATAAATTGATCTTAGAGGGAGTACAGGCACGGAATTTCCTAGAAGTAAGGATACGGATGGTAGCACTTCACCTCACACACGTTGGTCATGCTATGAGGAGAGGGCAGTACCTGGATAAAAAGACTACATGCTCAGTAAAGTCGAGGGTCAGTGAAAAACGGGGACCTCCCTAATGACATGGATTGATGCAACAGATGTAGCCATGAGACCAAGCATAACCAGTGTGATGATGGCGCAGCATCAGACCGTGCTCTGTTCTGCAGAAGGTTGGTATCAGTTGGAACAGATTCAAAGGTACCTGAAATAAGCAAAAATGTGTCAAAACACACAACAGTATTCTACACAGGCCCTGTTAGAATGATAGTTTGGGGAAGGGGGTTGGAAATGAATATGTAATGTCATGTTGAAAAACACACTGCACCAAGGGCTCAAGTAGAAAGAAAATATTTTGAAAATAATGACAGCAACATATATACAAATGTGCTTGACATAATAGATGGATGTATGGATTGTGATAAGAGCTGTAAGAGCTCAAAATAAAATGATATTTTTTAAAAAAGAAGAACCAACTAATAAAATTTTTTTTAAAAAGAAATGTACTCATCAAAAGGAAATGTGTTCCAAGTTTCCAACCCAATTACTGCTGAGAAACAAAGGCAGGGGCTGGATGACAATGAAATGGGGAAGCTTTACTTGGAAAGTGGAAGGAATGATCCAAAAGGAGAATCCTCAAGATAAGATCCTGAAAAAAAAGGAATATAAAAAGAGAAGGAGAATTTTTTTAATTTATACTTTTAGGCATAAGGATCAGTAAGTAAATTTAGGGATTAATGGATATGTACCAGTTTCACAGGAACAATCATGGATATGCACAGGGTGGGGTTGTGATTATTGAAAAGACATGGCTTTTTGTACTTCTTGCTTCTAAATGTCTTTCCATTTCATCTGATGTCTTTCAAGCACATTTTGGATCCTTGGCCAAAGTCCTGTTTCATGGTGACCTGGAGGTTGGGAATGTCTTTCCTCTGCATGTGTGCCCAGCAGGTTTAGTCCTAAATGATAGTAGGACCCATTCTCAGAGGAAATGGGTCAACAAAGAGAGGGTATCAGGAAGTAAAATGCAGAATAAGTATCGGCAATACATAAGGTATGTATATTTCATAATCTTGTGTCAATATGTCATCTCCCAGGGGAGATTCCTTGGGGAAGTGTGAAATTTGCAGTGTTACACAGGGCCAAGGAGTTTGGGCAGTGGTCTCACACAGAATGTCCAATGACTTCATTGTTCTTATTCTGGAATCTGATTCTTCTTGGTTCCTTTATTGGTAATAAATTATTGGTAATAATTATTGGTGATAAATATTGGTAAAATTTCACCAAAGATTATTTACAACATTAATAAAAATAAAATTTCCTTAAGATGGTAAATCTATTGTCATATATTGTTGCTTATTTTCCTTTCCTCCCTTCCTCTCTCCCTCCTTCCCTCCCTCCTTCCCTCCCTCCTTCCCTCCCTCTCATCCTTCTTTCCTTCCTTCCTTTCAGGATGTAGCAGTGATTGATAGACAGCCTTGAGAAAGAATGTGCATACCATTTCCTCTTCCATCATTCCTGTCAAAGAGAAAACTGGGGTTTCTGTTAAAAATTAAAGAGTTTATTTGAGTAACAAAACAATCCAGGGAGTGGCAGTAGTATCTCTAAGGATCCAAAGTACTGATGTGAAAGGAAATTTTCAGAGAGTATACATACAGAGGGATCCGGGAAGTTACAAGAAAATTCTGATTGCTTGGCAATTTATAAAGTTTGAGTAATTTCACAATTATATATATATATATATAAGTGTGTATATATATTATATATAAATAGGTGTGCTCATAGGCTTCTTGAAGTATGACAACTTTGGAAAGTAATTACAAAAACACTACACATCATCAACAACAAAAATGAGGTCTGACCTATATCTTTGGCAGAAAGCATCTCCTTATGCTGACCACATAGTTCTTTTGAGCTCCTTCGCAGAATTCAAAAGAAACTCACAAACAATTAGTGGCAGATCAATTAAACACAATCACATGTGGGACTACAGGAGCAGGGAAAGGACCCTGACTGGGAGAGGTACACTACTGCCAAACTGAATAGCTTACAAAATTGGGGCAGAAATCTCTGATGTCCAAGTATGACTTAAGAGCATAGGACTCTAGCTCCCCAATATCCATCTAGGACATAACCAGGGAGTGTGTTCTTAACTGTGTCTCCCTGCACTGGCCAGGGTGCTCTCAGCAACCTCGCTCTGTCTGACACTCCTTACATTGCTTTACATTGCAAGTCAGGGACCAGAAATAACTCAGTAGAGGCTGACTATGTGGAGATAGAAGCTGAGTTTAGCTGAGTCTGAACTTAAAGTGTCAAACTGCTATTATTTTATGGTAGAAATATAAACTAGTTAGGGGAATTTTATACTTTGTTTAGCTGTAACTTTCCAAGAACTTCTCCATAGCCCTGACCCAGGTTAACCCCCTCTATCTTGTCTCACTGATTCTCCTGTGACTGTGTGTAGGCATGAGTTGTCATGGGTGCTAGCTAAGTCAAAGGCCTAATTTTTTCCTTAGTGTCATTTCTGTCCCTACTTGTTAAGATCTGGCACCTGTATACATGGCCGGTCTCATCGATATTTAGGGCCCTAGCACTGAAAGCCCTGAAAAAAAGATCTTAGTTAAAGCAAATTGTTTTCACCGTTTGTAGCTGTCATTCCAAGATTTGTGTCTGTGTGAAAAATTGTTTCACTCAGTCTGTGTACATGTGTGTATATGTGTTAGGCCAGGGTGACTAGAAAAAAAATGTAATGACACTCCTATAGGTATAAGAAAGAGCTTTATATCAAGGAGTGATTGTATATCAAACAAACATCCCAGTCCAGATCAAGTCCATTAGTCCAGTACTAGTCCAGGAATCCCTCGTCAAACTCACACAGCCACAAGCAACGATGCAGAGTGCAGGAAGCACAGCCTTGTGGGTGAAGAGTTCTGTGGTGGACGCATCTCCAGGGCTTTGGCAGGTCTCCCAGTGGCCCCTCAACAAGAAGGTGAAAACAGAGAGAGGAAGTTCCCAGGATGATCCTTGTGATAAGGCCACACCCACTAGGAGCTATCATCAGGCTTCCAAAATCCACCTCTTCATTTCTATATCTTCAATTTGACATGACATTGTGTGTGTGTGTGTGTGTGTGTGTGTAATCACTTCTAGTCAGTTGGCCACACAGCTGTGTTAAATATTACATGGCAAAGGTGAGTGAGTGCTTCCAGTGCCTCATCTGCTTGTTGAAGCATTTCAGTAGGCATTCCACTGCTCCCTGGACCTACTTTTTCACTGATGCTCTTAGTGCACCTTTACCTTTTTCTTGAGTGATCCTGGTTTTTGCTCAGATGGTTCCTCTTGAAGCAGTGTGGGAAACAGCTACCTGTCTTTTGCCCTTTGTTCTGTATCCTTGAACAGCGTTCTGCCATTTGTTTCAAAGTTCACTGTAAAGGTGAACTCTCATGTATTTTAGCCTAAAGACCTTTATTATAGACATTTAGAGTCTTTACCACTGGGAATGTTAACATTTTTTTAAAAACTGCCAAAAGTCCCATGGAAGTTTATTTCCAATAATTTTGATAAAGCTGCCTCTGAAAGCTCACCCTGGCTAAGAAGGTTCTGGAGTCCCCTGGTGGAGAAGCTGCATTTAAAGATGCCAGGTATTTGTATATGAGTGTCACTGTGAATGGTATACAATATGGGAACAGGGAACAGCTTGCTAAACTCATGGATCACAACTCCACAGGAAGGTTTCCCCAAGAGCTGGTTCCTGAAGCAAGTGGGATGCAGGCAAGTGAAAGACCAAGAAGGTTTCCAGGGCTCTCAATATTATGACACACATAATTTAATCTTTGACTCAAGGAGTGGATGCTGGGTTTGAACCCATAACCTGTGGTTAGTAACTTAATACTTAGTCCACTGCACCATGCAGCCTTTTTATAAACATCTGCTTCAGGGAACCTGTATTACAGGGTAGTGTGATGTCACTTTGAGGATCAATTGCCTCAAATGCCTGTGATATCTGTACAATGGGTAGGGACGACTGCTGAAAAGTCGATGACCAAAATTATGGTTTGGGGGAAGATATTGAAAGTATCAGTGACTGCAAGTAAGGAAACCTTACTTTATCGACTCGGCATCCCTGATATTCTCCTTCAGTCTTATTTTTGTTCCCCAAATGCAAAGGGTATTTAAAAGAACGTGATTGGAGTTCTCAAAAAATGTTCGAAAAGGAAAACACTGACTTGAACATTAAATTACATTAAAATACACTGTCAGGAAATAGCTTTTTTTTTAAGATTTCTGTTTTTTATCAGTAATAAATCTGGTGTACATGTACAAGGGACCCTCAAAGTGGCAGATATACTTATATTTCTTTTTACATATATACTCATACTTTGAATATATTGAGCATATATTCAAATAATATATTACAAATATATTGAAATATTTTAAAAACATTTTATTAGGGACTCATACAACTCTTATCAAAATCCATACACACATCAATTGTGTAAAGCACATCTGTACACTCGTTGCCCTCATCATTTTCAATGCATTTGCTCTCCACTTAAGCCCTTTGCATCAGGTCCTTTTTTCCCCCTTCCTCCCCGCTTCCCCCTCTCCCCTCCTTCGTGAGCCATTGATAATTTATAAATTATTATTTTGTCATATCTTGCCCTGTCCTATGTCTCCCTTCACCTCGTTTTCTGTTGTCATCCCCCAGGGAGGAGGTCACATGTAGATCTTTGTAATCAGTTCCCTCTTTCCAACCCACTCACCCTCAATCCTCCCAGTATCGCCCCTCACATCCCTGGTCCTGAAGGTTTCAACTGCCCTTGATTCCCTGTGCCGCCAGCTCCTATTTGCACCAGTGTTCATACTCTGCTCTATCCAGACTTGCAAGGTAGAATTCAGATCATAATAGTTGGGGGGGAGGAAGCATTTAGGAACTGGAGGAAAGCTGTATTCTTCATCGGTGCTACATCCCACCCTGATGGACTCATCTCCTCCCCTAGACCCCTCTGCAAGGGGATCTCCAGTGTCCGACAAATGGGCGTTAGGTCTCCACTCTGCACTTCCCCCTTCATTCACTATGGTATGATTTTTTTCCCCTGATGATGCCTTATACCTGATCCCTTCGACACCTCGTGATCGCACAGGCTGGTGTGCTTCTTCCATGTTGGCTTTGTTGCTTGTGAGCTAGATGGCCACGTGTTTACCTTCAAGCTTTCAAGACCCCAGACACTATCTCTTTTGATAGCTGGGCACCATCAGCTTTCTTCACCACATTTGCTTATGCACCCATTTGTCCTCAGCGATCACATCATGAAATATTTTTATTTTATATAATGATATTTGTATTTATTTATTCACTTTAACATATATTTACTTATATTGATAGTCACAGTAATTTTCATATTTAGATTCATATTTATGTTCACATATATGTTTAGATTCATATGTGTATTTAGATTCAGATTCATATTTACATTGACATGCATATTCATATTCACACTCAAATTGTTATTCATGTTTATATTTTCAATTATATTTACACTAATATTCATGTTCTTATTTGTATTGATATTAATATCTGTACTTCCATACATATTCACATGTATATGTGTATTCATACTTAGGGCATGTTTGAGTCAAATTAATCTAGCAACCAATGATTACTGTTTTCCAGTGCAGTCATAGAGGTCTACCATTTTTACAGTTTGAACATTTTTTATAGCATATGATCTATTTCTTCTTTTTTAATTTTCAGTTGACATCTTGGACATCAGACTTTTTAAACTTAGATAGATAGTGTTCAGGGCCCAGGCCCAATCCCAACTACATGGAAAGCCACTGCTCCCCCCAGAAGAATTTACTTCAGAAGATAGCACAGAAGCTACAGGTCAGAGAGAGGGATATGTCTGATCAAAGCACATGGGAGCAATGAAGGGTGAGGAAGAGGGAGTGGAGCACATCCTGACCCACCAAGCCTTGAGGACTGATATCCTTGCTCAGAGTAGTCAATGCACAGAGAGAACCATATGGCCGGCCCCACTAGGAGACATGAAAACCCTCATGAACCCAAAGCCCTACAGGGGACAGCACTGGAGATACAGTGTGGGAGTGGCACCCGATCTGACCCCACCACAACAAGGCAAAACACTAAGGCCGGGCAATAGAACAGCAAGAGTACAGAGCAAGGAAGTCCCAAAGGAGTACCAAAAATAGACTTTGGGGCCAGGCCGTGGCACCCCATCAAACTCCACTGGAAAACACTCCTAAACGTCATCAAACAGACCTTGAACTATTATGTCTTTGTTTTGTTTTTGCTGCTGTTTTGTTTTCTTTTGTCACTTTGTCTTGCTCTGTCTTATTTTGTGTGCGTATTATTATCTCTGCAGGTCTATCTAGGTAAGATAGGCTAGATAAACAATCTGGAGGAGAAAACAACGTGACCGATGGTCCTGGGGGAGGGGGGGTCAAAGGAGAGGGGGAGGTTGGGGAAAGGAAATGGTGTTAATAAACCTGGGGACAAGGGTACAAGAAGGGATCCAAAATCAGTGGCAAGAAGCATGTGAGACGCCTGATAGGGATTGATCAAGGACAATGTAACTGAGTAGGATTACTGAATCCAAAATGGAGGCTGAGCATGATAGTGGGACAAGAGGAAAGTAAAAGGAAATAATGGAAAGAACTAGGAGGCAAAGGACATTTATAGAGGTCACAATGCAGGCATGTACATATATAAATATATTTATATATGATGATGGGGGAATAAATCTATGTCCATATATTTATAAGTTTATATTAAGGTAGCCAATTGACATTGAACCTCCACTCAAGTACTCCCTCAGTGCAAGAACACTTTGTTCTATTAAACTAGCATTCCATAATGCTCACCTTCCTAATACTATCACTGAAGACATATGGGTGCATAATCTAATGTGGTGAAGAAAGCTGATGGCGCCCAGTTATCAAAAGATATAGCCTCTGGTTTCTTAAAGGCTTGAAAGTAAACAAGCAGTCATCTAGCTCAGAAGCAACAAAGCCCACATGGAAGAAGCCCACTAGACTGTGTGATCACGAGGTGTCAAAGGATCAGGGACCAGGCATCAAAGAACAAAAATTCATATCACTGTGAATGAGGGGAAGTACAGATTTGGGAGCCAAAGCCCATCTCTAGGCAACTGGACATGCCCCTACAGAAGGGTCTTGGGGAGAAAAAGAGTGCAGGGTGCAGTGTAGCAAATATGGAACACAAAACTTTCCTCTAGTTCTTAAATGCTTCCTCCCCCCACCACTATCATGATCCCAATTCTACCTTACAAATCCATCCCGACCAGATAATGTACACTGGTACAGACAGGAACTGGAAACGCATGGAATCCAGTTCAGAAGATCCCTTCAGGAACAGTGGAGTGAGTGGCGATACTGGGAGGGTTGAGGGAATTTGGGGATGTAAAGGGGGAACCGATTTCAAGGATGTATATATAACCTCCTCCCTAGGGGATGAACAAGAGAAAAGTGGGTGAAGGGCAACATCAGACAGTGTGAGATATGACAAAATAATAATAATTTATAAATTATCAAGGGTTCATGAGTGAGGCAGAAGTGGGAGGGAGGGGAAAATGAGAAGGTGATACTAAGGGCTCAAGTAGAAAGCAAATGTTTTGAGAATGATGATGGCAACAAATGTACAAATGTGCTTGACACAATGGATGGATGGATGTATGGTTTGTGACAAGAGTTGTACGAGCCCCACCCCACCCCCGCAAATGATTTTTTAAAAATAAAGATAGGTAGTGTTTTTCTAGAAATATGTCCACTTATTATAAATTTTCAAATTCACTGTTGTGATCTTCATAGTTTTGGTTCTGTTGTGATATTGGCCTTTTCATTTCTTATTCTTTATATTTGCTTTTCTTATTCCTTTTAGTTTAATAAATTTACCAGTAGTTTGTCAAACTTTGTTAATATTTTTAAAGAATTAACTTCTTATTGATTATTTCCCTGTTTCCTTTTCATTTATTTCTTCTTTTTTTTTTTGCTGCAAAAGATCTCTTTATTGTTTTTTTTTAGCAATTTATTGGGGCTCATACAATTCTTGTCACAGTTCATAGATATACATACATCAATTGTATAAAGCACATCTGTACAGTCTTTGCCTTAATCATTTTTTTCTCCTCTTTTCTTTTTTTACATTTTATTAGGGACTCATACAACTCTTATCACCATCCATACATATACATACATCAATTGTATAAAGCACATCCATACATTCCCTGCCCCAATCATTCTCAAGGCATTTGCTCTCCACTTAAGCCCCTTGCATCAGGTCCTCTTTTTTTTCCCCTCCCTCCCCTTTCCCCCCTCCCTCATGTGCCCTTGGTAATTTATACATCGTTATTTTGTCATATCTTTTCCTATCCAGAGTCTCCCTTCCCCCCTTCTCTGCTGTCCCTCTCCCAGGGAAGAAGTCACATGTGGATCCTTGTAATCAGTTCCCCCTTTCCAACCCACTCACCCTCCACTCTCCCAGCATCATCCCTCACACCCTTGGTCCTGAAGGTATCATCCACCCTGGATTCCCTGTACCTCCAGCCCTCATATGTACCAGTATACAGCCTCTGTCCTATCCAGCCCTGCAAGGTAGAATTCGAATCATGGTAGTTGGGGGGAGGAAGCATCCAGGATATGGGGGAAAGCGGTGATCTTCATCGGTACTACCTCGCACCCTAATTAACCCATCTCCTCTCCTAAACCCCTCTATGAGGGGATCTCCATTGGCCGACACTTGGGCCTTGGGTCTCCACTCTGCACTTCCCCTTTCATTTAATATGGTATATATATACATATATACATATACATATACATATATACATATACACAGATATACACATACATACACACACTTACATCTTTTTTTTTTTTTGCATGATGCCTTATACCTGGTCCCTTTGGCACCTCGTGATCGCACTGGCCGTTGTGCTTCTTCCATGTGGGTTTTTTTGCTTCTGAGCTAGATGGCCGCTTGTTCACCTTCAAGCCTTTAAGACCCCAGACACTATCTCTTTTGATAGCCGGGCACCATTAGCTTTCTTCACCACATTTGCTTATGCACCCATTTGTCTTCAGCGATCCTATCATGGAGGTGTGCAGTCAATGATATGATTTTTTGTTCTTTGATGCCTGGTAACTGATCCCTTTGGTACCACTTGATCACACAGGCTGGTGTGTTCTTCCATGTGGACTTTGTTGCTTCTGAGCTAGATGGCCGCTTGTTTATCTTCACCTTTTCATTTATTTCTGCTCTATTCTTTAATATTTATTGTCTTCTGGTGACTGATGTTTTACTTAGCTCTTTTTTGTTCTAATTGTTGAAGGTTTGTGTTACCATGCTGACTTTTGCTTTATTTTTTGATATCTTCATATATTGTTCATAACGTGTGTTCTTAGTATTGCTTCTGAAGTATACTAAAGCTTTTGGTATGCTTATTTTTGTTTTTGTAAGGAATTTAAAATCTTAATCCCTACCATTTCCAAGTAATTTAATGCACAGAATTGCTCATTTTCCATGTTAGATTTTATTCTTTTATCTTCCTATTGTTCATATATAATTTAATAATGCGGTGAAGTAAAATTTATTTGTAATATCACAATTTTAAAAAATGTATTAAAGCTAGCATTGTAGCCTAACGTATGGTTTATTCTGAAGAATGGTACATATGAACATGAGAAGAAGGTACATTGACGTTTTCCCAGATAGTATGTTTCCTACATGTCTAAGAGGTCAGTAATTGTGGTATTTAGTTCTTCTGTTACTGTATTGATTTATTATCCAGTTGATATTTAGTGTTGTTCTGTCAAACCCAGTGTGGATGTATTTAACTCTATTACTGTAAAATTATGTAGTTCTATCTTTAAGTCTATAAGAGCTTGATTAATATATTTTGAGGGTCTGCCACTAAATTAATATATACTTATTACTATTTTTCATCTTGCTCTTTTGTTCCTTTTATCATATAATGCCCTTATTTGTCTCTCATTAAAGATTTGGTCCTATTTTATTATTAATTTGTATAGCCAGTAACACATTTTAAAATTGTAATTGATTAATATTGCTACCCTTGCTTTTTTAATTTCCATTTTCTTGATATATTTTCTTCTACCTTTGATTTTTAGATTATATTTGTCTTTATGTCTTAATTGTGTTTCCTTTTTTTTTCACAGTTGAGCTTGCTTTATGGGTGGCATGCTGGCTGGGTTGTGGGGGCAGGGCAAAGACTCAGACTGAGCTTATCAAGGGACTGGGGCATGGCGTCCTAGCTGGTGCCAGGATGGGATCAACTCCTTCAGGACGGAGGGGCTATGAGAAGAGGCGGCAGAGAGAGCGAGGAGAGGTGGGGAAGGAGGGAGGGGTGACAAGGGGATGGGGTAGGAAGAGAGACAAAGGGAAGGCAAGGAGGAGACAAAAAGCAGGGCCTGGCTGGGGCTGATGTACAAACCAGAGGTGCTCCGTCCGGTCAGCAGCAGGAGAGGCTCAAAGGGGAGCCTCCTGGGAAGTGTAGGCAGCCATGAGGGCCCGCTTCAGCTGCTCGTAGGTGACGAACATCACCACGTTCCAGGAACCCAGGCGGAGAAAGGAGGGCATGACCCCTTTGTAGAAGGCCCGGGGCCCCTCCTTCTGGAGCATGGTAAGGGCGCAGTTGCCAGCGCTGCTGTACTGGCCCAGGGCAGAGTTCATATATCTTGTCTTGACCACGTTGACGGGGAGGCGATAACGGTGGTGCAGAAGCCGGCCCCGAAGGCGGAAATGAAATGGCAAGGGAGGTCATCCGTCATGAGGTTGGCCTTAAGGAGGGAATCTTTGATGAGGTCATAGGTCACCAGTTCAGCACAGTTGACAATGGCATTCCGAGCCACATTGGGTGAGGTCCCTTTCCAGAGTCCCTGAAACCCTTCCTCCCGAGCAATGATATTGTAGGCATCCACAGTGCTCTGGTATCTTGGGCTACCTCCAGCCGGGGCCTGACCTTGGAACCAGACCTTCACCACATCTGTGGGCTGGGCCACCACCACAGCCAGGGCACCAGTGGTGCTGCCTGCCAGAAGGCGGCTACCGATGCCGGCATGCTCAGAGCCCTTGGTGTAGAACTGCTTAACGGAGTCATAAAGGCCGATGGGAACAGAGGCGAAGCTCATCTGGCGCTGGAGGCCAGCGACCAGCCCGTTGTAGAGGTTGCGGGGGCCCTCTGTGCGCACCATGGTCAGGGTGGTGCCCAGCACGCCGCGGTACTGAGCGCTGGCTATGGCCCGCAATGGCCCTTGGATTTCTCCTTGGATCTGCAGCCGGACTTTAGCGGTATCCAGGGGGAAGGTGATGAGATCCGCGATGCAGGCGGCTGTGCCAGCCCCCAGGAACTTCACCGTGGCGGTCGGGGGCACATCGGTAGCCTTGGACCCAACCATGATGCTGACTTCCTGCTACCTCCCAGTAATGAAGACGGGTGGAGAAGGGGAGGGCACCTTCAATCAGCAACGAGATGAGATAGAGGAACTCTGCCGGAATCCGGACTTGTAAGGTCTCAAGATGAGGCCTCCGAAGATCAAGCTTCTCTAAAGTCGTCCCATTCTTCAAAGCCAACAGTGGCGATCAGGATCTGATCTCTTTGGTTTTCCATAGAAAATAGCTGAGATATGGAACACCTATTGGTCATACTATGTATCCGGGCTGCGGGGAGAACACGAGATGCAGATGGCAGTGCGGTCGGCGGGGACACAATCGGAGATGAAGCCGTCGCGGTGCAGCAGATTTATGGATCAAGCAGATTTATGCTTTTCACTGCCTCTTGAGAGGTGCATTGAGTCCTTTTACATTCCATGTCATTATTGATGTGTATGCATTTATTGCTGTCATAATGCATTGCATTTCTGGGTTTTTTTCCCCCTTTGTGGAGTTATTGAGTTTTTCCCCTCAAATTTTGTGCCCTGAGTTCATTTTTTTAAGTTTCTGTTAATTTTTTTCATTATTATTTTGTAAGACTCCATGCTTTGTTCTTGTTTTTCTTATGGATTAGCTTTATCTTTTCTTCTTCTTCATCCTTTCCATATTACTTGAGAATTTTGTTAATAATTATATGATTCCAGACAATAATATTGGCATAGAAAATATTTTCTAGATCATTCTAAGGGAAATTTATTGAATAAATATGCATTTTTGAGTATTTATTAGGATGAAAAGATTCAAGATACATCAGAGGGTGTGAAGAAAATTTCCACTCAGCATGAGAATATTTTTTTTGCATTAACTATTTCTAACTTTGACAACAAATGGCCCTAGTTAGTTTCCTGGAGTGTAAACTGAGATCACATCTATACTTATTATTCTGAAGTCTGCCTTTGGATCTCTGGTGACAGACAGACAAAGCCCATTCCAATGAAGAGAAGGCAAGTGCCAATGCAGGAAGTTTCCCAAGAGTCACTGTGCACGGTATCCCTAGAAAGGTGCTGACAAGGTGGGGAAACCACAGCTTCTGAGAGGAAATCATCACGACTTCATTGCCTGGCATCTGCTGAAAATGGCCTAAAGAACATTTTGAGAAATTAGTTTGCAATTTCCTCCCCTTGTGACATATTTACTATCCTTTGGAATCAAAGCTGTCCTTCCAATGAGTGCTCCCTTTATTGTGACTCCAATGAGTGATCTTACTAATGACTCCGCCCACCGGACAGGTCATTCCAGTTCACCTGTTCCCAGTGTCAGGAGTCTCTCTGTTTGGAACCCTTGTTTCTGCATACAGGGAGACAATGGGTAGCAAGCATCACGAAGGACATGTCACAAATTTAGCCCCAGAAGTCACCACAATTGTTTTCTCAGATATAGAGATCATTAGTCATTCACTGAACGATTCACTGACAACAGTGCACATTGAGCAAAACACAAGGAAACCTTCACAGACCTGACCCTGGGCGATAGTAGGTCACTGAGTACATTTGAAATCATGCATTGCATGCATGAATCTGGCATGCCTGTATTTTATTGTCAAAGGTTTTGAGTCATGGATAGGGTGAGAATTACCATGATAACCTGTTTTTCAAGAAGGAAACTGGTTTCTAAAGGAAGGCAATGAAATATTAGAGTAACTTTAATATTTGTACTGTGAACAGACAATGCTAGTTCCTCCTTTCAAGTTGGCAGTGAGGAGAAAATTTAGAGAGTAATAAATTCTACATTACAAATCTGACTAGATGAGAGGATGTGCATAGGCACAGATAGCAACTGGAAACACAGGGAATTCAGGACAGATGACACCTTCTGGACCAGTGGTAAGAGTGGTGATTCCTGAAGGGTGGAGAGAATGTGGGGTAGAAAGGGGGAACTGATTACAAGAATCTAGGTATAGCCTCCTCCCTGGGGGATTGACAGCAGAGAAAATGGTGGGGAGAGATGTCAGACAGTGTAATGTATGACAAAATAATAACAATAATTTATGAATGATGAAGGGTTAATGAGGTAGGGAGAGTGGGGAGGGAGGGGAAAATGAACAGCAGATACTAAGGGCTCAAGTCCAAGGCAAATGTGAGAATGATGATGGCAACACATGTACATATGTTCTTGACACAATGGATGTATGTGTGGATTATGATAAGAATTGTACGAGCCCCCAGGAAAATGATTTAAAAAGAAAAACAAAAACTGTCCGTGGACATGCTGAGAGATGAAAGAGGGAAGGAACCCTGAGTCCTCCTTGTCATCCATCTCTGCCTGTCTAGTGCTGGGGATGTGTGCTCAGTGAGTCCTGTGTGCCCCCTGCTGTCCAGTGTCTTCCTTGCAGGGAAGTTTGTGTCTGGGCTCACACTGACTTCCCCTCACTGTGTTTCCCTTGCACTTAAAGTAATACACAGCTGTGTCCTCAGCAGTCACCGAGCTCAGCTGCAGGGAGAACTGATTCTTAGATGTGTCTCTAGTGATGGAGAGCCGGCTTTGGAGGGATGGGTCATAATTTGTACCGCCATTATAGCATATGAGTCCCATCCACTGCAGACCCTTCACTGAGGGCCGGCGGATCCAGTGCCAGCAGTAACCACTGCTTGTGATGGAGAAACCAAAGACAGTGCAGGTGAGTGACAGCTTCTGGGAGGGATTCACCAGTACTGGACTCGACTCCTGAAGCTTCACCTGGGACAAGACGCCTGCAGAAAAAACAGATGGTCCACGTCAGTCACGTGAATTCACAACAATTCCCAAAGACCCAGGGCAGATATCTGAATCTCCACTTTGGGAACTGTTACCAGGCACAGGAGAACACACAGAAATAGCATCTTTAGACCACAGCTCTGCTTTCCCAAGAGACCTAGAGCCCTGTCTGTAGAGAACTGATAGCTTTCCCGCCCAAGGGTGAAATTTACCCTAGTGCCTGAAGAATGATTGCATGTGAGGGAGCCCTGTCCTTATAAACAGATAGTAATAGAGACCAGACAACCTTTTTCCTCCTGAGCCCATGCTAGGGTAGCTCTTTGTTTGAACTCATATGCATGTTAGTCTACAGAGAGAGAGAGCACTTGACCTAAGTGGTGTGTATTAAAGATCAAAGGAAAACCAAGTATTTCTGAGCTCAGTGTTTTCTCCCTCCAGCCCCTCAACGTCTCTGCCCTGCCTTGGGCTCCTATATGTCCTGTACGCTAGAGAGTGGACAGACTATCATTTGTTGAAACATCAGGTGGACACCAGGGTATCGTCATCACCCACAGTCTCCAAACATCTTTTCTTTCCACTTCAACACTTCCATATCAACCTCCTCAAAGTCTTCAGGGGTTTTCTTTGGGCCACTGCCATCACCAACACCAGCACTCCTACAAACAACACATCTCAGGTTTTGATAACTAGGGCCAATCTCAGTGTAAATAAAGAGATCCAAGTGGCATAGGGCCTCAGGGAGGAGGTTTCCAACTGGGGAATGTGGGCCCCAGAAAAGAATAGTTTCAACTTTGTAACTTCTAACTGATGCAAGACTGAGGTGACAGTCCCTTGGTTTGCTAGAGCACATGCAACATTAGGGCAAAACTAGTCAGGAGTTCAAGGATAAATACATAGCAGAGAAGTGAGTGAAAATTTAAGTCACCAGGGGTACAGAATAAGAATAATGATATTTCAGGTTTTGAACAAAAAGACACCCACTTGAGACCCAACAAGCACCCTGAATTAAAATAAGGTCCATCCAGGCATTACTCCTGATCCTGAGCAGGAGCTGGAAATAAAGGAGGGAAGGCGAGGGACGGATTAAACGGTAATCACCTGTAATACTTCAGCATCATTAATAAATCGATGTAATTTATACTCCAGGAGCCTTCCTTACTGGAATCTCCAGCCTTTGGTGAGTCCAGAAAATCAGGGGTTCTCAACCTTCCTAAGGCCACGACTCTTTAATACAGTGTCTCATATTGTGGTGATGCCCAAACATAAAATTCTGTTCTTTTTAACATTTTATTAGGGGCCCATACAACTCTTATCACAATCCATACATACGCATACATCAATTGTATAAAGCACATCGTTACAATCTTTGCCCTAATCATTTTCAAAGCATTTGCTCTCCACTTAAGCCCTTTGTATCAGGTCCTTTTTTTCCCCCTCCCTCCCCACTCCCCTCCCTCATGAGCCCTTGATAATTTATAGATTATTATTTTGTCATATCTTGCCCTGTCCTATTTCTCCCTTCCCCCCTTTCTCTGCTGTCCGTCTCCCAGGGAGGAGGTCACATGTAGATCCTTATAATCGGTTCCCCCTTTCCAACCCACTCACCCTCTACTCTCCCAGTATTGCCCCTCACACCCCGGTCCTGAAGGTATCATCCACCCTGGATTCCCTGTGCCTCCAACTCCTATATGCACCAGTGTACAACCTCTGCTCTATCCAGTCTTGCAAGGTAGAATTCGGATCATGGTAGTTTGGGGGAGGAAGCATCCAGGAACTGGGGGAAAGCTGTATTCTTCATCGGTACCATATCACACCCTGACTGACTCATCTCCTCCCCTAAACCCCTCTGTGAGGGGATCTCCAGTGGCCAACAAATGGGCTTTGGGTCTCCACTCTGCACTTCCCCCTTCATTCACTATGATATATTGGATGATGTCTGCCTTATACCTGGTCCCTTTGGCATCTCGTGATCACACAGGTTGGTGTGCTTCTTCCACGTGGGCTTTGTTGATTCTGAGCCAGATGGCCGCTTGTTCACCTTCAAGCCTTTAAGACCCCAGACACTATCTCTTTTGATAGCGGGCACCATCAGCTTTCTTCACCACATTTGCTTATGCACCTGTTTGTCTTCGGCGATGGTGTCATGGAGGTGTGAAGCCAATGATATGAATTTTTGTCCTTTGATGCCTGAAAACTGATCCCTCATAAAATTATTTTCATTGCTACTTCATAACTATCATTTTGCTACTGTTATGCATCAGGAGAAACATGTGAAATGGTCGTTCCACCCCTAAAGGGGTCGCGACCCACAGGTTGAGAACTACTGTTCCAGATGAAGGCAGAATAAACCCGGGTTGGATTGGGTGAAGTTGCTGTGGGAGGTGTTCTTAGGAAACACTTGGCACCTCTGGGAACGCCTTGCACACACAGACACACATGCACACAGGTGAACACATGAAAATATTAGCAAACAAGAACCTAAAATGTACGCAGAGAGAATTCAAAAGCCAAGTGAAGTAAGAGACCATGTACAGTATTTAACTTACAATAAGAGCTCACCCAAAAACCCAGAGCTTAGCATCGTGATCTGCGTGTTCGTTGCATTTATAAAATGTAATACTTGGTGACACTTTTTTTCCAGTTAATCTCATTTATCAAACAAGGTTTTTTCAACAGTAAATAAACTCTTGTCAAACTTCATTGTTCATTGTTCAACCATAACCACCCTTAAATATTATAAATGATCTCTCTCTCACCTCTCTCTCTCTCTTCCTCCTTTCAGTGTAGACTGGTTAAATTTTTTCATGTTTGTAATTTTTGAATACTAAGAGGGCACTACAGCATCACCCCAGGGCATAATTACCAATGAAAGCAAATTAATTAATTATAAAGATTGTTTAGCTTAATTATGTCTCCTTAATTATGTGTGTCTTATTTGGAGATAAATAGAATGAATGGGATTAACAATGAATGGTAATTTTTTTATCACCATTATTTGCAAAAATCTGCCTGGGCACACAGACAAGACAGTAAGGCGAACATCAGCTTGAGAAATGATGTCCACTGGCTGGAGAGTACATCGTCAGAGGACCATACTGGGGATACATGGTGTGGAGTGAGCCTGGTCTGACCCCCACCTCCCTCCACAGTGGGGTGGACCAATAAGGGAACAGAACAGGTCAGCAATGGGAGCCAAGCCAAGCCATAAAGCCCCTGAGGAGCCACAAAAGTAGACTTCAGGCTAGGAGGAGAAGTTCCCTAAACTCCCCAGGACCGGCGGGGAGAGAGTCATAAAGGTCAGCAGACAGATCTGGGATTATGTATGTTTTTAGGATTGGATTTGTTTGTTTTTTCCTAGTTTTTCCACCCTTTATAATTCAATCTATTCTTTCTGTTTTGTTTCGGCTTGTGTTGTTTTGCCTACCCATATAGGCAATGGTTTTGGAGGGCCTTGGTTCTGGAGTGTGGGGGAAGGGAGTGCTTATCAAACAATTCCATAGGTAGAGGAACAATTAGGAAATTAAATCAATAATGAGGAGGACTTAGAGATTCTGGGGGTGTTGGAGCAATAGCAATTTAGCTAAGAGGCATTACTAAGAGGCAGAAAAGGCGTGAGTGTGATGGTAGAACAGGGGGAATGTAAAACAAAATACAGAAAAGATCTAGGAAGCAAAACTATGGATAGAGGTATAAACATAAGGGTGTACATATATAAATATATTAATTCATAAAATAGAGATATTGACTTATGTACATATAATTGTATGGCCATACATTGAGGAAGTGGATGGACTATGGGCTTCTGCTCCAGCCCGCCCTCAACACCAGATCAGTTTGTTCTAACAACATGGCATTTTACTGTATTGTTATTTAAGTTCAAGTTAATTGGGTACAAACATAACAATGGTTGAGAGACAACAATTAATAACACATTCTATGAGTCCAGTAATATTCTGATACCAGGGTCAGATAATGATACTTCAAGAAAATGTAGACCAATATTGATAATGGAGCTACAAGAAAATTTTTTTTAATATTAAGAACTGAGGCAGACAACATTTAATATGTTGTCTGACTCAGTTCCCAAATAACTTGAACTTAAATAACAATACAATAAAATGGTATTTATTCATAACTGCCAGAATCTGCACCTTTAAAAATCTTACAATTAGGCTAGAAGTGTCTCATGGAATTTTATTTATTTTATTAAATATTTTATTGGGGGCCCTTACACCTCTTATCACAATTCATGTAGTCATCCATTGTTTCAAGCAGATTTGTACAGGAATTAACAAGACTAACAATAGCATTGACCACACATGCTAATGATCCTCAGAAATCAGGATGGTGACATGTTGTCTCATGTACTTTGAATATGTTATCAGGAGAGATCCATCTTGGGAAAATGATATCATGCCTGGTAAAGTAAAAGGCAAATGAAAAGAGGAAGAGCCTTGTGTGGATCATTGGCTGCAGCAATGGGCTCAAACATAAAATCCACCGTGAGATGGAGCAGGACTTGGGAGTGTTTCATCCAATTGTACCTAGGTTCTCTGTGAGCTGGAACCTACTTGAGGGCAACTAACAACAACAACACACTGTCCTCTTTGTCCAAGACTCTCCTGTTTCCATTCTTCCCCCTGAGCTAAATCCTGTCCTTGATCTTACTTACATGACTGGTTCGCCTAGCAGGGGGTGAGTTCAGTTCTGGACATGAAAGTGACCAAAAGCAATTCCTTGAGGGTCTTTTTTGTGAGTCTGAGTTTGGGTCCCCATTTTTCTCCCACTCTCTCCAGGATTTTCTAAAGGGATTACTTTTGGAGCACTTGGTAGCAGTGGCTATGCACATCCCGTTCTGCTGATCAATCACTAATTTTTGGTGAGCAACCCACTGGAAAGTGGCTTGTATAACTAAGAAACCATTTGGACTCTAGTTGCATGCTATTGTGGGTGGCTCTACAATGAATGAACAAACCCCTGTTTGTGAAGAGGGTAGAAGTTGGGCTGCTAACTTTAAGACTAGCAGTTTGGAACCACCTATAACACCACAGGAGAAAGAATGAGCGTTCTACTCCAGCAAACGTTTTCATTCTTGGAAACTCACCAGGGAAGTTCCCCCTTGTCCTATAGTATCTATGTGAGTCTGCATTGACTCGATGACAATGAGGTTTTTATGGTGGAGGTTGGGGAAAGGGAAGTTAATGATTTATCCACAGAAACAGGAAACCTCACATGAAAACAGGTGTAGTAGCTACATAGTTTCATTTCAACTTGGGAAATAAGTCTAGGGGTAGAGGGTAGCCTGTCAATCAGATCACAGCTTGATGATGCCTCCTGGTGGGCATGACCTTCTCATGTAGATTCTGGGAATTTCTACTCTTTTTCCCTGGAGCTGGGCTACCCTCTCTTTCTGCTTCACCTTCCTGCTCCTGAGTAACTTGGAGAGCTAGAAGAGCCACACGAGACCCATGCCAGCACTAAATGCTTCTACCACCATTGGATACACAAAACGTTTCACCCACTGGCCTGCGGTCTTCCTGCATTCGTCATCATTCCATGTGCTGTGTGAGTCTGAAGGGGAAATTTTGGACTACTATCAGATATATGGGCTAATATTGGATGTTTAGAGCTGATCTGGATTGGGATAAAATGTTTTCTTGTTATCTATTAGTCATTGATGTAAATCTCTTTCTTGCACATATTTGAATGACCGTGAATTTGTTTCTCTAGTCTACCCAGTATAACACAGCAAGTATTTCCAGAGAAGTCACCCTTTAGTTGCAAAACCTAGGCTAAGTTTTCCCAGATCTAAGGATAAGGTGGCTCCAGCAGAACTGGGAACATAAACCAGTTTAATTCAGAAAATATTGCCTGATAAATGATGTTTGTGGATTCCTGATAAAGTCAGGTAACAGTTTTCTGTACAGCCTGGGGAACTATCTGACCATATTGGGAAACATAACTGAGTGTTACAAATCAACTTTCTCTATTTTCAGCCAGGAACTTTGGAATCTGACTTGAACTTTCATAAAGGAATTCCCAAGTATAACAGGCATGAAAGAAGCACAATCTTTCTGGATGCAAGTTAATCGGGAAATAGTTCACTTTGATCTTTCCCAAAAACACTTATTCTGAGAGTCTCAGCAGCCAAGAGTTACCTGCAGGTAGGAAATTTAAATTTCAGATCACTCAACTTGGAAAAGTCTTCCCCACTGTCCATAACGACCTCTTGGACTGATAGAAACTTGAATGAGTGATACATTAAATTAGCACAGTGCACGAATCATGATAAGCATCATAGAAGAACATAACTCTCATGTTTAACTATCCCCAAAGCTTCCCGGGGAAATCAAACAAGAAGATAGTATAAATTCCAGCTCTATGGACATTACGTTTAACAACCATTCTCCCATCTACGTTCCTCCATTCCCTTTTCACTGCTCCTGCTGAAGGTTTATTTTTAAATTTTGTTAAAATGACATATAACTTACCTAGACGTGCATGCCATTAGGTACTTCTCTTTTCCCCAAAACCAGTCATACACGATAGTGCTTTAGGTCAAAGAATGGACCATCACTGTAAAGGTTAAGCAAGGACCCTAAGTTCTTGCTTCAGACCCATTAACACCTTGGCAGGATTGGATGGTTGGGTGTTTGGAGTTAGTTAGGAGGATGCACATCCGGGGAATCTGATCACAGGCTTATGCACCCAACGTACATTGTTGTATTTCACCCATGTCACCCATACACGCTCTCTGCTATGGGGGAAAGTACTGGAGCCTCGGCCATTGTTATCTGAGTCTCAGCCACTGCTGTGGGCCCTTTGGCGCGGACCGCCTCTCCCTGGCTCCTCCCCGAGCCCCGTCCCAGGCCCGCCATGCCCCGCCCACCCTTGCCAGGCACCTGTGTTGGTGCCTCAGCAGAAATGGGCGGGGCAAGAGCTGCCGTGAGAGGACTGAAGGCAGAGACCCTACTCCTCCCTGACCCCGCTAGCTCCTCCCCCTCCGGGTCACGCCCAGAAAGGGCCGGAAGTGGCGGTGTCTTATACTGAACTGCCGCTCACAGCGAGGATGCCGCTGTCGGTACTCTGCTTGGGGTGCCAGAGAAGCGCCCACAGCCTGAGCACCCTGATGCCAGCGCTCCCAGGTGGGAGGCCCTGGGCTCCGGGACATGTATGTGGGCGGAGGCTATTTTAGTCCAGCTGACTAGGGTGCAAGCGCCCTTTCTCTCCCCCAGGAACCCAGCCAGCGCTTCTCTTGGTGAGAGGTGGGCGGGTGTCCCCAAGGCCGGTCCTATTTCCCTGCTTTCAGATTGGTTGTGGTTCATGGTGGGAGTCCCTGTTGGAGAAAGGGGATCCCGGCTGGGGTTTGGGGCTTCGGGGTTCCCTGATTCTCTCTTTGCGGGTCTCCTAACCCCCCTCCCTTGTTTCCTTCCGCACAGCGATGCCTCCTCCCGAGACTCCTTGCGCCTCCTCAGCTCAAAGGTGAGCCCGGGATCTTGTTCTGCTGACCTCTCTCTGGACCCGACCAGAGTCTGTTCTAGGCGCAAGATCTCTTGCTGGTCCGTGACAGAAACGTCTTCCCTGGCTTTAAAATATTGGTGGCCGCCCTTTCTTCTTACTCTTTGTTTTTATTTCTATCTATATATTACTAAGGTTTTTAAAATCATTCCCATTTCATTTCCTTTCTATTCTTTATTGTTTCTGTTGGGTTCAGTTTGTGAAGCACAAAAGGAGTGGATGCCTAGAGATGAAATAACATGCGAGTGTCTGTAAGGATGTCTGGGTGGGGTCGGGGTGGGTCGCTGGCGGAGTTGGGGAGGGTGAGGGGACTTGGGGAGTAAGAATGAAGGATTGAGGGGACTGAACACTACAACTGAAGGTGACTAATAAGTCTGCTTAAAGGCGATTTAATCATAGTGGGAAAATAGACGATGTGAAATCGATTGTGGTAGTGATTGTGGAATGCTTAAGTAGGCTGAATTGTGGGATTATGTGGGATATGTGGATTAAGTGCCCCAAAACGTGTTAAAAAGAAAGAAAGATGCTCTCCATCACAAAAGTAATCTAACTATGCACAGAAGAATCAAAAACCAAACTGAAACAAAGGAACCAAAAACAAGGTAATGCTAAGGTGTTCAACCTCTATTTGGGGGATGAAACTGGAAGTGACCCTGAAATGGGCCCTTGGCGTTTGAACGTTGTGAGGCTGAAGGACAATTTATTTGGGGCTGGTGTACTGGGCGTTGGCCCTGGGGCCCTTGGCCAAGGCGCCTCTGCCAGCTGTCCAGGCAGCAGCAGGCTCATGGTCACCAGGATGTCGCAGGCTGTGATGGTGGAGTAGTTTGGAATGTGCCAGTTGAGATGCCTGGTCGGCGATGTGCCCAAAGGTGTCTTTGATCAACGAGTGCACAACGCTCATGGCCATGAACGAGATACTGGAGTCTGAGTGGACCTACTGGAGCATCTTGTGCACATAACACACAGTAGGTCTCCTTGCCGCTGCATTGGCATTTCTTGCTGTGCTCCCTTTGAGCCTTAGCTGCAGCCTCCTTGGGACTCCTCCCTGGAGCAGGCAGGGACTTAGCAGGGTCAGGTGGGTTGTTTGACTGGGACGGTACACCTGGTAAAGGTAATGTAGGTGTCCTAAGGCGAGCTGAGGGAGGACAGAAACCTCCCCTGGAGCAGAAATTGTTGAAGCTCACTGGATCTTGATTTTTAGTAGGAATTTAGACCATGAAAGAAGGACCTCTAGATCCCTCTGACCTGTTGGGTTTTCAGCAGGAAGTGTTGGAAAAGTTACCACAGGGATAACTGGCTTGTGGTGGCCAAGTGTTCATAGTGATGTCACTTTTTAATCCTTCAATGTCGGATGATTTGATCTAATCTTCCTTGTAAGATGGGGGTGGAGGGGTGAGGGGCAGGAGTAGAGGAGAGGAGGGAGGACAGGAGAGAGGAAGGAGGTGAGAGGGAATGATTGGAGCTGCCTCCACATTCCCTGATCGCCCCTAGCCTTGAACCCCGGGCAGCCACCTGCTGGAAAAGGTGTGTAGGCCAGCCACTGAGTGGGGACTTGTTTTTCTCGACACTACCTAGGTGGTCAATGAGGAGGTCCTGTTAGGAAAATGGGTTGGAGATGCTCACATTGTGCACTTGTGTGTCAGCATGCCGTTTGGATCCCTGGCCCGCTGTCGGCACTCTCCCACCCTGGGGTCCCCAGGCTTTCCCACCTGTCTCACAAACTTGAATAGTTGAGTTGGATCCCATTTTATTTTTGTAGATCTTATCATTGTTTCAAAATGTTTCACACACTCAAAAATCTATTTTCAATTTCATTATTTATGTGATTTTGGTGTGTACATAAGTGCATGTGTGTGTACCATACACATGTTTTTGTAGTATCCTTTTTGATAACGACTAAGGATGTTTACCAGTAGTTTTGTTAGGGCAAAATGTGTGCTACCTGCTAACTGCATATATAAATCTCCTAGTACTGCTTTTGCCCATTTTAGCCCTGCAGGCAGGCTGGCCGGCTCTCCCTGCTCTCTGGCAAACAGCATCACCTCCTCCTCCTCTTGTGTTTTAGAAGGGTATAGGTGTGTTTGAAAGATGGTCAGCATCTTAATATGTAAGGGTTAATGGTTTGGGAGTTGGAGATTAGCAGTTTATCATTAGGGATTTAAGTACCAAGTATTTTTGTGTGTTGAAATGTTGCCTAGAACATTTTAACATTTACTACCTATATATAGTATTTATGACCTATTTGACAACTTTTTAAAAATTTAATAAATCTTTTAATTGGGGCTCATACAACCCTCATCACAATGCATAAATATTCGTTGCCCTCGTTATTCTCAAAATTCTCCTTCCACTTGGGTTCCTGGAATCAGCTCGTTTTCCTTTTTATCCCTTCCCTTCCCTCCCCGCTCTCCCCTCCCCCATGAACCCTTAATAGTTTATAAATTATTATGTTATCTTATACTTCCAGGCCTCTCCCCTCACCCACCTTCCCATTGCCCATCCCCCAGAGATTAGAGGAAGGTGATCACACAATGATGGTTTTTGTTCTAGGTGTCTGCCACCTGGTCCGTTCAACACCTTGTATTCGCTTAGGTTGCGCACTTCTCTGTGGGCTTTGTTGTTTCCGAGCTAGATGGCCGCTTGTTTGCCTTCAATTGGCAACTTTTTTACATGACATCTTCAATTTATGATGAATAAGGAATTTTTTTTCTTCTTTTTGGAAGTCATTTTCTTCTTTTTATTAATTCCTTTTTTCTGATCAATCTAGCTAGTATCATTTTTAATATGAGTGGTGAAAATGGATATGTATGTTTATCCTGATTCTGCTGTGGGGTGAACTTTTTTCTCTTTCTCTTACATGTGACATTTTCAAAGTTTTTTTTACAAGAATGTATATTAGCATATTGAGTTTTACCAGTTCATGTTAGATTTGTAGTTGTTTTTTTAACATGAAAAGCTTTTTACTTTGTTTATTATTCATTCTATGTCAATTTAGATAATTGACTTTTCCCCCATCACTAGGCATATTTGAGTGTTCATTTTCTTGTGTTAAATCAATTCTGGGATGAATTAGAATTAATCTTGATGCATGCTTATTTTAATATATTGTCTGACTCAGTTTCCTATTTTAAAAATAACTTTTTCATTCAGATCCATTATCAACACTCGTCTATAGTTTTCTTAAAATATCGTCATCTGACATGGGTATCAGGTTATTTCTTGTCTCATAGAAAATGTTACTAAGTGCTCTCTAAAAACTATTGTTATGTTGGAACCCAATAAGTTGAACTTAAGCAACAAAACAGTAAAAAAGTGCTTATTAATCTTATGTGAATACTCTAGCTGCCAGAATTTTTAGTTTTCATCTATCTTACAGTTAGGCTGGAAGTTTCTCAAGAAATTTTATTTTGATTCAATTGATTATAAACCTTCTAAGCATCCTGCAATCCAGTGAGTAATTATTGTCAGTCTCTTGCTCTGCTGGATCCTCTGAACTTCCAGCTGAACCCTCAGTGTACAGGACTGCATGATTTACAGTTTCCTAGACAGACAAATAGCTGCTCACCACTTAGTGAGTGTGTTGTTTTAGACTAGAGCCCATGTTCCTGAAAGTACTCTGCCACCTGGCATGCTGTGAGGCCCTTAGAGAACTGCCTTCAGCTCACCAAAAGAATGGACTAATGAGGGGTGGAAATGCCTCAGTGATTTTGTTGTCACCTTGTTTGTTCCAACTTTTTTTAACTGAAGAAACCTCTTCCCTTTTTTTCATGAGAGAAATAATATCTTTTGTAAACATAACACACTAATGTCTTTGTGTTTGCGCTGGGTGTATATTTGTGGTTTCTGAGACTGTTGTCATATCAGCTGTCATTGAGTCAGTGCCATCTCACTGGGACCCATTGCACAACAGAACAAAACATTGCACTCTCCTGTGCCATCCTCATAATTGAGGATGAATGCATGTTTTTAAAAAAATTATTTATTTTAACTCATTTTATCAGGGGCTTGTACAGCTTGTATTACAATCCATGCATATATCAATTGTGTTACACACATTTGTACATGTTGCTATCATCATTTTCAAAACATTTTCTTTCTACTTGAGCGCTGTATCAGCTCATTTTATTCTTCCCTCATGAAGCCCTGATAAATTATAATTTTTTATTGCTTTTTCGTGTCTTATACTGTCTGATGTCTCCCTTCACCCACTTTTCTGTTGTCCATCCCCCTGAGAAGGGGTTATATGTAGATCATTGTGTTCATTTCCCCTTTCACCCCTCACCTACCCCTTACTCTCCTGGTATTGCCACTCTGATTATTGGTCCTGATGGGTTTATCTGCCCTTGATTCCCTGTGTTTCTAGCTCTTTTCGGTACCCATGTGCATTCTCTGGTCTAGCCAGTTTCGTACAGTAGATTTGGGGTCATGATTGTGGGGTGGGGGAGCACTAAACAACTAGAGAAAAGTTGTATGTTTCATAGGTGTTATACTGAACCCTAACTGGCTCATCCTTGTGACCCATTCTGATAGGTTAGTTTATTGTGCCAACCTGGCTCATAGGAACATGGTATAAATAATGTTGCAGTTTGATTGGAGGGCAAAGAGATAAATGGCTAGGCAAACCGTGCCTCTCTCTCTCTTGCACTCTTCTCATCAGATCAGGGTGCGCCTGCTAGTTCTCTGCCACAACTTGTGAGCTACACTAAGTGTTGGCCTAACAACCTGTGGATCATGTCGCTAGAGCTTGAGGTTCCTTTGAGAAGTGCTTCATCATGTTGCTGATGTATGCATCACTTGAGCTTGGGACTGTTGGATCCTATCTTCTTGCTCTTTGTTGATGATCTGCCCTTTGTTTGCTGCCTGTGTCCAGACTGCCTGCATTGCCGTACATAAGACTCACCTGTCTGCTTCCTTGACCTTGGACCCAGTGGCCCTCATGAGTTGAAGGACTTCCAGTATATTAAATGTTTCACGGAAGTGAGTTGAACTGAGCACTCTGGACAGCTGTGTGAACAAATTAGCTGCTATATTCTTTTGATTTATATGTCTATCCATTATATAGAATATATACTAATATATAATGATTATATATAATGGTTTTATATATAATGATTATATATTGTATATGTAATAGATGTATGTATGCACATATCTATATATATTCACAAGTGTCCTGGTTTTGTTTCTGTGTAACACACCCTTCTGTAAGGGGGTGTCCAATTGCCTACAGATGGACTTTGGGTCTCACTCCACACTACCCCTATTTCAAATTGATAGGATTTTTTGTTCTGTGTCTCTGATGCCAGATACCTGATCCTATTGACACCTCATGATCACACAGGCTTGTGTGCTTCTTCCATGTGGACTTTGTAGCTTCTCAGTTTGATGGCCTTTAGGACCCCAGAAGCTATATCTTTTGATAGCCAGGCAGCATCAACTTTCTTCACCATATTTGCTTCTGCACCATTTTGTCTTAATCGATTGTGTCAGGAAGCTGAGCATCATGGAATGCCAGGTTATTAGAACAAAGTCTTCTTTCATTGAGAGAGTAATGGGGTAGAGGTCCAATGTCTATCTGCTACTTTTATACTTAAAATTTAAATATATTTACATAGATATGTTACCCTTTTGTCATATATATGTGTACATATGTAAATGACTGTATTTAGAACTCTATAAATGCCCTTTGTCTCCTACTTCTTTCCTCTATTTCCTTTTACTTTCCGCTTGTCCCACTATCATGTTTGGCCTTCATCAGTTTTCAGTAATTCCTCTCATTACATTGCCCTTGATCACGCCCTACCAGGCATCCTACACTCTCCTCAACGTCGATTTTAGATCACTTGTGCCCTTGACCCCAGGCTTACAGCCACTTCCTTTCCCCCACTTCCCTGTTTCCTTTATCCCCCCCCCCCCAGAACCATCAGCCCCATTGTTGTCTCCTCTGGTGTGTTTATCCTGCCAATCTTATCTAGATAGACATGCGGAGACAATAATAAGCACAGAAACAAGACAGAGCAAAATAACAACAACAACAAAAAAGGAAGCAACCACCGGGAAAAAAGAGAAAAGACTTAAGAATCATTCCAGGTTTGTTCGTTGATCATTAGGAGTATTTTACTGTTGGTTGAGTCTGATGTGGTACCATGCCTTGGCCACTCAGTCTGTTGTTTTGTATTTCCCGGGCACTTCATTGCTTTGCTCCTCTTGCTGCTCTGTTGCATGCCCTTAGAGTTTTGCCCCAGTGTGGTGAAGTCAGATCGAGCACATTTCCCACAGTGTGCCACAGTGTTGTCCCTCATAGCGCTGTGGGTCATTAAGGGATGCCGTGTCTTGTGATTGGGATGGCCCTATGGTCCTCTATGTGCATTAGGCAATTTGAGCAGGAATATCATTCTTCGGGTTTGGTGAACCATTTGTCGCAGTCACTTTGTTAATCCATTTGGTAGTGGGATTCATGTTTTTCACTGCCCGTCATCTTTACCAAACAAAATATCCTTTTCGAGGAATGATCTTTTCTGATATATGTCCAAAGTATATAATATGAACTCTCACCATCCTTGCCTCTAAGTAGCACTCTGACATTACATCTTCCAAAACAGACTTGTTTGTCCTTTGCATGTCCATGATATGTGGGACATTCTTGTCCAGAACTACAATTCTAATATATTCATTCTTCTTCAGCCTTCCTTTGTTCATCTTTCAAATGCACAAGAGTCAATTGACAATAGCCTGCTTTGGTCAGGTGAAACCAGTCCTCCAGGTAATATCTTTTCCTTTCAATACTCTAAAGAGGCATTGTTCAGCAGATTTATCTAATGCAATGATTGATCTCTTGACTGTTATACTTTCAGTATTCAGGATATTTGTTTGTTTGGTCTTTTTTCTATACACCAACCAATTTTTTTCTGGAAGGAGTTAAAATTTACTCAAGCTTTAGATTAAGAATTTTGATCAAGGAGGGGCTGTCGGAGCCAGCTCAGGAGTCAAACCGTCCTGAAAGAGGGGGAATGATTATTAGGGTAAAAAGAAGAGATTAAAAGTATTGTGAGGGCAACAGTGAATACTGAAGCTTCGGGTTTGTTTTACATACTCCTTTTATCCATGCAGAAACAACCCGGGGTTTATTATCTCATTGTTAAGCAAGCACATTTGCTACACATAGCAATTTTGTCTTCTGCCAAGGCAGACATCCCTGAGAAAATTAAACAACCTATCTTCCCAGACTTTGCATACTTTCTTGTTCTTTTTTTGTTGTTGTTGTTCTTGTTCTTAACAGTATGTTCAAAACGTAAAGTCACAGAAGAAATCAGCAAACACTGATACATAGTTCATTAGACTTATCAGCTGTTTCAAAGCTGAGTCTTAATGGCCTTCAACAGCCCCCGCTTTTTTATTTACTGAAGACGTCTTTACTCAAAACGTCAGCAGATCACTGTGTCTGTCTTAGGTTGTGAAGTCCTGAAATCGCCCTTACCCGTCATCAGTCACTGTCTGCAGGAGACTATGACCTGTCTTAGGTTGGAATACTCAGACTCGATTTTACCCGTCTGACTAACCAGCCTCTGCCTTATACTCCTGTTTGGGGAGGGAGTGAAGTATGCAGGTGTACTTCCTGTAATTTTGTTCCTAAAGCCAATAATTCAACCATAACCTTGTGCAGTGTCATAGGGAGTATGCATAAGATAAACAATACACACACTCCCGCTGTGACTAGAGAAAAAGCATGTGAGGTAGGCCTCTGAGATTTCCTAACGAAAGGAAAGAATCTTGAAAATGCTGGAGCCAATCCTCAGCAACCTTGTCGACATCAAAATAAAGAGACTTAGCATCTTTTATGGCTAATATTTCTTGATGGAGTTGTAATCAATCTAAAGACTCATTAGCATTGTGCCAAGTACCTTGAAGATGATTCTACACTTTAATCCAGCTATACTGACTGTTAGTGTACTATTTAGGTGTAACACAGATCCATGTATGTACAGCATGGCACTGTAGACTAGACCTGGCCTTAAGCCCCTGCACCTCGTCTCCTAAATACATGACCATGTCATAAAGAGCATTTACTTTTTGTTCTAACTTCCTGTCTATATCTTCTTGAGTATCGAAAACATTAGTCACATCTTTGGATAATTCATTTCCACAGTGGGCAGTTTGTAAGATTTGTGAAAGTACAATTGCTGCAGTAGTAGCAGTAGCAACTAAACTTAATATAGCTAAAATACTTGCTATAAGCAAACCTACAAAACACTTAAATCTGGTTGATGCTTTTTCAGTCTCTACTAATACCTGTAACCCTCTTTCTGAATACCAAGGCCCAGTAATATTCACTGGCAGCATAACAAAAGAAGGTTGATATAAAATGGCGATGACAATACCTTCAGGGGACCAGGTAATACAATTAGACAACTTGCAGTCATTACAAGACCTGTTAAACTTAGAATCATCATGATCTATAGTAATATTCCCTGCCAAAAGTACATAAGGCGATGGTACGCAGGCAGTAACATTTCCCTGTGGTCTGGAGGTAGGGCCCATAAGCTTCATGTCCCCCTAAGCAGCCCCTATTTTCCACCACTGAGTTTGTGGAAAACCCAAGTCTGACCACCAAAGTCCTGCAGACAGCCCCTTTTCCCATTTGGCAGTGTTTTTTTTTTTTTTTTTTGAGTATTGTCCTGGTTGACAGACCAATCGATGATATATCTCTCTTTTGTGACGTTATACCTGATGGGCTTGTCTGTGAGACATGATCTCCACAATATGGTTTTATTATTCTTTTGAATCTCTAGTCTACATGAGGAAAAAGACTGTGGAGTGGGTGGAATAACATTTCCTTCACTTTGTACAGGGAGGGCGTGAGTCATTAACCCACATCTTGATTTCCAGACCTTCCCAGACAGCAGGAAGTAAGAGTGGTGGATCAGAAACTTAAGCCTAGTACTTCTCACTGAGCCATGTCCCCAGAAGCACTCTGAGGCAAATTACCATCTGCATGGTTTGCAAACTGCACCAACCATTCAGGCAGCCCCCATGCTCCATCAGCATCCTGTGTTAAAACCCAAACATGCCCTCCTCCCCATATTAATAGCGGGTTGGGGCCATTCCTCCAGGCAAAACAAGCCAATGATATCTCTTCATAGGCTCTTTGAAGTTGGTGGAAGGGACACTAAAGGCAAATCTTTTACAATATTTTGGATCCAAGGGTGTGGTATAAAAACAATCTTTTAAATCTAAAATGATCTTATATGTATTGGCTGGAATAGCAGAGGGGGAAGGGAGCCCAGCCTGCAGGGCTCCCATAAGTTCCATAGTATCATTAACCCTCCTTTACTGTTTTTCCTTACAAAGCAGCTGCTATCGCAAGCCCCTGAGTAAAGAAAGGGTCAATGTCTGAGCATAGTCTGATATAATCGGACAGGTTGCCCTTTTTTCCAAAAGGTCTCAGCGCTGCCTGGCAGGCAGTATTTGCATTTTCAAAAGCCAATTGTTTCCATTCTGCAGCGGGAAGCACCTCGAAGGAAAGTGTATCTAATAAAGATTGAGTAAAAGAGGCAGTTGGGCCATATTGGGCACAAGCAACCTTGAGTTCTTTTAGTTTGTGTTGTTTTTCATCAGTTAACCTTATTTAGAGAGCTTGAACCCCATTCTCTGGGCAAAGATGATGGAAGATAAGTCATCCTTTTCCTTGATCCATCTCATTTACCTTTAAACTTCTGCATTCACTTTGGCTCTTGGCATCACCCATGTACCTACAACTAGACATCCTTTGAGTGTAGCGTGCATTCTTTTACAAAGGCTTTATCATTGCCATCCATAAACACAAGAGCTTCAGAGAGGAGAAAATAAACATCCCTCTGGGCCTGTTTCCTAGTTAAGGATGTCTCTGCATTGACAAGTTCACCTCTAGGATTTGCTGTTCATGTCCTTCTGTTTCTTATTGTCCACTTTAAAAAGAAGTTTCACTGATTAGCGTACTCTGCTGTGCATATTACTATGGGCCTCTAATGGATTCCCCCAAGCTTAGTAATTTCTTAACACTCAATAAAGTATTTTATTCAAGGAGATGTGAGCTCATAAAGTTTGAAGAGCTCACATGGGTTGGACTGAACACACGCAAGCAGGAAACTCACATAATGACATTTGTGTTTTAACAGTCATATTAACATACACATGCCTACTATGAACAAATCAGCACATATACTAGAACTAACAAATCTTCATACAATACCCTCAGATTAATAAATATACATACATTTACTTAAGAAAAAACCCACAAAGACACACTAAAATATACTAGAATTATAATAATAGAATCAATGCAGAACAGACTACAAGTTCTGTCACATAGTATAACATATTAAGGCACAGAGTAGTTCATGTGTACTAGCACATACAAAAAAACAGACAAAGTGCATACAAGAATATACACACTGAGCTACAAGAATGTGGAGGTGTGTGGCAGAGACATTTTCTCTGCAGGTAGAGGAAATAGGTACCTAATTTAACTAATCCTTCTTAGGCTCCTCTACATTTCTCCCCTGAGGGTCCCTGTTATCTGTGGACTTGAGTGACCCCTGAGCCCCGCCCTCTCCCTGTATGGGTGTATGTGTCTGGGTTCCCATAGCCTTTCCCTCTGTGTGTGCCTGACTCAGAAATATGTGATCATAACTACAGCAGTCACAGTACTGATTGACAGAAAATCAGTCCCTGGGCATGTCTCTAGAGAAGGATATTCTGACAGAACTTGAAGGGAACCTGTGGGTGCCCTGTACAGAACAGGACGCTTATAGCCCATGCACAAGGGGACATAGGGCAGGAAGGGAGGTGAGGTCTGGGGAGGCATGTTGAGACTAAGCATAAAATGTGTCTTATCTCCCTTTTCCTACTCTTGTATCAATATGCACAACTGCTAAATTAAACAGCCTTTGGAGAAAAAAACTGACTCTCAAATTAGCCTGTGGTGGACAAGGACAGACAGGAGCTGTGAATGAATAAAATGAATGAACTCAGAGAAGAAAGTCTCTGTTTGGATGAATGGAGAGAGGTGACTTGATCTAGGATTGGTCTACTGGTGGTAAGTTCATGTAGTATGTTGTCTGGAAATATATATATATATACATATACACACACACACACACACACACACACATACAAAGATAATAAAGTGAGATCCTTTGCACAGCAGGGACTGTTATCCCGAGGAAGGAGGGAATACAGTAGGGTTATTGAAAGCAAGGGATAAAGTTTTTGATGAAGCCGATGATTTGAACAGAATTTGTCCTAGATGCACGAATTACCAATTACATGGGAAATTTGAGACAATTCAAGGGAAAAACGAAACAAGCTAAGTTTGAAATCATCCTATCATCAGAGGGAGATTGGGTGAGTGTTTCAGAAAGACGGGAGGAGATGCACTGATTCCCTGAGGGATGCTGAGAAGGAGAAGAATCCCCAGACACAACAGGAAGCCAGTAGTGAAGCTCCATTTGGACCTGCTCCTGGGTCTGAGTCCTGTGCTCTGCAGATCCTGAGGGATTCCTGCAGCCTAACCTCTTCCACTAGGGTACATTCATGTCTGGGTTAACTCTGACTTCTCCTCACTGTGTGCGTTGGTCTGGGTAGACTAGAGAAACCAATCCATAGACACACGTATATTGTGTATAAGAGATTTAATATAAAGGGCAATTGTACATTTAGAAAGCATCTTAACCCCAGTTAGGTCCAAGCCCATAAGTCCATTATTAGCCCATGTGTCGGATACCAATGTATAAATTCCTCTTCATACTTATGAAATACATGCAATGATCCAGAATGCAAGATGATCACAGGCCAGTGGGCAGAAAGTCTTTGGATCCAGTGGCATTGTAAGCTTTTCAGCGGAGACGGGTCTCTACATGGCTTCTCCAGAACCCAGGGCTGCATGGGGTAGGTCCATGTGGCTTCTATTCAGGGATGTCTCACAGAGAGTCACCCTTGTCAGTAGGGTGTCTCCCAGGGATTAGAGAGTCTCTCTTCCACCTCCAAGATGGAATACGGGATTTCCCAGAATTCTCAGAAGGCCATGCCCACGCAGAGGCTTCATTGGCTATGATCCAATTGACAGACTCCAACCCTTCCCTCTTTATCCTCTGAAGTCCCAAATTCACACCAGATTATGTAACTACCATACTGTGCATCTTTTGCACAGAAATACAAAACTGTGTCCTTGAAGTTCAGGTTGTCCATTTGAAGTTATAGTATGTCCTTACCATTGTCTTTGGAGATGGTGAATTGGCCCTTCGGAGAGTCCTACCAACACTATTCATGTATGAAACCCACTGCCGCCCCTTCTCTGGGGCTAGGCAGATCCAGTGTATATTATAAATACAGGCAATGAATGCAGAGACTGTACGGGAGAATATCAGAGAAGCCTCCGACTGCCTCAAGTCTCCCTCAGATGCCATAGCTCCACCTCACACTGGACACCTGCAAACACACAGACATCCTGATCCTGAAAATCATATTTACTGCCTCTCACTCATGCCCCCTCATGCACACTTTCTCTGCATCAAAGCATCTTTTGAAATTCCAAAAAGGAAAATTGAGCTCAATAGAGATTCCACTGTGACTTGATTTGTTCAGTCTTGAATGGGGGTACCTTGGAATTCCAGAGGTGGAGCAACTGTCCAAGAGCTTCAGAGTTGGGACTTGGATGGTTTTCCTCAGCAGGGGAGGGGTCTATTTGCATACCTTCTGCCTATATAGTCATAAGTAATGTTGAATGACTTCTAAGAGAGTCACTCCAAGAGTAGATAAGAATGTTCTAGATATCTTGGAAAGCCCTGCGTGTGGGGTTCATTATGCAGTGTGCTGCTAAATGCAAGGTCAGTCATTCTAAATCACCAATGGCTCTGCAGGGGGAAGAATTCTCTACACACCCATGAAGATTTATAGACTCAGAAGCCTACAAGGGCAGCCCTATTCTATAGGGTTGTTAAGAGAAAGAATTGACTTAATGGAAATGTCAACATACAGTTAGAGACAGTTAGCCTAGGGGTGCCCTAGCCTAAGCCTAAGGGTGCCCTAACCTAAGCCGAGGGTGCCCTTGCCTAAGCCTAGTGGTGCCTTAGCCTAAGCCTAGGGGTCCCCTAGCCTTAGCCTAAGCCTAGGGGTGCCCTAGCCTAAGCCTAGGGGTGCCTAGCCTAAGCCTAGGGGTGCCCTAGCCTAAGCCTAAGGGTACCCTAGCCTAAGCCTAGGGGTACCCTAGCCTAAGCCTAGGGGTGCCCAGGCCTTAGGCTAGAGGAGCCCTAGCCTTAGCCTAAGCCTAGGTATGCCCTAGCCTACCTAAGACTAGGGGTGCCCTAGCCTAACCTTAGGGGTGCCCTAGCGTAAGCCTAGGGGTGCCCTAGCCTAAGCCTAGGGGTGCCCTAGCCTAAGCCTAGAGGTGCCCTAGCCTTAGAATAGCTGAGCCCTTGCCTTAGCCTAAGCCTAGGAGTGCCCTAGCCTAAGCCTAGGTGTGCCCTAGCCTAAGCCTAGGGGTGCCCTAGCCTAAGCCTGGTGGTGCCCTAGCCTTAGGCTAGGGGAGCCCTAGCCTTAGCCTAAGCCTAGGGGTGCCCTAGCCTAAGCCCAGTGGTGCCCTAGCCTAAGCCTAGGGGTGCACTAGCCTTAGGCTAGGGGAGCCCTAGCCTTAGCCTAAGCCTAGGGGTGCCCTAGCCTAAGCCTAGGGGTTCCCTAGCCTAAGCCTAGGGGTGCCCTAGCCTAAGGCTAGGGGTGCCCTAGCCTTAGTCTAGTGGAGCCCTAGCCTTAGCCAAAGCCTAGGGGTGCCCTAGCCTAAGCCTAGGGGTGCCCAGGCCTTAGGCTAGAGGAGCCCTAGCCTTAGCCTAAGGCTATGGCTGCCCTAGCCTAAGCCAATGGGTGCCCTAGCCTAAGCCTAGGGGTTCCCTAGCCTAACCCTAGGGGTGCCCTAGCCTTAGGCTAGGGGAGCACTAGCCTTAGCCTAAGCCTAGGGGTGACCTAGCCTAACTCTAGGTGTGCCCTAGCCTAAGCCTAGGGGTGCCCTACCTAAGCCTAGGGGTGCCCTACCCTAAGCCTAGGGGTGCCCTACACTAAGCCTAGGCTTGCCCTAGCCTTAGGCTAGCTGAGCCCTAGCCTAAGCCTAAGCCTAGGGGTACCCTTGCCTAAGCCTAGGGGTGCCCTAGCCTTAGGCTAGGGGAGCCCTAGCCTTAGCCTAAGCCTAGGGGTGCACTAGCCTAAGCTTAGGCGTGCACTAGCCTAAGCCTAAGGGTGCCCTAGCCTAAGCCTAGTGGTGCCCTAGCCTTAGGGTAGAGGAGCCCTAGCCTTAGCATAAGCCTAGGGGTACCCTAGCCTAAGACTAGGGGTGCCCTAGCTTAAGATTAGGGGTGCCCTAGCCTAAGCCTAGGGGTCCCGTAGACTAAGCCTAGGGGTGCCCTAGCCTAAGCTTAGGGGTGCCGTAGCCTAAGCCTAGGGGTCCCCTAGACTAAGCCTAGGGGTGCCCTAGGGTTAGGCTAGGGGAGTCCTAGCCTTAGCCTAAGCCTACGGGTGCCCTAGCTTAAGCCTAGGGGTGCCGTAGCCTAAGTTTAGTGGTGCCCTAGCCTTAGGCTAGGGGAGCCATAGCCTTAGCCTAAACCAAGGGGTGCCCTAGCTTAAGCCTAGGGGTGCCCAAGTCTTAGACTAGGGTAACCCTAGCCTTAGCCTAAGCCTATGGGTGCCCTAGCCTCAGCCTAGGGGTGCCCTAGCCTAAGCCTAGGAGTGCCCTAGCCTAAGCCTAGGGTTGCCCTAGCCTTAGCCTAAGCTTAGGGGTGCCCTAGCGTAAGCCTAGGGGTACACTAGCCTAAGCCTAGAGGTGCCCTAGCCCAAGCCTAGGGGTGCCCTAGCCTAAGCCTAGGGGTGCCCAGGCCTTAGGCTAGAGGAGCCCTAGCCTTAGCCTAAGCCTATGGCTGCCCTAGCCTAAGCCTAGGGGTGCCCAAACCTAAGCCTAGGGGTGCCCTAGCCTAACCCTAGGGGTGCCCTAGCCTTAGGCTAGGGGAACATTAGCTTTAACATAAGCCTAGGGGTGCCCTAGCCTAAGCCTAGGCATGCCCTAGCCTAAGCCTAGGGGTACCCTACCCTAAGCCTAGGGCTGCCCTACCCTAAGACTAGGGGTGCCCTAGCCTAAGCCTAGGCTTGCCCTAGCCTAAGCCTAGGCTTGCCCTAGCCTTAGGCTAGCTGAGCCCTAGCCTAAGCCTAAGCCTAGGGGTGCCCTAATCTAAGCCTAGGGGTGCCCTAGCCTTAGGCTAGGGGAACCCTAACCTTAGCTTAAGCCTATGGGTGCCCTAGCCCAAGCCTAGGGGTACCCTAGCCTAAGCCTAGAGGTGCCCTAACCTAAGCCTTGGGTGCCCTAGCCTAAGCCTAGGGGTGACCTAGCCTAAGCCTAGGTGTGCCCTACCCTAAGCTTAGGGGTGCCCTAGCCAAAGCCTAGGGGTGCCCTAGCCTTAGGCTACCTGAGCCCTAGCCTTAGCCTAAGCCTAAGGTTTCCCTAGCCTAAGCCTAGGGGTGCCCTAGCCTAAGCCTAGGGGTGCCCTAGCCTAAGCCTAGGGGTGCCCTCGCCTTAGGCTAGGGGAGCCCTAGCCTTAGCCTAAGCCTAGGGGTACCCTAGCCTAAGACTAGGGGTGCCCTAGCCTAAGCTTAGGGGTGCCCTAGCCTAAGCCTAGGGGTGCCCTAGCCTAAGCCTAGGGGTGCCCTAGCTTAAGCCTAGGGGTGCCCTAGCCTTAGGCTAGCTGAGCCATTGTCTTAGCCTAAGCCTAGGAGTGCCCTAGCCTAAGACTAGGGGTGCCCTAGCCTAAGCCTAGGGGTGCCTATGCCTAAGCCTAGTGGTGCACTAGCCTTAGGCTAGGGGAGCCCTAGCCTTAGCCTAAGCCTAGGGGTGCCCTAGCATAAGACGATGGGTGCCCTAGCCTAAGCTTAGGGGTGCCCTAGCCTAAAGCTAGGGGTCCCCTAGCCTAAGCCTATGGGTCCCCTAGCCTAAGCCTAGGGGTGCCCTAACCTAAGCCTAGGGGTGCCCTAGCCTTAGCCTAAGCCTAGGGGTGCCCTAGCCTAAGCCTAGGGGTGCCCGAGCCTAAGCCTATGGGTGCCCTAGCCTAAGCCTAGGGGTGCCCTAACCTTAGATAGGGGAACCCTAGCCTTAGCCTAACCCTAGGGGTGCCCTAGCCTAAGCCTAGGGTTTCCCTAGCCTAAGCCTAGGGTTGCCCTAGCCTAAGCCTATGGGTGCCCTAACTTAAGGCTAGAGGTGCCCTAGCCTTAGTCTCGTGGAGCCCTAGCCTTAGCCTAAGCCTAGGGGTGCCCTAGCATAAGCCTAGGGGTGCCCTAGCCTAAGCCTAGAGGTGCCCTAGCCCAAGCCTAGGGGTGCCCTAGCCTAAGCCTAGGGGTGCCCAGGCCTTAGGCTAGAGGAGCCCTAGCCTTAGCCTAAGCCTATGGCTGCCCTAGCCTAAGCCTAGGGGTGCCCAAACCTAAGCCTAGGGGTGCCCTAGCCTAACCCTAGGGGTGCCCTAGCCTTAGGCTAGGGGAACATTAGCTTTAACATAAGCCTAGGGGTGCCCTAGCCTAAGCCTAGGCATGCCCTAGCCTAAGCCTAGGGGTACCCTACCCTAAGCCTAGGGCTGCCCTACCCTAAGACTAGGGGTGCCCTAGCCTAAGCCTAGGCTTGCCCTAGCCTAAGCCTAGGCTTGCCCTAGCCTTAGGCTAGCTGAGCCCTAGCCTAAGCCTAAGCCTAGGGGTGCCCTAATCTAAGCCTAGGGGTGCCCTAGCCTTAGGCTAGGGGAACCCTAACCTTAGCTTAAGCCTATGGGTGCCCTAGCCCAAGCCTAGGGGTACCCTAGCCTAAGCCTAGAGGTGCCCTAACCTAAGCCTTGGGTGCCCTAGCCTAAGCCTAGGGGTGACCTAGCCTAAGCCTAGGTGTGCCCTACCCTAAGCTTAGGGGTGCCCTAGCCAAAGCCTAGGGGTGCCCTAGCCTTAGGCTACCTGAGCCCTAGCCTTAGCCTAAGCCTAAGGTTTCCCTAGCCTAAGCCTAGGGGTGCCCTAGCCTAAGCCTAGGGGTGCCCTAGCCTAAGCCTAGGGGTGCCCTCGCCTTAGGCTAGGGGAGCCCTAGCCTTAGCCTAAGCCTAGGGGTACCCTAGCCTAAGACTAGGGGTGCCCTAGCCTAAGCTTAGGGGTGCCCTAGCCTAAGCCTAGGGGTGCCCTAGCCTAAGCCTAGGGGTGCCCTAGCTTAAGCCTAGGGGTGCCCTAGCCTTAGGCTAGCTGAGCCATTGTCTTAGCCTAAGCCTAGGAGTGCCCTAGCCTAAGACTAGGGGTGCCCTAGCCTAAGCCTAGGGGTGCCTATGCCTAAGCCTAGTGGTGCACTAGCCTTAGGCTAGGGGAGCCCTAGCCTTAGCCTAAGCCTAGGGGTGCCCTAGCATAAGACGATGGGTGCCCTAGCCTAAGCTTAGGGGTGCCCTAGCCTAAAGCTAGGGGTCCCCTAGCCTAAGCCTATGGGTCCCCTAGCCTAAGCCTAGGGGTGCCCTAACCTAAGCCTAGGGGTGCCCTAGCCTTAGCCTAAGCCTAGGGGTGCCCTAGCCTAAGCCTAGGGGTGCCCGAGCCTAAGCCTATGGGTGCCCTAGCCTAAGCCTAGGGGTGCCCTAACCTTAGATAGGGGAACCCTAGCCTTAGCCTAACCCTAGGGGTGCCCTAGCCTAAGCCTAGGGTTTCCCTAGCCTAAGCCTAGGGTTGCCCTAGCCTAAGCCTATGGGTGCCCTAACTTAAGGCTAGAGGTGCCCTAGCCTTAGTCTCGTGGAGCCCTAGCCTTAGCCTAAGCCTAGGGGTGCCCTAGCATAAGCCTAGGGGTGCCCTAGCCTAAGCCTAGGGGTGCCCTACCCTAAGCCTAGGGTTGCCCTAGCCTAAGCCTAGGGGTGCTCAAGTCTTAGGCTAGCTGAGCCCTAGCCTTAGCCTAAGCCTAGGGGTGCCCTAGCCTACGCCTAGGCGTGCCCTAGCCTAAGCCTAGGGGTGCCCTAGCCTTAGGCTAGTGGAGCCCTAGTCTTAGCCTAAGCCTAGGGGTGCCCTAGCCTAAGCCTAGGGGTGCCCTAGCATAAGCCTAGGGTTGCCCTAGCCTAAGCCTAGGGGTGCCCTAGTGTAAGGCTAGGGGTGCCCTAGCCTTAGTCTAGTGGAGCCCTATCCTTAGCCTATGCCTAGGGGTGCCCTATCCTAAGCCATGGAGTGCCTTAGCCTAAGCCTAGGGGTGCCCTAGCCTAAGCCTAGGGATGCCCTACCCTAAGCCTAGGGGTGCCCTAGCCTTAGGCTACGGGAGCCCTAGCCTTAGCCTAAGCCTTGGGGTGCCCTAGCCTAAGCCTAGTAGTGCCCTAGCCTAAGCCTAGGGATGCCCTACCCTAAGCCTAGGGGTGCCCTAGCCTTTGGCTAGGGGAACCCTAGCCTTAGCCTGAGCCTAGGGGTGCCCTAGCCTAAGCCTAGTGGTGCCCTAGCCTTAGGCTAGGGGAACCCTAGCCTTATCCTAAGACTAGGGGTGCCTTAGCCTAAGCCAAGGGGTGCCCTAGCCTAAGCCTAGGGGTGCCCTAGCCTAAGCCTAGTGGTGCCCTAGCCTTAGTCTAGGGGAGCCCTAGCCTTAGCCTAAGCCTAGGGTTGCCCTAGCCTAAGCCTAGTGGTGCCCTAGCCTAAACCTAGGGGTGCCGTAGCCTTAGGCTAGGGGAGCCCTAGCCTTAGCCTAAGCCTAGGGGTGCCCTAGCCTAAGCCTAGGGGTGCCCTAGCCTAAGCCTAGGGGTTCCCTAGCCTAAGCCTAGGGGTGCCCTAGCCTAAGGCTAGGGGTGCCCTAGCCTTAGTCTAGTGGAGCCCTAGCCTTATCCTAAGCTAGGGGTGCCCTAGCCTAAGTTTAGGGGTGCCTTAGCCTTAGGCTAGCTGAGCTCTAGCATTAGCCTAAGCCTAGGGGTGACCGAGCCTACGCCTAGGGGTGCCCTAGACTAAGCCTTGGGGTGCCCTATCCTATGCCATGGGGTGCCTTAGCCTAATCCTCGGGGTGCCCTAGCCTAAGCCAAGGTTTGCCCTACCCTAAGCCTAGGGGTGCCCTAGCCTAAGCCTAGAGGTGCCCTTGCCTAAGCCTACGGGTGTCCTAGCCTAAGCTTAGGGGTGCCCTACCCTAAGCCTAGGGGTGCCCTAGCCTTAGGCTAGCAGAGCCATAGCCTTAGCCTAAGCCTAGGGGTGCCCTAGCCTAAGACACGGGGTGCTCTAGCCTAAGCTAAGGGGTACCCTAGCCTAAGACTAGGGGTGCCCTAGCCTAAGCCTATGGGTGCCCTAGGGTTAGGCTACGGGAGCCCTAGCCTTAGCCTAAGTCTAGGTGTGCCCTAGCCTAAGTCTAGGTGTGCCCTAGCCTAAGCCTAGGGGTGCCCTAGCCTAAGCCTAGGGGTGCCCTAGCCTAAGCCTAGGGGTGCCCTAGGGTTAGGCTAGGGGAGCCCTAACCTTAGCTTAAGCCTAGGGGTGCCCTAGCCCAAGCTTAGGGGTGCCCTACCCTAAGCTTAGGGGTGCCCTAGCCAAATCCTAGGGGTGCCCTAGCCTTAGGCTAGCTGAGCCCTAGCCTTAGCTTAAGCCTAGGGGTGCCGTAGCCTAAGCCTAGGGGTGCCCTAGCCTAAGCCTAGGAGTGCCCTAGCCTTAGTCTAGTGGAGCCCAAGCCTTAGCCTAAGCCTAGTGGTGCCCTAGCCTAAGCCTAGATGTGCCCTAGCCTAAGCCTAGGGGTGCCCTACCCTAAGCTTAGGGGTGCCCTAGCCAAATCCTAGGGGTGCCCTTGCCTTAGGCTAGCTGAGCCCTAGCCTTAGCCAAAGCCTAGGGGTGCCCTAGCCTAAGCCTAGGGGTTCCCTAGCCTAAGCTTAGGGGTTCCCTAGCCTAAGCCTAGGGGTGCCCTAGCCTTAGGCTAGGGGCTGCCCTATCCTTAGCCTAAGCCTAGGGGTGCCCTGGCCTAAGACTAGGGGTGCCCTAGCCTAAGCCTAGGGGTGCCCTAGCCTAAGCCTAGGGGTGCCCTAGCCTTAGGATAGGGGAGCCCTAGCCTTAGCCTAAGCCTAGGGGTGCCCTAGCCTAAGCCTAGGGGTATCCTAGCCTAAGCCTATGGGTGCCCTAGCCTAAGCCTAGGGGTGCCCTAGCCTTAGTCTAGTGGAGCCCTAGCCTTAGCCTAAGCCTAGTGGTGCCCTAGCCTAAGCCTAGATGTGCCCTAGCCTAAGCCTTGGAGTGCCCTACCCTAAGCTTAGGGGTGCCCTAGCCAAAGCCTAGGGGTGCCCTAGCATAAGCCTAGGGGTGCCCTAGCCTAAGCCTAGGGGTGCCCTAGCCTAAGCCTAGGGGTGCCCTAGCCTTAGGCTAGGGGAGCCTTAGCCTTAGCCTAAGCCTAGGGGTGCCCTAGCCTAAGCTTAGGGGTGCCCTAGCCTAAGCTTAGGGGTGCCGTAGCGTAAGCCTAGGGGTGCCCTAGCGTAAGCCTAGGGATGCCCTAGCCTAAGCCTAGGGGTGCCCGAGCCTAAGCCTAGGGGTGCCCTAGCCTAAGCCTAGGGGTGCACTACCCTAAGCCTAGGGGTGCCCTAGCCTATGCCTAGGGGTGCCCTAGCCTTAGGCTAGCTGAGCCCTTGCCTTAGCCTAAGCCTAGGAGTGCCCTAGCCTAAGCCTAGGGGTGCCCTATCCTAAGCCTAGCGGTGCCCTAGCCTAAGCCTAGGGGTTTCCTAGCCTAAGCCTAGGGGTGCCCTAGCCTTAGTCTAGTGGAGCCCTAGCCTTAGCCTAAGCCTAGGTGTGCGCTAGCATAAGCCTAGGGTTGCCCTAGCCTAAGTCTAGGAGTTCCCTACCCTAAGCCTAGGGTTGCCCTAGCGTTAGCCTAGGGGTGCTCAAGCCTTAGGCTAGCTGAGCCCTAGCCTTAGCCTAAGCCTAGGGGTGCCCTATCCTACGCCTAGGGGTGCCCTAGCCTAAGCCTAGGGGTGCCCTAGCCTTAGGCTAGGGGAGCCCTAGCCTTAGCCTAAGCCTAGTGGTGCCCTAGCCTAAGCCTAGATGTGCCCTAGAATAAGCCTAGGGGTGCCCTACCCTAAGCTTAGGGGTGCCCTAGCCAAAGCCTAGGGGTGCCCTAGCCTAAGCCTAGGGGTGCCCTAACCTAAGCCTAGGGTTGCCCTAGCCTAAGCCTAGGGGTGCCCTAGCCTAAGCCTAGGGGTCCCCTATCCTTAGGCTAGGGGAGCCCTACCCTTAGCCTAAGCCTAGGGGTGCCCTAGCCTAAGCCTAGGGGTGCCCTAGCCTAAGCCTAGGGGTGCCCTAGCCTAAGCCTAGGGGTGCCCTAGCCTTAGGCTAGGGGAGCCCTAGCCTTAGCCTAAGCCTAGGGGTGCCCTAGCCTAAGACTAGGGGTGCCCTAGCCTTAGCCTAAGCCTAGGGGTGCCCTAATCTAAGCCTAGGGGTGCCCTAGCCTTAGGCTAGGGGAACCCTAACCTTAGCTTAAGCCTATGGGTGCCCTAGCCCAAGCCTAGGGGTACCCTAGCCTAAGCCTAGAGGTGCCCTAACCTAAGCCTTGGGGTGCCCTAGCCTAAGCCTAGGGGTGACCTAGCCTAAGCCTAGGTGTGCCCTACCCTAAGCTTAGGGGTGCCCTAGCCAAAGCCTAGGGGTGCCCTAGCCTTAGGCTACCTGAGCCCTAGCCTTAGCCTAAGCCTAAGGTTTCCCTAGCCTAAGCCTAGGGGTGCCCTAGCCTAAGCCTAGGGGTGCCCTAGCCTAAGCCTAGGGGTGCCCTCGCCTTAGGCTAGGGGAGCCCTAGCCTTAGCCTAAGCCTAGGGGTACCCTAGCCTAAGACTAGGGGTGCCCTAGCCTAAGCTTAGGGGTGCCCTAGCCTAAGCCTAGGGGTGCCCTAGCCTAAGCCTAGGGGTGCCCTAGCTTAAGCCTAGGGGTGCCCTAGCCTTAGGCTAGCTGAGCCATTGTCTTAGCCTAAGCCTAGGAGTGCCCTAGCCTAAGCCTAGGGGTGCCCTAGCCTAAGCCTAGGGGTGCCTATGCCTAAGCCTAGTGGTGCACTAGCCTTAGGCTAGGGGAGCCCTAGCCTTAGCCTAAGCCTAGGGGTGCCCTAGCATAAGACTATGGGTGCCCTAGCCTAAGCTTATGGGTGCCCTAGCCTAAAGCTAGGGGTCCCCTAGCCTAAGCCTATGGGTCCCCTAGCCTAAGCCTAGGGGTGCCCTAACCTAAGCCTAGGGGTGCCCTAGCCTTAGCCTAAGCCTAGGGGTGCCCTAGCCTAAGCCTAGGGGTGCCCGAGCCTAAGCCTATGGGCGCCCTAGCCTAAGCCTAGGGGTGCCCTAACCTTAGATAGGGGAACCCTAGCCTTAGCCTAACCCTAGGGGTGCCCTAGCCTAAGCCTAGGGTTTCCCTAGCCTAAGCCTAGGGTTGCCCTAGCCTAAGCCTATGGGTGCCCTAACTTAAGGCTAGGGGTGCCCTAGCCTTAGTCTCGTGGAGCCCTAGCCTTAGCCTAAGCCTAGGGGTGCCCTAGCATAAGCCTAGGGGTGCCCTAGCCTAAGCCTAGGGGTGCCCTACCCTAAGCCTAGGGTTGCCCTAGCCTAAGCCTAGGGGTGCTCAAGTCTTAGGCTAGCTGAGCCCTAGCCTTAGCCTAAGCCTAGGGGTGCCCTAGCCTACGCCTAGGCGTGCCCTAGCCTAAGCCTAGGGGTGCCCTAGCCTTAGGCTAGTGGAGCCCTAGTCTTAGCCTAAGCCTAGGGGTGCCCTAGCCTAAGCCTAGGGGTGCCCTAGCATAAGCCTAGGGTTGCCCTAGCCTAAGCCTAGGGGTGCCCTAGTGTAAGGCTAGGGGTGCCCTAGCCTTAGTCTAGTGGAGCCCTATCCTTAGCCTATGCTTAGGGGTGCCCTATCCTAAGCCATGGAGTGCCTTAGCCTAAGCCTAGGGGTGCCCTAGCCTAAGCCTAGGGATGCCCTACCCTAAGCCTAGGGGTGCCCTAGCCTTAGGCTACGGGAGCCCTAGCCTTAGCCTAAGCCTTGGGGTGCCCTAGCCTAAGCCTAGTAGTGCCCTAGCCTAAGCCTAGGGATGCCCTACCCTAAGCCTAGGGGTGCCCTAGCCTTTGGCTAGGGGAACCCTAGCCTTAGCCTGAGCCTAGGGGTGCCCTAGCCTAAGCCTAGTGGTGCCCTAGCCTTAGGCTAGGGGAACCCTAGCCTTATCCTAAGACTAGGGGTGCCTTAGCCTAAGCCAAGGGGTGCCCTAGCCTAAGCCTAGGGGTGCCCTAGCCTAAGCCTAGTGGTGCCCTAGCCTTAGTCTAGGGGAGCCCTAGCCTTAGCCTAAGCCTAGGGTTGCCCTAGCCTAAGCCTAGTGGTGCCCTAGCCTAAACCTAGGGGTGCCGTAGCCTTAGGCTAGGGGAGCCCTAGCCTTAGCCTAAGCCTAGGGGTGCCCTAGCCTAAGCCTAGGGGTGCCCTAGCCTAAGCCTAGGGGTTCCCTAGCCTAAGCCTAGTGGTGCCCTAGCCTAAGGCTAGGGGTGCCCTAGCCTTAGTCTAGTGGAGCCCTAGCCTTATCCTAAGCCTAGGGGTGCCCTAGCCTAAGTTTAGGGGTGCCTTAGCCTTAGGCTAGCTGAGCTCTAGCATTAGCCTAAGCCTAGGGGTGACCTAGCCTACGCCTAGGGGTGCCCTAGACTAAGCCTAGCGGTGTCCTAGCGTAAGCCTAGGGGTTTCCTAGCCTAAGCCTAGGGGTGCCCTAGCCTTAGTCTAGTGGAGCCCTAGCCTTAGCCTAAGCCTAGGTGTGCGCTAGCATAAGCCTAGGGTTGCCCTAGCCTAAGCCTAGGAGTTCCCTACCCTAAGCCTAGGGTTGCCCTAGCGTAAGCCTAGGGGTGCTCAAGCCTTAGGCTAGCTGAGCCCTAGCCTTAGCCTAAGCCTAGGGGTGCACTATCCTACGCCTAGGGGTGCCCTAGCCTAAGCCTAGGGGTGCCCTAGCCTTAGGCTAGGGGAGCCCTAGCCTTAGCCTAAGCCTAGTGGTGCCCTAGCCTAAGCCTAGATGTGCCCTAGAATAAGCCTAGGGGTGCCCTACCCTAAGCTTAGGGGTGCCCTAGCCAAAGCCTAGGGGTGCCCTAGCCTAAGCCTAGGGGTGCCCTAACCTAAGCCTAGGGTTGCCCTAGCCTAAGCCTAGGGGTGCCCTAGCCTAAGCCTAGGGGTCCCCTATCCTTAGGCTAGGGGAGCCCTACCCTTAGCCTAAGCCTAGGGGTGCCCTAGCCTAAGCCTAAGGGTGCCCTAGCCTAAGCCTAGGGGTGCCCTAGCCTAAGCCTAGGGGTGCCCGAGCCTAAGCCTAGGGGTGCCCTAGCCTAAGCCTAGGGGTGCACTACCCTAAGCCTAGGGGTGCCCTAGCCTATGCCTAGGGGTGCCCTAGCCTTAGGCTAGCTGAGCCCTTGCCTTAGCCTAAGCCTAGGAGTGCCCTAGCCTAAGCCTAGGGGTGCCCTATCCTAAGCCTAGCGGTGCCCTAGCCTAAGCCTAGGGGTTTCCTAGCCTAAGCCTAGGGGTGCCCTAGCCTTAGTCTAGTGGAGCCCTAGCCTTAGCCTAAGCCTAGGTGTGCGCTAGCATAAGCCTAGGGTTGCCCTAGCCTAAGTCTAGGAGTTCCCTACCCTAAGCCTAGGGTTGCCCTAGCGTTAGCCTAGGGGTGCTCAAGCCTTAGGCTAGCTGAGCCCTAGCCTTAGCCTAAGCCTAGGGGTGCCCTATCCTACGCCTAGGGGTGCCCTAGCCTAAGCCTAGGGGTGCCCTAGCCTTAGGCTAGGGGAGCCCTAGCCTTAGCCTAAGCCTAGTGGTGCCCTAGCCTAAGCCTAGATGTGCCCTAGAATAAGCCTAGGGGTGCCCTACCCTAAGCTTAGGGGTGCCCTAGCCAAAGCCTAGGGGTGCCCTAGCCTAAGCCTAGGGGTGCCCTAACCTAAGCCTAGGGTTGCCCTAGCCTAAGCCTAGGGGTGCCCTAGCCTAAGCCTAGGGGTCCCCTATCCTTAGGCTAGGGGAGCCCTACCCTTAGCCTAAGCCTAGGGGTGCCCTAGCCTAAGCCTAGGGGTGCCCTAGCCTAAGCCTAGGGGTGCCCTAGCCTAAGCCTAGGGGTGCCCTAGCCTTAGGCTAGGGGAGCCCTAGCCTTAGCCTAAGCCTAGGGGTGCCCTAGCCTAAGACTAGGGGTGCCCTAGCCTTAGCCTAAGCCTAGGGGTGCCCTAATCTAAGCCTAGGGGTGCCCTAGCCTTAGGCTAGGGGAACCCTAACCTTAGCTTAAGCCTATGGGTGCCCTAGCCCAAGCCTAGGGGTACCCTAGCCTAAGCCTAGAGGTGCCCTAACCTAAGCCTTGGGGTGCCCTAGCCTAAGCCTAGGGGTGACCTAGCCTAAGCCTAGGTGTGCCCTACCCTAAGCTTAGGGGTGCCCTAGCCAAAGCCTAGGGGTGCCCTAGCCTTAGGCTACCTGAGCCCTAGCCTTAGCCTAAGCCTAAGGTTTCCCTAGCCTAAGCCTAGGGGTGCCCTAGCCTAAGCCTAGGGGTGCCCTAGCCTAAGCCTAGGGGTGCCCTCGCCTTAGGCTAGGGGAGCCCTAGCCTTAGCCTAAGCCTAGGGGTACCCTAGCCTAAGACTAGGGGTGCCCTAGCCTAAGCTTAGGGGTGCCCTAGCCTAAGCCTAGGGGTGCCCTAGCCTAAGCCTAGGGGTGCCCTAGCTTAAGCCTAGGGGTGCCCTAGCCTTAGGCTAGCTGAGCCATTGTCTTAGCCTAAGCCTAGGAGTGCCCTAGCCTAAGCCTAGGGGTGCCCTAGCCTAAGCCTAGGGGTGCCTATGCCTAAGCCTAGTGGTGCACTAGCCTTAGGCTAGGGGAGCCCTAGCCTTAGCCTAAGCCTAGGGGTGCCCTAGCATAAGACTATGGGTGCCCTAGCCTAAGCTTATGGGTGCCCTAGCCTAAAGCTAGGGGTCCCCTAGCCTAAGCCTATGGGTCCCCTAGCCTAAGCCTAGGGGTGCCCTAACCTAAGCCTAGGGGTGCCCTAGCCTTAGCCTAAGCCTAGGGGTGCCCTAGCCTAAGCCTAGGGGTGCCCGAGCCTAAGCCTATGGGCGCCCTAGCCTAAGCCTAGGGGTGCCCTAACCTTAGATAGGGGAACCCTAGCCTTAGCCTAACCCTAGGGGTGCCCTAGCCTAAGCCTAGGGTTTCCCTAGCCTAAGCCTAGGGTTGCCCTAGCCTAAGCCTATGGGTGCCCTAACTTAAGGCTAGGGGTGCCCTAGCCTTAGTCTCGTGGAGCCCTAGCCTTAGCCTAAGCCTAGGGGTGCCCTAGCATAAGCCTAGGGGTGCCCTAGCCTAAGCCTAGGGGTGCCCTACCCTAAGCCTAGGGTTGCCCTAGCCTAAGCCTAGGGGTGCTCAAGTCTTAGGCTAGCTGAGCCCTAGCCTTAGCCTAAGCCTAGGGGTGCCCTAGCCTACGCCTAGGCGTGCCCTAGCCTAAGCCTAGGGGTGCCCTAGCCTTAGGCTAGTGGAGCCCTAGTCTTAGCCTAAGCCTAGGGGTGCCCTAGCCTAAGCCTAGGGGTGCCCTAGCATAAGCCTAGGGTTGCCCTAGCCTAAGCCTAGGGGTGCCCTAGTGTAAGGCTAGGGGTGCCCTAGCCTTAGTCTAGTGGAGCCCTATCCTTAGCCTATGCTTAGGGGTGCCCTATCCTAAGCCATGGAGTGCCTTAGCCTAAGCCTAGGGGTGCCCTAGCCTAAGCCTAGGGATGCCCTACCCTAAGCCTAGGGGTGCCCTAGCCTTAGGCTACGGGAGCCCTAGCCTTAGCCTAAGCCTTGGGGTGCCCTAGCCTAAGCCTAGTAGTGCCCTAGCCTAAGCCTAGGGATGCCCTACCCTAAGCCTAGGGGTGCCCTAGCCTTTGGCTAGGGGAACCCTAGCCTTAGCCTGAGCCTAGGGGTGCCCTAGCCTAAGCCTAGTGGTGCCCTAGCCTTAGGCTAGGGGAACCCTAGCCTTATCCTAAGACTAGGGGTGCCTTAGCCTAAGCCAAGGGGTGCCCTAGCCTAAGCCTAGGGGTGCCCTAGCCTAAGCCTAGTGGTGCCCTAGCCTTAGTCTAGGGGAGCCCTAGCCTTAGCCTAAGCCTAGGGTTGCCCTAGCCTAAGCCTAGTGGTGCCCTAGCCTAAACCTAGGGGTGCCGTAGCCTTAGGCTAGGGGAGCCCTAGCCTTAGCCTAAGCCTAGGGGTGCCCTAGCCTAAGCCTAGGGGTGCCCTAGCCTAAGCCTAGGGGTTCCCTAGCCTAAGCCTAGTGGTGCCCTAGCCTAAGGCTAGGGGTGCCCTAGCCTTAGTCTAGTGGAGCCCTAGCCTTATCCTAAGCCTAGGGGTGCCCTAGCCTAAGTTTAGGGGTGCCTTAGCCTTAGGCTAGCTGAGCTCTAGCATTAGCCTAAGCCTAGGGGTGACCTAGCCTACGCCTAGGGGTGCCCTAGACTAAGCCTAGCGGTGTCCTAGCGTAAGCCTAGGGGTTTCCTAGCCTAAGCCTAGGGGTGCCCTAGCCTTAGTCTAGTGGAGCCCTAGCCTTAGCCTAAGCCTAGGTGTGCGCTAGCATAAGCCTAGGGTTGCCCTAGCCTAAGCCTAGGAGTTCCCTACCCTAAGCCTAGGGTTGCCCTAGCGTAAGCCTAGGGGTGCTCAAGCCTTAGGCTAGCTGAGCCCTAGCCTTAGCCTAAGCCTAGGGGTGCACTATCCTACGCCTAGGGGTGCCCTAGCCTAAGCCTAGGGGTGCCCTAGCCTTAGGCTAGGGGAGCCCTAGCCTTAGCCTAAGCCTAGTGGTGCCCTAGCCTAAGCCTAGATGTGCCCTAGAATAAGCCTAGGGGTGCCCTACCCTAAGCTTAGGGGTGCCCTAGCCAAAGCCTAGGGGTGCCCTAGCCTAAGCCTAGGGGTGCCCTAACCTAAGCCTAGGGTTGCCCTAGCCTAAGCCTAGGGGTGCCCTAGCCTAAGCCTAGGGGTCCCCTATCCTTAGGCTAGGGGAGCCCTACCCTTAGCCTAAGCCTAGGGGTGCCCTAGCCTAAGCCTAAGGGTGCCCTAGCCTAAGCCTAGGGGTGCCCTAGCCTAAGCCTAGGGGTGCCCTAGCCTAAGCCTAGGGGTGCCCTAGCCTTAGGCTAGGGGAGCCCTAGCCTTAGCCTAAGCCTAGGGGTGCCCTAGCCTAAGACTAGGGGTGCCCTAGCCTTATCCTAAGCCTAGGGGTGCCCTAATCTAAGCCTAGGGGTGCCCTAGCCTTAGGCTAGGGGAACCCTAACCTTAGCTAAAGCCTATGGGTGCCCTAGCCCAAGCCTAGGGGTACCCTAGCCTAAGCCTAGAGGTGCCCTAACCTAAGCCTTGGGGTGCCCTAGCCTAAGCCTAGGGGTGACCTAGCCTAAGCCTAGGTGTGCCCTACCCTAAGCTTAGGGGTGCCCTAGCCAAAGCCTAGGGGTGCCCTAGCCTTAGGCTACCTGAGCCCTAGCCTTAGCCTAAGCCTAAGGTTTCCCTAGCCTAAGCCTAGGGGTGCCCTAGCCTAAGCCTAGGGGTGCCCTAGCCTAAGCCTAGGGGTGCCCTCGCCTTAGGCTAGGGGAGCCCTAGCCTTAGCCTAAGCCTAGGGGTACCCTAGCCTAAGACTAGGGGTGCCCTAGCCTAAGCTTAGGGGTGCCCTAGCCTAAGCCTAGGGGTGCCCTAGCCTAAGCCTAGGGGTGCCCTAGCTTAAGCCTAGGGGTGCCCTAGCCTTAGGCTAGCTGAGCCATTGTCTTAGCCTAAGCCTAGGAGTGCCCTAGCCTAAGCCTAGGAGTGCCCTAGCCTAAGCCTAGGGGTGACCTAGCCTACGCCTAGGGGTGCCCTAGACTAAGCCTAGGGGTGCCCTAGCCTAAGCCTTGGGGTGCCCTATCCTATGCCATGGGGTGCCTTAGCCTAATCCTCGGGGTGCCCTAGCCTAAGCCAAGGTTTGCCCTACCCTAAGCCTAGGGGTGCCCTAGCCTAAGCCTAGAGGTGCCCTTGCCTAAGCCTACGGGTGTCCTAGCCTAAGCTTAGGGGTGCCCTACCCTAAGCCTAGGGGTGCCCTAGCCTTAGGCTAGTGGATCCCTAGCCTTAGCCTAAGCCTACGGGTGCCCTAGCTTAATCCTAGGGGTGCCCTAGCCTAAGCCTAGGGGTGCCCTAGTCTTAGGCTAGCAGAGCCATAGCCTTAGCCTAAGCCTAGGGGTGCCCTAGCCTAAGACACGGGGTGCTCTAGCCTGAGCTAAGGGGTACCCTAGCCTAAGACTAGGGGTGCCCTAGCCTAAGCCTATGGGTGCCCTAGGGTTAGGCTACGGGAGCCCTAGCCTTAGCCTAAGTCTAGGTGTGCCCTAGCCTAAGTCTAGGTGTGCCCTAGCCTAAGCCTAGGGGTGCCCTAGCCTAAGCCTAGGGGTGCCCTAGCCTAAGCCTAGGGGTGCCCTAGGGTTAGGCTAGGGGAGCCCTAACCTTAGCTTAAGCCTAGGGGTGCCCTAGCCCAAGCCTAGGGGTGCCCTACCCTAAGCTTAGGGGTGCCCTAGCCAAATCCTAGGGGTGCCCTAGCCTTAGGCTAGCTGAGCCCTAGCCTTAGCTTAAGCCTAGGGGTGCCCTAGCCTAAGCCTAGGGGTGCCCTAGCCTAAGCCTAGGAGTGCCCTAGCCTTAGTCTAGTGGAGCCCAAGCCTTAGCCTAAGCCTAGTGGTGCCCTAGCCTAAGCCTAGATGTGCCCTAGCCTAAGCCTAGGGGTGCCCTACCCTAAGCTTAGGGGTGCCCTAGCCAAATCCTAGGGGTGCCCTTGCCTAAGGCTAGCTGAGCCCTAGCCTTAGCCAAAGCCTAGGGGTGCCCTAGCCTAAGCCTAGGGGTTCCCTAGCCTAAGCTTAGGGGTTCCCTAGCCTAAGCCTAGGGGTGCCCTAGCCTTAGGCTAGGGGCGCCCTATCCTTAGCCTAAGCCTAGGGGTGCCCTGGCCTAAGACTAGGGGTGCCCTAGCCTAAGCCTAGGGGTGCCCTAGCCTAAGCCTAGGGGTGCCCTAGCCTTAGGATAGGGGAGCCCTAGCCTTAGCCTAAGCCTAGGGGTGCCCTAGCCTAAGCCTAGGGGTATCCTAGCCTAAGCCTACGGGTGCCCTAGCCTAAGCCTAGGGGTGCCCTAGCCTTAGTGTAGTGGAGCCCTAGCCTTAGCCTAAGCCTAGTGGTGCCCTAGCCTAAGCCTAGATGTGCCCTAGCCTAAGCCTAGGAGTGCCCTACCCTAAGCTTAGGGGTGCCCTAGCCAAAGCCTAGGGGTGCCCTAGCATAAGCCTAGGGGTGCCCTAGCCTAAGCCTAGGGGTGCCCTAGCCTAAGCCTAGGGGTGCCCTAGCCTTAGGCTAGGGGAGCCTTAGCCTTAGCCTAAGCCTAGGGGTGCCGTAGCGTAAGCCTAGGGGTGCCCTAGCGTAAGCCTAGGGGTGCCCTAGCCTAAGCCTAGGGGTGCCCGAGCCTAAGCCTAGGGGTGCCCTAGCCTAAGCCTAGGGGTGCACTACCCTAAGCCTAGGGGTGCCCTAGCCTTAGGCTAGCTGAGCCCTTGCCTTAGCCTAAGTCTAGGAGTGCCCTAGCCTAAGCCTAGGGGTGCCCTATCCTAAGCCTAGCGGTGCCCTAGCCTAAGCCTAGGGGTTTCCTAGCCTAAGCCTAGGGGTGCCCTAGCCTTAGTCTAGTGGAGCCCTAGCCTTAGCCTAAGCCTAGGTGTGCGCTAGCATAAGCCTAGGGTTGCCCTAGCCTAAGCCTAGGAGTTCCCTACCCTAAGCCTAGGGTTGCCCTAGCGTAAGCCTAGGGGTGCTCAAGCCTTAGGCTAGCTGAGCCCTAGCCTTAGCCTAAGCCTAGGGGTGCCCTATCCTACGCCTAGGGGTGCCCTAGCCTAAGCCTAGGGGTGCCCTAGCCTTAGGCTAGGGGAGCCCTAGCCTTAGCCTAAGCCTAGTGGTGCCCTAGCCTAAGCCTAGATGTGCCCTAGAATAAGCCTAGGGGTGCCCTACCCTAAGCTTAGGGGTGCCCTAGCCAAAGCCTAGGGGTGCCCTAGCCTAAGCCTAGGGGTGCCCTAACCTAAGCCTAGGGTTGCCCTAGCCTAAGCCTAGGGGTGCCCTAGCCTAAGCCTAGGGGTCCCCTATCCTTAGGCTAGGGGAGCCCTACCCTTAGCCTAAGCCTAGGGGTGCCCTAGCCTAAGCCTAGGGGTGCCCTAGCCTAAGACTAGGGGTGCCCTAGCCTTAGCCTAAGCCTAGGGGTGTCCTAGCCTAAGCCTAGGGGTGCCCTAGCCTAAGCCTAGGGGTGCCCTAGCCTTAGTCTAGTGGAGCCCTAGCCTTAGCCTAAGCCTAATGGTGCCCTAGCCTAAGCCTAGATGTGCCCTAGCCTAAGCCAGGGGTGCCCTACCCTAAGCTTAGGGATGCCCTAGCCAAAGCCTAGGGGTGCCCTAGCCTTAGGCTAGCTGAGCCCTAGCCTTAGCCTAAGCCTAGGGGTGCCCTAGCCTAAGCCTAAGGGTGCCCTAGCCTAAGCCTAGGGGTGCCGTAGCCTAAGCCTAGGGGTGCCCTAGCCTAAGCCTTGGGGTGCCCTAGCCTAAGACTAGGGGTGCCCTAGCCTAAGCTTAGGGGTGACCTAGCGTAAGCCTAGGTGTGCTCTAGCCTAAGCCTAATGGTACCCTAGCCTAAGCCTAGGGGTGCCATAGCCTAAGACTATGGGTGCCCTAGCCTAAGCCTAGGGTTGCCCATGCCTAAGCCTAGTGGTGCCCTAGCCTTAGGCTAGGGGAGCCCTAGCCTTAGCCTAAGCCTAGGGGTGCCCTAGCATAAGACGATGGGTGCCCTAGCCTAAGCATAGGGGTGCCCTAGCCTAAGCCTAGGGGTCCCCTAGCCTAAGCCTAGGGGTGCCCTAGCCTAAGCCTAGGGGTGCCCTAGCCTTAGGCTAGGGGAGCCCTAGCCTTAGCCTAAGCCTAGGGGTGCCCTAGCCTAAGCTTAGGGGTGACCTAGCGTAAGCCTAGGTGTGCCCTAGCCTAAGCCTAATGGTACCCTAGCCTAAGCCTAGGGGTGCCCTAGCCTAAGCCTATGGGTGCCCTAGCCTAAGCCTAGGGGTGCCCATGCCTAAGCCTAGTGGTGCCCTAGCCTTAGGCTAGGGGAGCCCTAGCCTTAGCCTAAGCCTAGGGGTGCCCTAGCATAAGACGATGGGTGCCCTAGCCTAAGCTTAGGGGTGCCCTAGCCTAAGCCTAGGGGTCCCCTAGCCTAAGCCTAGGGGTGCCCTAGCCTAAGCCTAGGGGTGCCCTAGCCTTAGGTTAGGGGAGCCCTAGCCTTAGCCTAAGCCTAGGGGTGCCCTAGCATAAGCCTAGGGGTGCCCTAGCCTAAGCCTAGGGGTTCCCTACCCTAAGCCTACGGTTGCCGTAGCCTAAGCCTAGGGGTACTCAAGCCTTAGGCTAGCTGAGGCCTATCCTTAGCCTAAGCCATGGGTTGCCTTAGCCTAAGCCTAGGGGTGCCCTAGCCTAAGCCTAGGGATGCCCTACCCTAAGCCTTGGGGTGCCCTAGCCTTAGGCTAGGGGAGCCCTAGCCTTAGCCTAAGCCTAGGGGTGCCCTAGCCTAAGCCTAGGAGTGCCCTAGCCTAAGCCTAGGGGTGCCCTAGCCTAAGCCTAGGGGTGCCCTAGCCTAAGCCTAGTGGTGCCCTAGCCTTAGTCTAGGGGAGCCCTAGCCTTAACCAAAGCCTGGGGTTGGCCTAGCCTACGCCTAGGGGTGCCCTAGCCTAAGCCTAGGGGTACCCTAGCCTAAGCCTAGGGGTGCCCTAGGGTTAGGCAAGGGGAGTGCAAGCCTTAGCCTAAGGCTAGCGGTGTCCTAGCCTAAGCCTTGGGGTGTCCTAGACTAAGCCTAGGGGTGCCCTAGCCTTAGACTAGGGGAGCCCTAGCCGTAGCCTAAGCCTAGGGTTGCCCTAGCCTAAGCCTAGGTGTGCCCTAGCATAAGCCTAGGGTTGCCCTAGCCTAAGCCTAGGGGTGCCCTAGCGTAAGCCTAGGGTTGCCCTAGCCTTAGTCAAGTGGAGCCCTAGCCTTAGCCTAAGCCTAGGGGTGCCCTAGCCTAAGCCTAGGAGTGCCCCAGCCTAAGCCTAGGGGTGCCCTAGCCTAAGCCTAGGGTTGCCCTAGCCTAAACCTAGGTGTTCCCTAGCCTAAGCCTAGGGTTGCCCTAGCGTAAGCCTAGGGGTGCCCTAGCCTAAGGCTAGGGGTTTCCTAGCCTTAGTCTAGTGGAGCCCTAGCTTTAGCATAAGCCTAGGGGTGCCCTAGCCTACGCCTAGGGGTGCCATAGCCTAAGCCTAGGGGTGCCCTGGCCTAAGCCTAGTGGTGACCTATCCTAAGCCATGGGGTGCCTTAGCCTAATCCTAGGGGTGCCCTAGCCTAAACCTAGGGTTGCCCTACCCTAAGCCTAGGGGTGCCCAGGCCTTAGGCTAGAGGAGCCCTAGCCTTAGCCTAAGCCTCTGGCTGCCCTAGCCTAAGCCTAGGGGTGCCCTAGCCTAAGCCTAGGGGTGCCCTAGCCTAACCCTAGGGGTGCCCTAGCCTAAGACTAGGGGTGCCCTAGCCTAAGCCTAGGGGTGCCCTAGCCTAAGCCTAGGGGTGCCCTAGCATTAGGATAGGGGAGCCCTAGCCTTAGCCTAAGCCTAGGGGTGCCCTAGGCTAAGCCTAGGGGTGTCCTAGCCTAAGCCTACGGGTGCCCTAGCCTAAGCCTAGGGGTGCCCTAGCCTTAGTCTAGTGGAGCCCTAGCCTTAGCCTAAGCCTAGTGGTGCCCTAGCCTAAGCCTAGATGTGCCCTAGCCTAAGCTTAGGGGTGCCGTAGCGTAAGCCTAGGGGTGCCCTAGCGTAAGCCTAGGGGTGCCCTAGCCTAAGCCTAGGGGTGCCCGAGCCTAAGCCTAGGGGTGCCCTAGCCTAAGCCTAGGGGTGCCCTACCCTAAGCCTAGGGGTGCCCTAGCCTAAGCCTAGGGGTGCCCTAGCCTTAGGCTAGCTGAGCCCTTGCCTTAGTCTAAGCCTAGGAGTGCCCTAGCCTAAGCCTAGGGGTGCTCTATCCTAAGCCTAGCGGTGCCCTAGCCTAAGCCTAGGGGTTTCCTAGCCTAAGCCTAGGGGTGCCCTAGCCTTAGTCTAGTGGAGCCCTAGCCTTAGCCTAAGCCTAGGTGTGCCCTAGCATAAGCCTAGGGTTGCCCTAGCCTAAGCCTAGGAGTTCCCTACCCTAAGCCTAGGGTTGCCCTAGCGGAAGCCTAGGGGTGCTCAAGCCTTAGGCTAGCTGAGCCCTAGCCTTAGCCTAAGCCTAGGGGTGCCCTATCCTACGCCTAGGGGTGCCCTAGCCTAAGCCTAGGGGTGCCCTAGCCTTAGGCTAGGGGAGCCCTAGCCTTAGCCTAAGCCTAGTGGTGCCATAGCCTAAGCCTAGAAGTGCCCTAGAATAAGCCTAGGGGTGCCCTACCCTAAGCATAGGGGTGCCCTAGCCAAAGCCTAGGGGTGCCCTAGCCTTAGGCTAGCTGAGCCCTAGCCTTAGCCTAAGCCTAGGGGTGCCCTAGCCTAAGCCTAGGGGTGCCCTAACCTAAGCCTAGGGTTGCCCTAGCCTAAGCCTAGGGGTGCCCTAGCCTAAGCCTAGGGGTGCCCTAGCCTAAGCCTCGAGGTGCCCTAGCCCAAGCCTAGGGGTGCCCTAGCCTTAGGCTAGGGGAGCCCTAGCCTTAGCCTAAGCCTAGGGGTGCCCTAGCCTAAGACTAGGGGTGCCCTAGCCTAAGCCTAGGGGTGCCCTAGCCTAAGCCTAGGGGTGCCCTAGCCTAAGCCTAGGGGTGCCCTAGCCTAAGCCTAGGGGTGCCCTAGCCCAAGCCTAGGGGTGCCCTAGCCTTAGGCTAGGGAAGCCCTAGCCTTAGCCTAAGCCTAGGGGTGCCCTAGCCTAAGACTAGGGGTGCCCTAGCCTAAGCCTAGGGGTGTCCTAGCCTAAGCCTAGGGGTGCCCTAGCCAAAGCCTAGGGGTGCCCTAGCCTAAGGCTAGGGGAGCCCTAGCCTTAGCCTAAGCCTAGGGGTGCCCTAGCCTAAGCCTAAGGGTGCCCTAGCCTAAGCCTAGGGGTGCCCTAGCCTAAGCCTAGGGGTGCCCTAGCCTAAGCCTTGGGGTGCCATAGCCTAAGACTAGGGGTGCCCTAGCCTAAGCCTAGGGGTGCCCTAGCCTAAGACTAGGGGTGCCCTAACCTAAGCCTATGGGTGCCCTAGCCTAAGCCTAGGGGTGCCCATGCCTAAGCCTAGTGGTGCCCTAGCCTTAGGCTAGGGGAGACCTAGCCTTAGCCTAAGCCTAGGGGTGCCCTAGCATAAGACGATGGGTGCCCTAGCCTAAGCTTAGGGGTGCCCTAGCCTAAGCCTAGGGGTCCCCTAGCCTAAGCCTAGGGGTGCCCTAGCCTAAGCCTAGGGGTGCCCTAGCCTTAGGCTAGGGGAGCCCTAGCCTTAGCCTAAGCCTAGGGGTGCCCTAGCCTAAGCCTAGGGGTGCCCGATCCTAAGCCTAGGGGTGCCCTAGCCTAAGCCTAGGGGTGCCCTAGCCTAAGCCTAGGGGTGCCCTAGCCTAAGCCTAGGGGTGCCCTAGCCTAAGCCTACGGGAGCCCTAGCCTAAGGCTAGGGGTGCCCTAGCCTTAGTCAAGTGGAGCCCTAGCCTTAGCCTATGCCTAGGGGTGCCCTAGAATAAGCCTAGGGGTGCCCTACCCTAAGCTTAGGGGTGCCCTAGCCAAAGCCTAGGGGTGCCCTAGCCTTAGGCTAGCTGAGCCCAAGCCTTAGCCTAAGCCTAGGGGTGCCCTAGCCTAAGCCTAGGGGTGCCCTAACCTAAGCCTAGGGATGCCCTAGCCTAAGCCTAGGGGTGCCCTAGCCTAAGCCTAGGGGTCCCCTATCCTTAGGCTAGGGGTGCCCTACCCTTAGCCTAAGCCTAGGGGTGCCCTAGCCTAACCTATGGGTGCCCTAGCCTAAGCCTAGGGGTGCCCTAGCCTTAGGCTAGGGGAGCCCTAGCCTTAGCCTAAGCCAAGGGGTGCCCTAGCCTAAGACTAGGGGTGCCCTAGCCTAAGCCTAGGGGTGTCCTAGCCTAAGCCTAGGGGTGCCCTAGCCTAAGCCTAGGGGTGCCCTAGCCTTAGTCTAGTGGAGCCCTAGCCTTAGCCTAAGCCTAGTGGTGCCCTAGCCTAAGCCTAGATGTGCCCTAGCCTAAGCCTAGGGGTGCCCTACCCTAAGCTTAGGGGTGCCCTAGCCTTAGGCTAGGGGAGCCCTAGCCTTAGCCTAAGCCTAGGGGTGCCCTAGCATAAGACGATGGGTGCCCTAGCCTAAGCCTAGGGGTGCCCTACCCTAAGCTTAAGGGTGCCCTAGCCAAAGCCTAGGGGTGCCCTAGCCTTAGGCTAGCTGAGCCCTAGCCTTAGCCTAAGCCTAGGGGTGCCCTAGCCTAAGCCTAAGGGTGCCCTAGCCTAAGCCTAGGGGTGCCGTAGCCTAAGCCTAGGGGTGCCCTAGCCTAAGCCTTGGGGTGCCCTAGCCTAAGACTAGGGGTGCCCTAGCCTAAGCTTAGGGGTGACCTAGCGTAAGCCTAGGTGTGCCCTAGCCTAAGCCTAATGGTACCCTAGCCTAAGCCTAGGGGTGCCCTAACCTAAGCCTATGGGTGCCCTAGCCTAAGCCTAGGGGTGCCCATGCCTAAGCCTAGTGGTGCCCTAGCCTTAGGCTAGGGGAGCCCTAGCCTTAGCCTAAGCCTAGGGGTGCCCTAGCATAAGAGGATGGGTGCCCTAGCCTAAGCTTAGGGGTGCCCTAGCCTAAGCCTAGGGGTCCCCTAGCCTAAGCCTAGGGGTGCCCTAGCCTAAGCCTAGGGGTGCCCTAGCCTTAGGCTAGGGGAGCCCTAGCCTTAGCCTAAGCCTAGGGGTGCCCTAGCCTAAGCCTAGGGGTGCCCGAGCCTAAGCCTATGGGTGCCCTAGCCTAAGCCTAGGGGTGCCCTAGCCTAAGCCTAGGGGTGCCCTAGCCTAAGCCTAGGGGTGCCCTTGCCTAAGCCTACGGGTGCCCTAGCCTAAGGCTAGGGGTGCCCTAGCCTTAGTCAAGTGGAGCCCTAGCCTTAGCCTAAGCCTAGGGGTGCCCTAGCATAAGCCTAGGGGTGCCCTAGCCTAAGCCTAGGGGTTCCCTACCCTAAGCCTACGGTTGCCCTAGCCTAAGCCTAGGGGTGCTCAAGCCTTAAGCTAGCTGAGCCCTAGCCTTAGCCTAAGCCATGGGTTGCCTTAGCCTAAGCCTAGGGGTGCCTAAGCCTAAGCCTAGGGATGCCCTACCCTAAGCCTAGGGGTGCCCTAGCCTTAGGCTAGGGGAGCCCTAGCCTTAGCCTAAGCCTAGGGGTGCCCTAGCCTAAGCCTAGGGGTGCCCTAGCCTAAGCCTAGGGGTGCCCTAGCCCAAGCCTAGGGGTGCCCTAGCCTTAGGCTAGGGAAGCCCTAGCCTTAGCCTAAGCCTAGGGGTGCCCTAGCCTAAGACTAGGGGTGCCCTAGCCTAAGCCTAGGGGTGTCCTAGCCTAAGCCTAGGGGTGCCCTAGCCAAATCCTAGGGGTGCCCTAGCCTAAGGCTAGGGGAGCCCTAGCCTTAGCCTAAGCCTAGGGGTGCCCTAGCCTAAGCCTAAGGGTGCCCTAGCCTAAGCCTAGGGGTGCCCTAGCCTAAGCCTAGGGGTGCCCTAGCCTAAGCCTTGGGGTGCCATAGCCTAAGACTAGGGGTGCCCTAGCCTAAGCCTAGGGGTGCCCTAGCCTAAGACTAGGGGTGCCCTAACCTAAGCCTATGGGTGCCCTAGCCTAAGCCTAGGGGTGCCCATGCCTAAGCCTAGTGGTGCCCTAGCCTTAGGCTAGGGGAGACCTAGCCTTAGCCTAAGCCTAGGGGTGCCCTAGCATAAGACGATGGGTGCCCTAGCCTAAGCTTAGGGGTGCCCTAGCCTAAGCCTAGGGGTCCCCTAGCCTAAGCCTAGGGGTGCCCTAGCCTAAGCCTAGGGGTGCCCTAGCCTTAGGCTAGGGGAGCCCTAGCCTTAGCCTAAGCCTAGGGGTGCCCTAGCCTAAGCCTAGGGGTGCCCGATCCTAAGCCTAGGGGTGCCCTAGCCTAAGCCTAGGGGTGCCCTAGCCTAAGCCTAGGGGTGCCCTAGCCTAAGCCTAGGGGTGCCCTAGCCTAAGCCTACGGGAGCCCTAGCCTAAGGCTAGGGGTGCCCTAGCCTTAGTCAAGTGGAGCCCTAGCCTTAGCCTATGCCTAGGGGTGCCCTAGAATAAGCCTAGGGGTGCCCTACCCTAAGCTTAGGGGTGCCCTAGCCAAAGCCTAGGGGTGCCCTAGCCTTAGGCTAGCTGAGCCCAAGCCTTAGCCTAAGCCTAGGGGTGCCCTAGCCTAAGCCTAGGGGTGCCCTAACCTAAGCCTAGGGATGCCCTAGCCTAAGCCTAGGGGTGCCCTAGCCTAAGCCTAGGGGTCCCCTATCCTTAGGCTAGGGGTGCCCTACCCTTAGCCTAAGCCTAGGGGTGCCCTAGCCTAACCTATGGGTGCCCTAGCCTAAGCCTAGGGGTGCCCTAGCCTTAGGCTAGGGGAGCCCTAGCCTTAGCCTAAGCCAAGGGGTGCCCTAGCCTAAGACTAGGGGTGCCCTAGCCTAAGCCTAGGGGTGTCCTAGCCTAAGCCTAGGGGTGCCCTAGCCTAAGCCTAGGGGTGCCCTAGCCTTAGTCTAGTGGAGCCCTAGCCTTAGCCTAAGCCTAGTGGTGCCCTAGCCTAAGCCTAGATGTGCCCTAGCCTAAGCCTAGGGGTGCCCTACCCTAAGCTTAGGGGTGCCCTAGCCTTAGGCTAGGGGAGCCCTAGCCTTAGCCTAAGCCTAGGGGTGCCCTAGCATAAGACGATGGGTGCCCTAGCCTAAGCCTAGGGGTGCCCTACCCTAAGCTTAGGGGTGCCCTAGCCAAAGCCTAGGGGTGCCCTAGCCTTAGGCTAGCTGAGCCCTAGCCTTAGCCTAAGCCTAGGGGTGCCCTAGCCTAAGCCTAAGGGTGCCCTAGCCTAAGCCTAGGGGTGCCGTAGCCTAAGCCTAGGGGTGCCCTAGCCTAAGCCTTGGGGTGCCCTAGCCTAAGACTAGGGGTGCCCTAGCCTAAGCTTAGGGGTGACCTAGCGTAAGCCTAGGTGTGCCCTAGCCTAAGCCTAATGGTACCCTAGCCTAAGCCTAGGGGTGCCCTAACCTAAGCCTATGGGTGCCCTAGCCTAAGCCTAGTGGTGCCCATGCCTAAGCCTAGTGGTGCCCTAGCCTTAGGCTAGGGGAGCCCTAGCCTTAGCCTAAGCCTAGGGGTGCCCTAGCATAAGAGGATGGGTGCCCTAGCCTAAGCTTAGGGGTGCCCTAGCCTAAGCCTAGGGGTCCCCTAGCCTAAGCCTAGGGGTGCCCTAGCCTAAGCCTAGGGGTGCCCTAGCCTTAGGCTAGGGGAGCCCTAGCCTTAGCCTAAGCCTAGGGGTGCCCTAGCCTAAGCCTAGGGGTGCCCGAGCCTAAGCCTATGGGTGCCCTAGCCTAAGCCTAGGGGTGCCCTAGCCTAAGCCTAGGGGTGCCCTAGCCTAAGCCTAGGGGTGCCCTTGCCTAAGCCTACGGGTGCCCTAGCCTAAGGCTAGGGGTGCCCTAGCCTTAGTCAAGTGGAGCCCTAGCCTTAGCCTAAGCCTAGGGGTGCCCTAGCATAAGCCTAGGGGTGCCCTAGCCTAAGCCTAGGGGTTCCCTACCCTAAGCCTACGGTTGCCCTAGCCTAAGCCTAGGGGTGCTCAAGCCTTAAGCTAGCTGAGCCCTAGCCTTAGCCTAAGCCATGGGTTGCCTTAGCCTAAGCCTAGGGGTGCCTAAGCCTAAGCCTAGGGATGCCCTACCCTAAGCCTAGGGGTGCCCTAGCCTTAGGCTAGGGGAGACCTAGCCTTAGCCTAAGCCTAGGGGTGCCCTAGCCTAAGCCTAGGAGTGCCCTAGCCTAAGCCTAGGGGTGCCCTAGCCTAAGCCTAGGGGTGCCCTAGCCTAAGCCTAGTGGTGCCCTAGCCTTAGTCTAGGGGAGCCCTAGCCTTAACCTAAGCCTGGGGGTGCCCTAGCCTACGCCTAGGGTTGCCCTAGCCTAAGCCTAGGGGTACCCTAGCCTAAGCCTAGGGGTGCCCTAGGGTTAGGCAAGGGGAGCGCAAGCCTTAGCCTAAGCCTAGCGGTGTCCTAGCCTAAGCCTTGGGGTGCCCTAGCCTAAGCCTAGGGGTGCCCTAGCCTTAGACTAGGGGAGCCCTAGCCGTAGCCTAAGCCTAGGGGTGCCCTAGCCTAAGCCTAGGTGTACCCTAGCATAAGCCTAGGGTTGCCCTAGCCTAAGCCTAGGGGTGCCCTAGCGTAAGCCTAGGGTTGCCCTAGCCTTAGTCAAGTGGAGCCCTAGCCTTAGCCTAAGCCTAGGGGTGCCCTATCCTAAGCCATGGGGTGCCTTAGCCTAAGCCTAGGGGTGCCCTAGCCTAAGCCTAGGGATGCCCTACCCTAAGCCTAGGGGTGCCCTAGCCTTAGGCTAGGGGAGCCCTAGCCTTAGCCTAAGCCTAGGGGTGCCCTAGCCTAAGCCTAGGAGTGCCCTAGCCTAAGCCTAGGGGTGCCCTAGCCTAAGCCTAGGGGTGCCCTAGCCTAAGCCTAGTGGTGCCCTAGCCTTAGTCTAGGGGAGCCCTAGCCTTAGCCTAAGCCGAGGGTTTCCCTAGCCTAAGCCTACGGGTGCCCTAGCCTAAGCCTAGGGGTGCCCTACCCTTAGGCTAGTGGAGCCCTAGCCTTAGCCTAAGCCTAGGGGTGCGCTAGCCTAATCCTAGGGGTGCCCTAGCCTAAACCTAGGGTTGCCCTACCCTAAGCCTAGGGGTGCCCAGGCCTTAGGCTAGAGGAGCCCTAGCCTTAGCCTAAGCCTCTGGCTGCCCTAGCCTAAGCCTAGGGGTGCCCTAGCCTAAGCCTAGGGGTGCCCTAGCCTAACCCTAGGGGTGCCGTAGCCTTAGGCTAGGCGTGTCCTAACCTAAGCCTAGGGGTGCCCTACCCTAAGCCTAGGGGTGCCCTACCCTAAGCCTAGGGGTGCCCTAGACTAAGCCTAGGCTTGCCTTAGCCTTAGGCTAGCTGAGCCCTAGCCTAAGCCTAAGACTAGGGGTGCCCTAGCCTAAGCCTAGGGGTGCCCCAGCCTAAGCCTTGGAGTGCCCTAGCCTTAGGCTAGGGGAGCCCTAGCCTTAGCCTAAGCCTAGGGGTGCACTAACCTAAGTTTAGGTGTGCCCTAGCCTAAGCCTAAGGGTGCCCTATCCTAAGCCTAGGGGTGCCCTAGCCTAAGCTTAGGGGTTTCCTAGCCTAAGCCTAAGGGTGCCCTAGCCTAAGCCTAGTGGTGCCCTAGCCTTAGGTTAGGGGAGCCCTAGCCTTAGCCTAAGCCTAGGGGTGCCCTAGCCTAAGACTACGGGTGCCCTAGCCTAAGCTTAGGGGTGCCCTAGCCTTAGGCTAGTTGAGCCCTAGCATTAGACTAAGCCTAGTGGTGACGTAGCCTACGCCTAGGGGTGCCCTAGCCTAAGCCTAGGGGTGCTCTAGCCTAAGCCTAGTAGTGCCCTATCCTAAGCCATGGGGTGCCTTAGCCTAATCCTAGGGGTGCCCTAGCCTAAGCCTAGGGTTGCCCTACCCTAAGCCTAGGGTTGCCCTAGCCTTAGGCTAGGGGAGCCCTACCCTTAGCCTAGGGGTGCCCTAGCCTTAGGCTAGGGGATCTCTAGCCTTAGCCTAAGCCTACGGGTGTCCTAGCCTAAGCTTAGGGGTGCCCTACCCTAAGCCTAGGGGTGCCCTAGCCTTAGGCTAGGGGATCTCTAGCCTTAGCCTAAGCCTACAGGTGCCCTAGCTTATGCCTAGGTGTGCCCTTGCCTAAGCCTAGGGGTGCCCTAGCATAAGCCTAGGGGTGCCCTAGCCTTAGGCTAGGGTAACCCTAGCCTTAGACTAAGCCTATGGGTGCCCTAGCCTCAGCCTTGGGGTGCCCTAGCCTCAGCCTAGGGGTGCCCTAGCCTCAGCCTAGGGGTGCCCTAGCCTAAGCCTAGGAGTGCCCTAGCCTAAGCCTAGGGGTTCCCTAGCCTAAGCCTAGTGGTGCCTTAGCCTAAGCCTAGGGGTGACCTAGCCTTAGCCTAAGCCTAGGGGTGCCATAGCCTAAGCCTAAGGGTGCCCTAACCTAAGCCTAGGTTGCCCTTGCCTAAGCCTAGGGGTGCCTTAGCCTAAGCCTAGGGGTCCCCTAGCCTTAGCCTAAGCCTAGGGGTGCCTTATCCTAAGCCTATGGGTGCCCTAGCCTAAGCCTAGGGGTGCCCTAGCCTAAGCCTAGGGGTGCCCTAGCCTAAGCCTAGGGGTGCCCAGGCCTTAGGCTAGAGGAGCCCTAGCCTTAGCCTAACCCTCTGGCTGCCCTAGCCTAAACTTAGGGGTGCCCTAGCCTAAGCCTAGGGGTGCCCTAGCCTAACCCTAGGGGTGCCATAGCCTAAGCCTAAGGGTGCCCTAACCTAAGCCTAGGTTGCCCTTGCCTAAGCCTAGGGGTGCCTAAGCCTAAGCTTAAGGGTGCCCTAGCCTAAGCCTAGTGGTGCCCTAGCCTTAGGCTAGGGGAGCCCTAGCCTTAGCCTAAGCCTAGGGGTGCCCTAGCCTAAGACTACGGGTGACCTAGCCTAAGCTTAGGGCTGCCCTAGCCTAAGCCTAGCGGTGCCCTAGGGTTAGGCTAGGGGAGCCCTAGCCTTACCTAATCCTAGGGGTGCCCTAGCCTAAGCCTAGGAGTGCCCTATCCAAGGCCTAGGGGTGCCCTAGCCTTAGGTTTCGGGTGCCCTAGCCTTAGCCTAAGCCTACGGGTGCCCTAGCTTAAGCCTAGTGTTGCCGTAGTCTAAGTCTAGTGGTGCCCTAGCCTTATGCTAGGGGAGCCATAGCCTTAGCCTAAACCTAGGGGTGCCCTAGCCTCAGCCTAGGGGTGCCGTAGCCTCAGCCTAGGGGTGCCCTAGCCTAAGCCTAGGAGTGCCCTAGCCTAAGCCTTGGGGTGCCCTAGCCTTAGCCTAAGCCTAGGGGTGCCCTAGCCTAAGCCTAGGGGTACCCTAGCCTAAGCCTAGAGGTGCCCTAGCCTAAGCCTAGGAGTGCCCTAGCCTAAGTCTAGGGGTGCCCTAGCCTAAGCCTAGGGGTGCCCAGGCCTTAGGCTAGAGGAGCCCAGCCTTAACTAAGCCTATGGCTACCCTAGCCTAAGCCTAGGGGTGCCCTAGCCTAAGCCTATGGGTGCCCTAGCCTAACCCTAGGGGTGCCCTAGCTTTAGGCTAGGGGAGCACTAGCCTTAGCATGAGCCTAGGGGTGCCCTAGCCTAAGCCTAGGCATGCCCTAGCCTAAGGCTAGGGGTGCCCTACCCTAAGCCTAGGGGAGCCCTACCATAAGTCTACGGGTGCCCTAGCCTAAGCCTAGGCTTCCCTAGCCTAAGCCTAGGCTTGCCCTAGCCTAAGCCTAGGCTTGCCCTAGCCTTAGGCTAGCTGAGCCCTAGCCTAAGCCTAAGCCTAAGGGTGCCCTCGTCTAAGCCTAGGGGTGCCCTAGCCTAAGCCTAGGGGTGCCCTAACCTAAGCCTAGGGGTGCCCTAACCTTAGGCTAGCGGAGCCTTAACCTTAGCCTAAGCCTAGGGGTGCCTTGCCTAAGACTAGGGGTGCCGTAGCCTGAACTACGGGGTGCCCTAGCCTAAGCCTAGGGGTGCCCTAGCCTAAGCCTAGGGGTGCCCTAGGGTTAGGCTAGGGGAGCCCTAACCTTAGCCTGAGCCTAGGAGTGCCCTAGCCTAAGCCTAGGGGTGCCCTAGCCTAACCCTAGGGGTGCCCTAGCCTAAGCCTAGGGGTGCCCTAGCCTTAGGCTAGGGGAGCCTAGCCTTAGCCTAAGCCTAGGGATACCCTAGCCTAAGCCTAGTGGTGCCCTAGCCTAAGCCTAGGGGTGCCCTAGCCTAAGCCTAGGCTAGCCCTAGCCTTAGGCTAGGGGAGCCCTAACCTTAGCATAAGCCTAGGGGTGCCCTTGCCAAGCCTAGGGGTACCCTAGCCTAAGCCTAGGGGTGCCCTAGCCTAAGCCTAGGGTTGCCCTAGCCTAAGCCTAGGGGTGCCCTAGCCTTAGTCTAGTGGAGCCCTAACCTTAGCCTAAGCATAGTGGTGCCCTAGCCAAAGCCTAGATGTGCCCTAGCCTAAGCCTAGGGGTGCCTTAGCTTTAGCCTAGGGGTGCCCTAGCCTAAGTCTAGGGGTGTCCTAGCCTTAGGCTAAGGGAGCCCTAGTCTTAGCGTAAGCTTAGGGGTGTCCTAATCTAAGCCTAGGGGTGCCCTAGGATTAGACAAGGGGAGCCCTAACCTTAGCCTAAGCCTAGCGGTGTCCGAGCCTAAGCCTAGGGGTGCCCTAGCCTAAGCCTAGGGGTGTCCTAGCATAAGCCTAGGGGTGCCCTAGCATAAGCCTAGGGGTGCCCTAGCATAAGCCTTGGGGTGCCCTAGCGTATGGCTAGGGGTGCCCTAGCCTTAGTCTAATAGAAACCTAGCCTTAGCCTAAGCCTAGGGGTGCCCTATCCTAAGCCATGGGGTGCCTTAACCTAAGCCTAGGGGTGCCCTAGCCTAAGCCTAGGGATGCCCTACCCTAAGCCTAGGGGTGCCCTAGCCTTAGGCTAGGGGAGCCCTAGCCTTAGCATAAGCCTAGGGGTGCCCTAGCCTAAGCCTAGGGGTGCCCTAGCCTAAGCCTACGGGTGTCCTAGCCTAAGCCTAAGGGTGCCCTGCCCTAAGCCTAGCGGTGCCCTAGCCTTAGGCTAGGGAGCCCTATACTTAGCCTAAACCTTGGGGCACCCTAGCCTAAACCTAGGGGTTCCCTAGCCTAAGCCTAGGTGTGAGCTAGCCTAAGCCTAGGGGTGCGCTAGGCTAAGGCTAGGGGTGCCATAGCCTTCGTCTAGTGGAGCCCTAGCCTTAACCTAAGCTTAGGGGTGCCCTATCCTAAGCCTAGGGGTGCCCTGGCCTAAGCTTAGGGGTGACCTAGCCTAAGCCTAGGGGTGCCCTAGCTCAAGCCTAGGGATGCCGTAGCGATAGGCTAGAGGAGCACTAGCCTTAGCCTAAGCCTAGGGGTGCCCTAGCCTAAATCTAGGGGTGCACTAGCCTAAGCCTTGGGGTACCCTATCCTAAGCCTAGGGGTGCCCTAGCCTAAGGCTAGGGGTGCCCAAGCCTTAGTCTTGTGGAGTCCTCGCCTTAGCCTAAGCCTAGAGGTGCCCTATCCTAAGCCATGGGGTGACCTAGACTAAGCCTAGGGGTACCCTAGCCTAAGCCTAGGGTGCCCTATCCTAAGCCTAGGGGTGCCCTAGCATAAGACTACGGGTGTCCAAGCCTAAGCCTAGGGGTGCCCTAGCCTAAGCCTAGGGGTGCCCTAGCCTTAGGCTAGGGGAGCCCTAGCCTTAGCCTAAGCCTTGGGGCGCCCTAGCCGAAACCTAGGGGTTCCCTACCCTAAGCCTAGGGGTGACCTAGCCTAAGCCTAGGGGTGCCCTAGCCTAAGACTAGGGGTGCCCTAGCCTAAGTTTAGGGGTGCCCTAGTCTAAGCCTAGGGGTGCCCTAGCCTAAGCCTAGGGGTGCCCTCGGGTTATGCAAGGGGAGCCCTACCCTTAGCCTAAACCTAGGGGTTCCCTAGCCTAAGCTTTGGGGTGCCCTAGCCTAAGACTATGGGTGCCCTAACCTAAGCCTATGGGTGCGCTAGCCTAAGCCTATGGGTGCCCTAGCCTTAGGCTTGGGGGCCCTAGCCTTAGACTAAGCCTAGGGGTGCCCTAGCCTAAGCCTAGTGGTGTCCTAGCCTAAGCCTAGGCGTGCCCTAGCCTAAGCCTGGGGGTGCCCTAGCCTTAGACTAGGGGACCCTAGCCTTAGGCTAGGGGAGCCCTAGCCTTAGCCTAAGCTGGGGCGCCCTAGGCTAAACCTTGTGGTTCCCTAGCCTAAGCCTAGGGGTGAGCTAGCCTAAGCCTAGGGGTGCCCTAGGCTAAGGATAGGGGCCCTAGTCTTAGTCTAGTGGAGCCCTAACCTTAGCCTAAGCTTAGGGGTGCCCTGTCCTAAGCCTAGGGGTGCCCTAGCCTAAAACTAGAGGTGCCCTACCATAACCCTAGGGTTGCCCTAGCCTAAGCCTAGGGGTGCCCTAGCGTAAGGCTAGGGGTGCCCTAGCCTTAGTCTAGTGGAGCCCTAGCCTTAGCCTAAGCCTAGGGGTGCCCTATCCTAAGCCATGGGGTGCCCTAGCCTAAGCCTAGGGGTGCCCTAGCCTAAGCCTATGGTTGCCCTACCCTAAGCGTAGGGGTGCCCTAGCCTTAGGCTAGGGGAGCCCTAGCCTTAGCCTAAGCCTAGGGGTGCACTAGCCTAAGCCTAGGGGTGCCCTAGCCTAAGCCTACGGGTGTCCTAGCCTAAGCCTAGGGGTGCCCTACCCTAAGCCTAGGGGTGCCCTAGCCTTAGGCTAGGGGAGCCCTAGCCTTAGCCTAAGCCTAGGGGCGCCCTAGTCTAAACCTAGGGGTTCCCTAGCCTAAGCCTAGGGGTGAGCTAGCCTAAGCCTAGGGGTGCCCTAGGCTAAGGCTAGGGGTGCCCTAGCCTTAGTCTAGTGGAGCCCTAGCCTTAGACTAAGCTTAGGGGTGCCCTATCCTAAGCCTAGGGGTGCCCTAGCCTAAGCCTAGGAGTGCCCTAGCCTAAGGCTAGCGGTGCCCTTGCCTTAGGCTAGGGGAGCCCTAGCCTTAGTCTAAGCCTAGGGGTACCCTAGCCCAAGTCTAGGGATGCCCTAGCGTTAGGCTAGAGGAGCCCTAGCCTTAGCCTAAGCCTAGGGGTGCCCTAGCCTAAGCCTAGGGGTGCCCTAGCCTAAGCCTAGGGGTGCCCTAGCCTAAGCCTAGGAGTGCCCTAGCCTTAGGCTAAGGGAGCCCTAGCCTTAGCCTAAGCCTAGGGGTGTCCTAGCCTAAGCCTAGGGGTGCCCTAGCCTAAGACTAGGGGTGCCCTAGCCTTAGGCTAGGGGAGCCCTTGCCTTAGCCTAAGCCTTGGGGTGCCCTAGCTTAAACCTAGGGGTTCCCTAGCCTAAGCCTAGGGGTGCCCTAGCGTAAGGCTAGGGTTGCCCTAGCCTTAGTCTAGTGGAGCCCTAGCCTTAGCCTAAGCCTAGGGGTGCCCTATCCTAAGCCATGGGGTGCCCTAGCCTAAGCCTAGGGGTGCCCTAGCCTAAGCCTACGGTTGCCCTACCCTAAGCCTAGGGGTGCCCTAGTCTTAGGCTAGGGGAGCCCTAGCCTTAGCCTAAGCCTAGGTGTGCCCTAGCCTAAGCCTAGGGGTGCCCTAGCCTAAGCCTACGGGTGTCCTAGCCTAAGCCTAGGGGTGCCCTAGCGTAAGCCTAGGGGTGCCCTAGCATAAGCCGACGGGTGCCCTAGCGTAAGCCTAGGGGTGCCCTAGCCTAAGCCTAGGGGTGCCCTAGCCTAAGCCTAGGGGTGCCCTAGCCTAAGCCTAGGAGTGCCCTAGCCTAAGCCTAGGGGTGCCCTAGCCTTAGGCTAGGGGAACCCTAACCTTAGCCTAAGCCTTGGGGCGCCCTAGCTTAAACCTAGGGGTTCCCTAGCCTAAGCCTAGGGGTGACCTAGCCTAAGCCTAGGGGTGCTCTAGGCTAAGGCTAGGGGTGCCCGAGCCTTAATCTAGTGGAGCCCTAGCCTTACACTAAGCCTAGGGGGTGCCTTAGCCCAAGCTTAGGGATGCCCTAGCGTTAGGCTAGAGGAGCCCTAGCTTAGCCTAAGCCTAGGGGTGCCCTAGCCTAAGCCTAAGGGTGCCCTAGCCTAAGTCTAGGGGTGTCCTAGCCTAAGCCTAGGTGTACCCAAGGCTTAGGCTAGGAGAGTCCTCGCCTCAGCCTAAGCCTTGGGGTGCCCTAGCCTAAGCCTAGGGTTGCCCTATACTAAGCCTAGGGGTGCCCTAGCCGAAGCCTAGGGATGCCCTAGCGTTAGGCTAGAGGAGCCCTGGCCTTACCCTAAGCCTAGGGGTGCCCCAGCCTAAGCCTAGGGGTGCCCTAGCCTAAGTCTAGTGGTGCCTAGCCTAAGCATAGGGGTGCCCTAACCTAAGCCTAGGGGTTCCCTACCTAAGCCTAGGAGTTCCCTAGCCTAAGCCTACGGATGCCCTAGCCTAAGCCTAGGGGTGCCCTAGCCTTAGGATAGGGGAGCCCTAGCATTAGCCTAAACCTAGGGGTGCCCTAGCCTGAGCCTAGGGGTGCCCTAGCGTAAGCATAGGGGTGCCCTAGCCTAAGCCTAGTGTTGCCCTAGCCTAAGCCTAGGGGTGCGCTAGCGTAGGGCTAGGGGTTCCCTAGCCTTAGTCCAGTGGAGCCCTATCCTTAGCCTGAGCCTAGGGGTGCCCTATCCTAAGCCTAGGGGTGCCCTAGCCTAAGCCTAGGGTTGCCCTACCCTAAGCCTAGGGTTGCCCTAGCCTTAGGCTAGGGGAGCCCTAGCCTTAGCCTTAGCCTTGGGGCGCCCTAGCCTAAACCTAGGGGTTCCCTAGCCTAAGCCCAGGGGTGCCCTAGGCTAAGGCTAGGGGTGCCCTAGCCTTAGTCTAGTGGAGCCCTAGCCTTAGCCTACGCTTAGGGGTGCCCTATCCTAAGCCTAGGGGTGCCCTAGCCTCAGCCTAGGGGTGCCCTAACCTAAGTCTAGGGGTGCCCTAGCCTAAGCCTAGGTGTACCCTAGCCTTAGGCTAGGGGAGCCCTAGCCTTAGCCTAAGCCTAGGGGTGCCACAGCCTAAGCCTAGGGGTGCCCTAGCCTAAGTCTAGGGGTGCCTAGCCTAAGAATAGGGGTAGCCTAGCCTAAGTCTAGGGGTGCCTAGCCTAAGCATAGGGGTGCCCTAACCTAAGCCTAGGGGTTCCCTACCTAAGACAAGGGGTGCCCTAGCCTAAGCCTACGGGTGCCCAAGCCTAAGCCTATAGGTGCCCTAGCCTTAGGCTAGGGAAGCCCTAGCCTTAGCCTAAGCCTAGGGGTGCCTTAGCCTAAGCCTAGGGCTGCCCTAGCCTAAGCCTAGGGGTGCCCTAGCCTAAGCTTAGGGGTGCCCTAGCCTAAGCCTAGGGGTGCCCTAGCCTAAGCCTAGGGGTACACAAGCCTTAGGCTAGGGGAGCCCTAGCCTTAGCCTAAGCCTAGGTGTGCCCCAGCCTAAGCGTAGGGGTGCCCTAGCCTAAGTGTAGGGGTGCCCGAACCTAAGCCTACGGGTTCCCTACCTAAGCCTAGGGGTGCACTAGCCTAAGCCTACGGGTGCCCTAGCCTAAGCCTAGGGGTGCCCTAGCCTAAGCCTAGGGGTGCTCTAGCCTAAGCGTAGTGGTGCCCTAGCCTAAGTGTAGGGGTGCCCTAGCCGAAGCATAGGGGTGCCCTAACCTAAGCCTACGGGTTCCCTACCTAAGCCTAGGGGTGCACTAGCCTAAGCCTACGGGTGCCCTAGCCTAAAGCCTAGGGGTGCCCTAGCGTTAGGCTAGAGGAGCCCTAGCCTTAGCCTAAGCCTAGGGGTGCCCTAGCCTAAGCCTGGGGGTGCCCTAGACTAAGCCTAGGAGTGCCCTAGCCTAATCCTAGGGCTGCCCTAGCCTAAGCCTTGGGCTGCCCTTGCCTAAGCCTAGGGGTGCCCTAGCCTAAGCCTAGGGGTGCACTAGCCTAAGCCTAGGTGTGCCCTAGCGTAAGCCTAGGGGTGCCCTAGCCTAAGCCTAGGAGTGCCCTAGCCTAAGCCTAGGGGTGCCCTAGGCTAAGGCTAGGGGTCCCCGAGCCTTAGTCTAGTGGAGCCCTAGCCTTAGCCTAAGCCTAGGGGTGTCCTAGTCTAAGCCTAGGGGTGCCCTAGCCTTAGGCTAGGGGAGCCCTTGCCTTAGCCTAAGCCTTGGGGTGCCCTAGCTTAAACCTAGGGGTTCCCTAGCCTACCCTAGGGGTGCCCTAGCGTAAGGCTAGGGGTGCCCTAGCCTTAGTCTAGTGGAGCCCTAGCCTTAGCCTAAGTCTAGGGGTGCCCTATCCTAAGCCATGGGGTGCCCTAGCCTAAGCCTAGGGGTGCCCTAGCCTAAGCCTACGGTTGCCCTACCCTAAGCCTAGGGGTGCCCTAGTCTTAGGCTAGGGGAGCCATAGCCTTAGCCTAGGCCTAGGGGTGCCCTAGCCTAAGCCTAGGGGTGCCGTAGCCTAAGCCTACGGGTGTCCTAGCCTAAGCCTAGGGGTGCCCTACCCTAAGCCTAGGGGTGCCCTAGCATAAGCCGACGGGTGCCCTAGCGTAAGCCTAGGGGTGCCCTAGCCTAAGCCTAGGGGTGCCCTAGCCTAATCCTAGGGCTGCCCTAGCCTAAGCCTTGGGCTGCCCTTGCCTAAGCCTAGGGGTGCCCTAGCCTAAGCCTAGGGGTGCCCTAGCCTAAGCCTAGGGGTGCCCTAGCGTAAGCCTAGGGGTGCCCTAGCCTAAGCCTAGGAGTGCCCTAGCCTAAGCCTAGGGGTGCCCTAGGCTAAGGCTAGGGGTGCCCGAGCCTTAGTCTAGTGGAGCCCTAGCCTTACACTAAACCTAGGGGGTGCCTTAGCCCAAGCTTAGGGATGCCCTAGGGTTAGGCTAGAGGAGCCCTAGCTTAGCCTAAGCCTTTGGGCTCCCTAGCTTAAACCTAGGGGTTCCCTAGCCTAAGCCTATGGGTGACCTAGCCTAAGCCTAGGGGTGCCCTAGGCTATGGCTAGGGGTGCCCGAGCCTTAGTCTAGTGGAGCCCTAGCCTTACACTAAGCCTAGGGGGTGCCTTAGCCCAAGCTTAGGGATGCCCTAGCGTTAGGCTAGAGGAGCCCTAGCTTAGCCTAAGCCTAGGGGTGCCCTAGCCTAAGCCTAAGTGTGCCCTAGCCTAAGTCTAGGGGTGCCCTAGCCTAAGCCTAGGTGTACCCAAGCCTTATGCTAGGAGAGTTCTCGCCTCAGCCTAAGCCTTGGGGTGCCCTAGCCTAAGCCTAGGGGTGCCCTAGCCTAAGCCTAGGGGTGCCCTAGCCGAAGCCTAGGGATGCCCTAGCGTTAGGCTAGAGGAGCCCTGGCCTTACCCTAAGCCTAGGGGTGCCCCAGCCTAAGCCTAGGGGTGCCCTAGCCTAAGTCTAGGGGTGCCTAGCCTAAGCATAGGGGTGCCCTAACCTAAGCCTAGGGGTTCCCTACCTAAGCCTAGGGGTTCCCTAGCCTAAGCCTACGGGTGCCCTAGCCTAAGCCTAGGGGTGCCCTAGCCTTAGGCTAGGGGAGCCCTAGCATTAGCCTAAACCTAGGGGTGCCCTAGCCTGAGACTAGGGGTGCCCTAGTGTAAGCATAGGGGTGCCCTAGCCTAAGCCTAGGGTTGCCCTAGCCTAAGCCTGGGGGGGCGCTAGCGTAAGGCTAAGGGTGCCCTAGCCTTAGTCCAGTGGAGCCCTGTCCTTAGCCTGAGCCTAGGGGTGCCCTATCCTAAGCCTAGGGGTGCCCTAGCCTAAGCCTAGGGTTGCCCGACCCTAAGCCTAGGGGTGCTCTAGTCTTAGGCTAGGGGAGCCCTAGCCTTAGCCTAAGCCTAGGGGGTGCTCTAGCCTAAGCCTAGCGGTGCCCTAGCCTAAGCCTACGGGTGTCCTAGCCTAAGCCTAGGGGTGCCCTACCCTAAGCCTAGGGTTGCCCTAGCCTTAGGCTAGGGGAGCCCTAGCCTTAGCCTAAGCCTTGGGGCGCCCTAGTCTAAACCTAGGGGTTCCCTAGCCTAAGCCCAGGGGTGCCCTAGGCTAAGGCTAGGGGTGCCCTAGCCTTAGTCTAGTGGAGCCCTAGCCTTAGCCTACGCTTAGGTGTACCCTATCCTAAGCCTAGGGGTGCCCTAGCTGTAATCTAAGCCTAGGGGTGCCCTAGCCCAAGCATAGGCATGCCATAGTGTTAGGCTACAGGAGCCCTAGCCTTTGCCTAAGCCTAGGGGTGTCCTAGCCTCAGCCTAGGGGTGCCCTAACCTAAGTCTAGGGGTGCCCTAGCCTAAGCTTAGGTGTACCCTAGCCTTAGGCTAGGGGAGTCCTTGCCTTAGCCGAAGCCTTGGGGTAACATAGCCCAAGCCTAGGGGTGCCCTAGCCCAAGCCTAGGGATGCCCTAGCGTTAGGCTACAGGAGCCCTAGCCTTAGCCGAAGCCTTGGGGTGCCATAGCCCAAGCCTATGGGTGCCCTAGCCTAATCCTAGGGCTGCTCTAGCCTAAGCCTAGGGCTGCCCTTGCCTAAGTCTAGGGGTGCCCTAGCCTAAGCCAAGGGGTGCCCTAACCTAAGCCTAAGGGTGCCCTAGCTTAAGCCTAGGGGTACCCTAGCGTTAGGCTAGGGGAGACCTAGCCTTAGCCTAAGCCTAGGGGTGCCCCAGCCTAAGCCTAGGGGTGCCCTAGCCTAAGTCTAGGGGTGCCTAGCCTAAGCATAGGGGTGCCCTAGCCTAAGTCTAGGGGTGCTTAGCCTAAGCATAGGGGTTCCCTAACCTAAGCCTAGGGGTTCCCTACCTAAGACAAGGGGTGCCCTAGCCTAAGCCTACGGGTGCCCAAGCATAAGCCTAGAGGTGCCCTAGCCTTAGGCTAGGGAAGCCCTAGCCTTAGCCTAAGCCTAGGGGTGCCCTAGCCTAAGCCTAGGGCTGCCCTAGCCTAAGCCTAGGGGTGCCCTAGCCTAAGCCTAGGGGTGCCCTAGCCTAAGCCTAGGGGTGCCCTAGCCTAAGCCTAGGGGTGCCCTAGCCTAAGCCTAGGGGTACACAAGCCTTAGGATAGGGGAGCCCTAGCCTTAGCCTAAGCCTAGGTGTGCCCCAGCCTAAGCCTAGGGGTGCCCTAGACTAAGTGTAGGGGTGCCCTAGCCTAAGCCTAGGGCTGCCCTAGCCTAAGCCTAGGGGTGCCCTAGCCTAAGCCTTGGGGTGCACTAGCCTAAGCCTACGGGTGCCCTAGCCTAAGCCGAGGGGTGCCCTAGCCTTAGGATAGGGGAGCCCAAGCCTTAGCCTAAGCGTAGTGGTGCCCTAGCCTAAGCCTAGGGGTTCCCTAGCCTAAGCCTAGGGGTGCCCTTGACTAAACCTAGGGGTGCCCCAGCCTAAGCCTAGGAGTGCAGTATCCCAAGCCTAGGGGTGCCCTAGCGTTAGGCTAGAGGAGCCCTAGCCTGAGCCTAAGCCTGGGGGTGCCCTATCCTAAGCCTAGGGGTGCCCTAGCCTAAGTCTAGGGTTGCCCTAGCCTAAGCCTAGGGGTACCCTAGCCTTTGGATAGGGGAGTCCTCGCCTTAGCCGAAGCCTTGGGGTGACCTAGCTTAAGACTAGAGGTGCCCTAGCCTAAGCCTAAGGGTGCCCTAGCCCAAGCCTAGGGATGCCCTAGCGATAGGCTAGAGGAGCCCTAGCCTTAGCCTAAGCATAGGGGTGCCCTAGCCTAAGTCTAGGGGTGCCCTAGCCTAAGCCTGGGGTACCCTAGCCTAAGCCTTGGGGTACCCTAGCCTAAGCCTAGGGGTGCCCTAGCCTAAGCCTAGGGGTGCCCTAGCCTAAGCCTAGGGGTGCCCTAGGCTAAGCCTACGTGTGTCCAAGCCTAAGCCTAGGGGTGCCCTAGCCTAAGCCTAGGGTGCCCTAGCCTAATCCTAGGGGTGCCCTAGCCTTAGGCTAGGGGAGCCCTAGCCTTAGCCTAAGCCTTGGGGTGCCCTAGCCTAAACCTAGGGGTTCCCTAGCCTAAGCCTAGGGGTGACCTAGCCTAAGCCTAGGGGTGCCCTAGCCTAAGTCTAGGGGTGCCCTAGCCTAAGCTTAGGGGTGCCCTAGTCTAAGCCTATAGGTGCCCTAGCCTAAGTCTAGGGGTGCCCTAGCCTAAGCCTAGGGATGCCCTAGCCTTAGCCTAAACCTAGGGGGCCCTAGCCTAAGCCTAGAGGTGCCCTAGCCTAAGTCTAGGGGTGCCCTAGCCTAAGCCTAGGGGTACCCTAGCCTTAGGCTAGAGGAGCCCTAGCCTTAGCCTAAGCCTAGGGGCACCCTAGTCTAAACCTAGGTGTTCCCTAGCCTAAGTCTAGGGGTGAGCTAGCCTAAGCCTAGGCGTGCCCTACGTAAGTCTAGGGGTGCCCTAGCCTTAGTATAGTGGAGCCCTAGCCTTAGCCTAAGCTTAGGGGTGCCCTATCCTAAGCCTAGGGGTGCCATAGCCTAAGCCTAGGGGTGCCCTACCCTAAGGCTAGCGGTGCCCTTGCCTTAGGCTAGGGGAACCCTAGCCTTAGTCTAAGCCTAGGGGTGCCCTAGCCCAAGTCTAGGGATGCCCTAGCGTTAGGCTAGAGGAGCCCTAGCCTTAGCCTAAGCCTAGGGGTGCCCTAGCCTAAGCCTAGGGGTGCCCTAGCCTTAGTCTATGGGTGCCCTAGCCTAAGCCTAGGTGTACCCTAGCCTTAGGTTAGGGGAGTACTTGCCTTAGCCGAAGCCTTGGCGTGCCCTAGCCTAAGCCTAGGGGTCCCCTAGCCTAAACCTACGGGTGTCCTAGCCTAAGCCTAGGGGTGCCCTAGCCTAAGCCTAGGGGTGCCCTAGCCTTAGGCTAGGGGAGCCCTAGCCTTAGCCTAAGCCTTGGGGCGCCCTAGCCTAAACCTAGGGGTTCCCAGCCTAAGCTAGGGGTGACCTAGCCTAAGCCTAGGGGTGCCCTAGGCTAAGGCTAGGGGAGCCCGAGCCTTAGTCCAGTGGAGCCCTAGCCTTACCCTAAGCCTAGGGGTGCCTTAGCCTAAGCCTAGGGATGCCCTAGCGTTAGGCTAGAGGAGCCCTAGCTTAGCCTAAGCCTAGGGGTGCCCTAGCCTAAGCCTAAGGGTGCCCTAGCCTAAGTCTAGGGGTGCCCTAGCCTAAGCCCAGGTGTACCAAGCCTTAGGCTAGGAGAGTCCACGCCTCAGCCTAAGCCTTGGGGTGCCCTAGCCTAAGCCTAGGGGTGCCCTAGCCTAAGCCTAGGGGTGCCCTAGCCGAAGCCTAGGGATGCCCTAGCGTTAGACTAGAGGAGCCCTGGCCTTACCCTAAGCCTATGGGTGCCCCAGCCTAAGCCTAGGGGTGCCCTAGTCTAAGTCTAGGGGTGCCTAGCCTAAGCATAGGGGTGCCCTAACCAAAGCCTAGGGGTTCCCTACCTAAGCCTAGGGGTTCCCTAGCCTAAGCCTACGGGTGCCCTAGCCTAAGCCTAGGGGTGCCCTAGCCTTAGGCTAGGGGAGCCCTAGCCTTAGCCTAAACCTAGGGGTGCACTAGCCTGAGCCTAGGGGTGCCCTAGCGTAAGCATAGTGGTGCCCTAGCCTAAGCCTAGGGTTGCGCTAGCCTAAGCCTAGGGGTGCGATAGCGTAAGGCTAGGGGTGCCCTAGCATTATCCAGTGGAGCCCTAGCCTTAGCCTAAGCCTAGGGGTGCCCTATCCTAAGCCTAGGGGTGCCCTAGCCTAAGCCTAGGGTTGCCCTACCCTAAGCCTAGGGGTGCCCTAGTCTTAGGCTAGGGGAGCCCTTCCCTTAGCCTAAGCCTAGGGGTGCCCTAGCCTAAGCCTAGGGGTGCTCTAGCCTAAGCCTACCGGTGTCCTAGCCTAAGCCTAGGGGTGCCCTACCCTAAGCCTAGGGTTGCCCTAGCCTTAGGCTAGGGGAGCCCTAGCTTTAGCCTAAGCCTTGGGGCGCCCTAGCCTAAACCTAGGGGTTCCCTAACCCAAGCCTAGGCATGCCCTAGTGTTAGGCTAGAGGAGCCCTAGCCTTAGCCTAAGCCTAGGGGTGCCCTAGACTCAGCCAAGGGGTGCCCTAGCATAAGTCTAGGGGTGCCCTAGCCTAAGCCTAGGTGTACCCTAGCCTTAGGCTGGGGGAGTCCTCGCCTTAGCCGAAGCCTTGGGGTGCCATAGCCTAAGCCTAGGGGTGCCCTAGCCTAAGCCTAGGGGTGCCCTAGCCCAAGCCTAGGGATGCCCTAGCGTTAGGCTACAGGAGCCCTAGCCTTACCCTAAGCCTAGGGGTGCCCTAACCTAAGCCTAGGGGTGCCCTAGCTTAAGCCTAGGGGTCCCCTAGCCTTAGGCTAGTGGAGCCCTAGCCTTAGCCTAAGCCTAGGGGTGCCCCAGCCTAAGCCTAGGGGTGCCCTAGCCTAAGTCTACGGGTGCCTAGCCTAAGCATAGGGGTGCCCTAACCTAAGCCTAGGGGGTCCCTACCTAAGCCAAGGGGTGCCCTAGCCTAAGCGTACGGGTGCCCAAGCCTAAGCCTAGGGGTGCCCTAGCCTTAGGCTAGGGAAGCCCTAGCCTTAGCCTAAGCCTAGGGGTGCCCTAGCCTAAGCCTAGGGGTGCCCTAGCCTAAGCCTAGGGGTGCCCTAGCCTAAGCCTAGGGGTGCCCTAGCCTAAGCCTAGGGGTGCCCTAGCCTAAGTCTAGTGGTGCCCTAGCCTAAGCCTAGGGTTGCCCTAGCCTAAACTTAGGGGTGCCCTAGCCTAAGGCTAGGGGTGCCCTAGCATTAGGCTAGGGGAGCCCTAGTCTTAGTCTAAGCCTAGGGGTGCCTTAGCCTAAGCCTAGGGGTGCCGTAGCCCAAGCCTAGGGATGCCGTAGCGTTAGGCTAGAGGAGCCCTAACCTGAACCTAAGCCTAGGGGTGCCCTAGCCTAAGCCTAGGGGTGCCCTAGCCTAAGTATAGGGGTGCCCTAGCCTAAGACTAGGGGTACCCTAGCCTTAGGCTAGGGGAGTTCTCGCCTTAGTCGAAGCCTTGGGGTGCCCTAGCCTAAGCCTAGGGGTGCCCTAGCGTAAGCCTAGGTGTGCCCTAGCCCAAGCCTAGGGATGCCCTAGCGTTATGCGAGAGGAGCCCTAGCCTTAGCCTAAGCCTAGGGGTGCCCTAGCCTAAGTCTAGGGGTGCCCTAGCCTAAGCCTAGGGGTACCCTAGCCTTTGGCTAGGGGAGCCCTAGCCTTAGCTTAAGCCTAGGGGTGCCCTAGCCTAAGCCTAGTGGTGCCCTAGCATAAGCCTAGGGTTGCCCTAGCCTAAGCCTTGGGGTGCCCTAGCCTAAGACTAGGGGTGCCCTAGCCTTAGTCTAGTGGAGCCCTCGCCCTAGCCAAAGCCTAGGGGTGCCCTATCCTAAGCCTAGGGTTGCCCTATCCTAAGCCTAGGGGTGCCCTAGCCTTAGGCTAGGGGAGCCCTAGCCTTAGCCTAAGCCTAGGGGTGCCCTAGCCTAAGCCTAGAGTGCCCTAGCCTAAACCTACGGGTGTCCTTGCCTAAGCCTAGGGGTTGCCTAGCCTAAGCCTAGGGGTTGCCTAGCCTAAGCCTAGGGGTGCCCTAGCCTTAGGCTAGAGGAGCCCTAGCCTTAGTTTAGTGGAGCCCTAGCCTTAGCCTAAGCTTAGGGGTGCCCTATTCTAAGCCTAGGGGTGCCTTAGCCTAAGCCTAGGGGTGCCCTAGCGTTAGGCTAGGGGAGCCCTAGCCTTAGTCTAAGCCAAGAGGTGCCCTAGCCCAAGCCTATGGATGCCTATCATTAGGCTAGAGGAGCCCTAGCTTAGCCTAAGCCTAGGGGTGCCCTAGCCTAAGCCTAGGGGTGCCCTAACCCAAGCCTAGGGGTGCCCTACCTAAGCCTAGGGGTGCTCTACCCTAAGCCTAGGGTTTCCCTAGCCTAAGCCTAGGGGTGCCCTAGCCTTAGTCTAGTGGAGCCCTAGCCTTAGCCTAAGCTTAGGGGTGCCCTATCCTAAGACTATTATGCCCTAGCCTAAGCCTATGGGTCCCCTAGCCTAAGCTAGGGGTGCCCTAGCCTTAGGCTAGAGGAGCCCTAGCCTTAGCCTAAGCCTAGGGGTGCCCTAGCCTAAGCCTAGGGGTGCCCTAGCCTAAGTCAAGGGGTGCCCTAGCCTAAACATAGGTGTACCCTAGTCTTAGGCTAGGGGAGTCCTCGCCTTAGCCGAAGACGTGGGGTGCCCTAGCCTAAGCCTAGGGGTGCCCTAGCCTAAGGCTAGGGGTGCCCTAGACTTAGTCTAGTGGAGCCCTCGCCCTAGCCTAAGCCTAGGGGTGCCCTATCCTAAGCCATGGGGTGCCCTAGACTAAGCCTAGGTGTGGCCTAGCCTAAGCCTAGGGTTGCCCTAGCCTAAGCCTAGGGGTGCCCTAGCCTAAGCATAGGGGTGCCCTAGCCTAAGGTTACGGGTGTCCTAGCCTAAGCCTAGGGGTGCCCTAGCCTAAGCTTAGGGGTGCCCTAGCCTAAAGCTAGAGGTGCCCTAGCCTTAGTCTAGTGGAGCCCTCGCCATAGCCTAAGCCTAGGGGTGCCCTATCCTAAGCCATGGGGTGCCCTAGCCTAAGCCTAGGTGTGGCCAAGCCTAAGCATAGGGTTGCCCTAGCCTAAGCCTTGGGGTGCCCTACCCTAAGCCTAGGGGTGCTCTAGCCTAAGGCTAGGGGTACCCTAGCCTTAGTCTAGTGGAGCCCTCGCCCTAGCCTAAACCTAGGGGTGCCCTATCCTAAGCCATGGGGTGCCCTAGCCTAAGCCTAGGTGTGGCCTAGCCTAAGCCTAGGGTTGCCCTAGCCTAAGCCTAGGGGTGCCCTAGCCTAAGCCTAGGGGTGCCCTAGCCTAAGCCTATGGGTGTCCTAGCCTAAGCCTAAGGGTGCCCTAGGCTAAGGCTAGGGGTGCCCTAGCCTTAGTTTAGTGGAGCCCTAGCCTTAGCCTAAGCCTAGGGGTGCCCTAGCCTTAGGCTAGGGGAGCCCTAGCCTTAGCCTAAGCCTTGGGGCGCCCTAGCCTAAACCTAGGGGTTCCCTAGCCTAAACCTAGGGGTTACCTAGCCTAAGCCTAGGGGTGCCCTAGGCTAAGGCTAGGGGTGCCCTAGCCTTAGTTTAGTGGAGCCCTAGCCTTAGCCTAAGCTTAGGGGTGCCCTATGCTAAGCCTAGGGGTGCCCTAGCCTTAGGCTAGGGGAGCCCTAGCCTTAGTCTAAGCCTAGTTGTGCCCTAGACCAAGCCTAGGGATACCTATCGTTAGGCTAGAGGAGCCCTAGCTTAGCCTAAGCCTAGGGGTGCCCTAACCTAAGCCTAGGGGTGCCCTAGCCCAAGCCTAGGGGTGCCCAACCCTAAGCCTAGGGTTTCCCTAGCCTAAGCCTAGGGGTGCCCTAGCCTTAGTCTAGTGGAGCCCTAGCCTTAGCCTAAGCTTAGGGGTGCCCTATCCTAAGACTATTGTGACCTAGCCTAAGCTTATGGGTCCCCTAGCCTAAGGCTAGGGGTGCCTTAGTCTTAGTCTAGTGGAGCCCTAGCCTTAGCCTAAGCTTAGGGGTGCCCTATCCTAAGACTATTGTGCCCTAGCCTAAGCCTATGGGTCCCCTAGCCTAAGGCTAGAGGAGCCCTAGCCTTAGCCTAAGCCTAGGGGTGCCCTAGCCTAAGCCTATGGGTGCCCTAGACTAAGTCAAGGGGTGCCCCATCTAAGCCTAGGTGTACCATAGCCTTATTCTAGGGGAGTCCTCGCCTTAGCCAAAGCCTTGGGGTGCCCTAGCCTAAGCCTAGGGGTGCCCTAGCCTAAGCCTAGGGGTGCCCTAGCCCAAGCCTAGGGGTGCCCTAGCCCAAGCCAAGGGTTGCCCTAGCTTTAGGCTAGAGGAGCCCTAGCCTTACCCTAAGCCTAGGGGTGCCCTAGCATAAGTCTAGGGGTGCCCTAGCATAAGCCTAGGGGTACCCTAGCCTTAGGCTAGGGGAGACCTAGCCTTAGCCTAAGCCTAGGGGTGCCCCATACTAAGCCTAGGGGTGCCTAGCCTAAGTCTAGGGGTGCCTAGCCTAAGCATAGGGGTGCCCTATCCTAAGCCTAGGGGTTCCCTACCTAAGCTTAGGGGTGCCCTAGCCTAAGCCTACGGGTGCCCTAGCTTAAGCCTAGGGGTGCCCTAGCCTTAGGCTAGGGAAGCCCTAGCCTTAGCCTAAGCCTAGGTGTGCCCTAGCCTAGGCCTAGGGGTGCCCTAGCCTAGGCCTAGGGGTGCCCTAGCCTAGGCCTAGGGGTGCCCTAGCCTAGGCCTAGGGGTGCCCTAGCCTAGGCCTAGGGGTGCCCTAGCCTAGGCCTAGGGGTGCCCTAGCCTTGGCCTAGGGGTGCCCTAGCCTTTGGCTAAGGGAGCCCTAGCATTAGCCTAAGCCTAGGGATGCCCTAACCTAAGCCTACGGGTGTCCTAGCCTAAGCCTAGGGGTGCCCTAGCCTAAGCCTAGGGGTGCCCTAGCCTTAGGCTAGGGGAGCCCTAGCCTTAGCCTAAGCCTTGGGGCGCCCTAGCCTAAACCTAGGGGTTCCCTAGCCTTAGGGTAGGGGAGCCCTAGCCTTAGCCTAAGCCTAGGGGTGCCCTAGCCGAAGCCTAGGGATGCTCTAACGTTAGGCTAGAGGAGCCCTAGCCTTAGCCTAAGCCTAGGGGTGCCCTAGCCTAAGCCTAGAGTTGCCCTAGCCTAAGTCTAGGGGTGCCCTAGCCTAAGGCTAGGGGTACCCTAGCCTTAGGCTAGAGGAGCCCTAGCCTTAGCCTAAGCCTAGGGGTGCCCTAGCCTAAGCCTAGAGGTGCCTTAGCCTAAGTCTAGGGGTGCCCTAGCCTAAGCCTAGGGGTACCCTAGCCTAAGCCTAGGGATGCCCTAGCCTTAGCCTAAACCTATGGGGCCCTAGCCTAATCCCAGGGGTGCCCTAGCCTAAGCCTAGGGTTGCCCTAACTTAAGCCTAGGGGTGCCCTAACGTAAGGCTAGGGGTGCCCTAGCCTTAGTCCAGTGGAGCCCTAGCCTTAGCCTAAGCCTCGGGGTGCCCTATCCTAAGACATGGGGTGCCGTAGCCTAAGCCTAGGGGTGCCCTAGCCTAAGCCTAGGGTTGCCCTACCCTAAGCCTAGGGGTGCCCTAGTCTTAGGCTAGGGGAGCCCTAGCCTTATCCTAAGCCTACTGTTGCCCTAGCCTAAGCCTAGGGGTGCCCTACCCTAAGCATAGGGTTGCCCTAGCCTTAGGCTAGGGGAGCCCTAGCCTTAGCCAAAGCCTTGGGGTGCCCTAGCCTCAGCCTTGGGGTGCCCGAGCCTAAGCCTAGGGGTGCCCTAGCCCAAGCCTAGGGATGCCCTAGAGTTAGTCTAGCGGAGCCCTAGCCTTAGCCTAAGCCTAGGGGTGCCCTAGCCTAAGCCTAGGGGTGCCCTAGCCTTAGCCTACAGAAGCCCTAGCCTTAGCCTAAGCCTAGGGGTGCCCTAGCCTAAGCCTAGGGGTGCCCTAGCCTAAGTCTAGGGCTGCCCTAGCCTAAGCCTAGGGCTTCCCTCTCCTAAGCCTAGGGGTGCCCTAGCCTAAGCTTAGGGGTGCCCTAGCCTAAGCCTAGGGGTGTCCTAGCCTATGCCTAGGGGTGCCCTAGCCTAAGCCTAGGGGTGCCCTAGACTTAGGCTAGGGGAGCCCTTGCCTTAGCCTAAGCCTTGGGGCGCCCTAGCCTAAACCTAGGGGTTCCCTAGCCTAAGCCTAGGGGTGACCTAGCCTAAGCCTAGGGGTGCCCTAGGCTAAGGCTAGGGGTGCCCTAGCCTTAGTCTATTGGAGCCCTATCCTTAGTCTAAGCTTAGGGGTGCCCTATGTTAAGCCTAGGGTTGCCCAAGCCTAAGCCTAGGGGTGCCCTAGCCTAAGCCTAGGGGTGCCCTAGCCTAAGCCTAGGGGTGCCCTAGCCCAAGCTTGGGATTCCCTAGCTTTAGGCTAGTGGAGCCCTAGCCTTACCCTAAGCCTAGGGGTGCCCTAGCCTAAGTCTAGGGGTGCCCTAGCATAAGCCTAGGGGTACCCTAGCCTTAGGCTAGGGGAGGCCTAGCCTTAGCCTAAGCCTAGGGATGCCCCATACTAAGCCTAGGGGTGCCCTAGCCTAAGTCTAGGGGTGCCTAGCCTAAGCATAGGGGTGCCCTATCCTAAGCCTAGGGGTTCCCTACCTATGCTTAGGGGTGCCCTAGCCTAAGCCTACGGGTGCCTTAGCCTTAGGCTAGGGAAGCCCTAGCCTAAGCCTAGGGGTGCCCTACCCTAAGCCTAGGGGTGCCCTAGCCTAAGTCTAGGGGTGTCCAAGCCTTAGGCTACGGGAGCCCTAGACTTAGCCTAAGCCTAGGGGTGCCCTAGTCTAAGCCTAGTGGTGCCCTATCCTAAGCCTAGGGGTACCCTAGCCTAAGCCTAGGGTTGCCGTAACCTTAGGCTGGGGGAGCCCTAACCTTAGCATAAGCCTAGGGGTACCCTAGCCTAAGCCTACGGGTGCCCTATCCTAAGCCTAGGGGTGCCCTAGCCTTAGGCTAGGGAAGCCCTAGCCTTAGCCTAAGCCTAGGGGTGCCCTAGCCTAGGCCTAGGGGTGCCCTAGCCTAGGCCTAGGGGTGCCCTAACCTAGGCCTAGGGGTGCCCTACCCTAGGCCTAGGGGTGCCCTCGCCTTAGGCTAGGGGAGCCCTAGCCTTAGCCTAAGCCTTTGCTCGCCCTAGCCTAAACCTAGGGGTTCCCTAGCCTTAGGGTAGGGGAGCCCTAGGCTTAGCCTAAGCCTAGGGGTGCCCTAGCCGAAGCCTAGGGATGCTCTAGCGTTAGCCTAAACCTAGGGGGCCCTAGCCTAAGCCTAGAGGTGCCCTAGCCTAAGTCTAGGGGTGCCCTAGCCTAAGCCTAGGGGTACCCTAGCCTTAGGCTAGAGGAGCCCTAGCCTTAGCCTAAGCCTAGGGGCACCCTAGTCTAAACCTAGGGGTTCCCTAGCCTAAGCCTCGGGGTGAGCTAGCCTAAGCCTAGGGGTGCCCTACGTAAGTCTAGGGGTGCCCTAGCCTTAGTATAGTGGAGCCCTAGCCTTAGCCTAAGCTTAGGGGTGCCCTATCCTAAGCCTAGGGGTGCCATAGCCTAAGCCTAGGGGTGCCCTACCCTAAGGCTAGCGGTGCCCTTGCCTTAGGCTAGGGGAACCCTAGCCTTAGTCTAAGCCTAGGGGTGCCCTAGCCCAAGTCTAGGGATGCCCTAGCGTTAGGCTAGAGGAGCCCTAGCCTTAGTCTAAGCCTAGGGTTGCCCTAGCCTAAGTCTAGGGGTGCCCTAGCCTTAGTCTATGGGTGCCCTAGCCTAAGCCTAGGTGTACCCTAGCCTTAGGTTAGGGGAGTACTTGCCTTAGCCGAAGCCTTGGCGTGCCCTAGCCTAAGCCTAGGGGTGCCCTAGCCTAAGCCTAGGGGTTCCCTAGCCGAAGACTAGGGATGCCCTAGCGTTAGGCTAGAGGAGCCCTGGCCTTACACTAAGCCTAGGGGTGCCCTAACCTAAGTCTAGGGGTGCCCTAGCTTAAGCCTAGGGGTACCATAGCCTTAGGATAGGGGAGCCCTAGCCTTAGCCTAAGCCTAGGGGTGCTCCAGCCTAAGCCTAGGGGTGCCCTAGCCTAAGTCTAGGGGTGCCTAGCCTAAGCATAGGGGTGCCCTAACCTAAACCTAGGGGTTCCCTACCTAAGCCTATGGGTGCCCTAGCCTAAGCCGACGGATGCCCTAGCGTAAGCCTAGGGGTGCCCTAGCCTAAGCCTAGGGGTGCCCTAGCCTAAGCCTAGGGGTGCCCTAGCCTAAGCCTAGGGGTGCCCTAGCCTAAGCCTAGGAGTGCCCTAGCCTTAGGCTAGGGGAGCCCTAGCCTTAGCCGAAGCCTAGGGGTGCCCTAGCCTAAGTCTAGGGGTCCCCTAGCCTAAACCTACGGGTGTCCTAGCCTAAGCCTAGGGGTGCCCTAGCCTAAGCCTAAGGGTGCCCTATCCTAAGCCTAGGGGTGCCCTAGCCTTAGGCTAGGGAAGCCCTAGCCTTAGCCTAAGCCTAGGGGTGCCCTAGCCTAGGCCTAGGGGTTCCCTACCTAAGCTTAGGGGTGCCCTAGCCTAAGCCTACGGGTGCCCTATCCTAAGCCTAGGGGTGCCCTAGCCTTAGGCTAGGGAAGCCCTAGCCTTAGCCTAAGCCTAGGGGTGCCCTAGCCTAGGCCTAGGGGTGCCCTAGCCTAGGCTTAGGGGTGCCCTAACCTAGGCCTAGGGGTGCCCTACCCTAGGCCTAGGGGTGCCCTCGCCTTAGGCTAGGGGAGCCCTAGCCTTAGCCTAAGCCTTTGCTCGCCCTAGCCTAAACCTAGGGGTTCCCTAGCCTTAGGGTAGGGGAGCCCTAGCCTTAGCCTAAGCCTAGGGGTGCCCTAGCCGAAGCCTAGGGATGCTCTAGCGTTAGGCTAGAGGAGCCCTAGCCTTAGCCTAAGCCTAGGGGTGCCCTAGCCTAAGCCTATAGGTGCCCTAGCCTAAGTCTAGGGGTGCCCTAGCCTAAGCCTAGGGATGCCCTAGCCTTAGCCTAAACCTAGGGGGCCCTAGCCTAAGCCTAGAGGTGCCCTAGCCTAAGTCTAGGGGTGCCCTAGCCTAAGCCTAGGGGTACCCTAGCCTTAGGCTAGAGGAGCCCTAGCCTTAGCCTAAGCCTAGGGGCACCCTAGTCTAAACCTAGGGGTTCCCTAGCCTAAGCCTAGGGGTGAGCTAGCCTAAGCCTAGGCGTGCCCTACGTAAGTCTAGGGGTGCCCTAGCCTTAGTATAGTGGAGCCCTAGCCTTAGCCTAAGCTTAGGGGTGCCCTATCCTAAGCCTAGGGGTGCCATAGCCTAAGCCTAGGGGTGCCCTACCCTAAGGCTAGCGGTGCCCTTGCCTTAGGCTAGGGGAACCCTAGCCTTAGTCTAAGCCTAGGGGTGCCCTAGCCCAAGTCTAGGGATGCCCTAGCGTTAGGCTAGAGGAGCCCTAGCCTTAGCCTAAGCCTAGGGGTGCCCTAGCCTAAGCCTAGGGGTGCCCTAGCCTTAGTCTATGGGTGCCCTAGCCTAAGCCTAGGTGTACCCTAGCCTTAGGTTAGGGGAGTACTTGCCTTAGCCGAAGCCTTGGCGTGCCCTAGCCTAAGCCTAGGGGTCCCCTAGCCTAAACCTACGGGTGTCCTAGCCTAAGCCTAGGGGTGCCCTAGCCTAAGCCTAGGGGTGCCCTAGCCTTAGGCTAGGGGAGCCCTAGCCTTAGCCTAAGCCTTGGGGCGCCCTAGCCTAAACCTAGGGGTTCCCAGCCTAAGCTAGGGGTGACCTAGCCTAAGCCTAGGGGTGCCCTAGGCTAAGGCTAGGGGAGCCCGAGCCTTAGTCCAGTGGAGCCCTAGCCTTACCCTAAGCCTAGGGGTGCCTTAGCCTAAGCCTAGGGATGCCCTAGCGTTAGGCTAGAGGAGCCCTAGCTTAGCCTAAGCCTAGGGGTGCCCTAGCCTAAGCCTAAGGGTGCCCTAGCCTAAGTCTAGGGGTGCCCTAGCCTAAGCCTAGGTGTACCAAGCCTTAGGCTAGGAGAGTCCTCGCCTCAGCCTAAGCCTTGGGGTGCCCTAGCCTAAGCCTAGGGGTGCCCTAGCCTAAGCCTAGGGGTGCCCTAGCCGAAGCCTAGGGATGCCCTAGCGTTAGACTAGAGGAGCCCTGGCCTTACCCTAAGCCTATGGGTGCCCCAGCCTAAGCCTAGGGGTGCCCTAGTCTAAGTCTAGGGGTGCCTAGCCTAAGCATAGGGGTGCCCTAACCAAAGCCTAGGGGTTCCCTACCTAAGCCTAGGGGTTCCCTAGCCTAAGCCTACGGGTGCCCTAGCCTAAGCCTAGGGGTGCCCTAGCCTTAGGCTAGGGGAGCCCTAGCCTTAGCCTAAACCTAGGGGTGCACTAGCCTGAGCCTAGGGGTGCCCTAGCGTAAGCATAGTGGTGCCCTAGCCTAAGCCTAGGGTTGCGCTAGCCTAAGCCTAGGGGTGCGCTAGCGTAAGGCTAGGGGTGCCCTAGCATTATCCAGTGGAGCCCTAGCCTTAGCCTAAGCCTAGGGGTGCCCTATCCTAAGCCTAGGGGTGCCCTAGCCTAAGCCTAGGGTTGCCCTACCCTAAGCCTAGGGGTGCCCTAGTCTTAGGCTAGGGGAGCCCTTCCCTTAGCCTAAGCCTAGGGGTGCCCTAGCCTAAGCCTAGGGGTGCTCTAGCCTAAGCCTACCGGTGTCCAAGCCTAAGCCTAGGGGTGCCCTACCCTAAGCCTAGGGTTGCCCTAGCCTTAGGCTAGGGGAGCCCTAGCTTTAGCCTAAGCCTTGGGGCGCCCTAGCCTAAACCTAGGGGTTCCCTAACCCAAGCCTAGGCATGCCCTAGTGTTAGGCTAGAGGAGCCCTAGCCTTAGCCTAAGCCTAGGGGTGCCCTAGACTCAGCCAAGGGGTGCCCTAGCATAAGTCTAGGGGTGCCCTAGCCTAAGCCTAGGTGTACCCTAGCCTTAGGCTGGGGGAGTCCTCGCCTTAGCCGAAGCCTTGGGGTGCCATAGCCTAAGCCTAGGGGTGCCCTAGCCTAAGCCTAGGGGTGCCCTAGCCCAAGCCTAGGGATGCCCTAGCGTTAGGCTACAGGAGCCCTAGCCTTACCCTAAGCCTAGGGGTGCCCTAACCTAAGCCTAGGGGTGCCCTAGCTTAAGCCTAGGGGTCCCCTAGCCTTAGGCTAGTGGAGCCCTAGCCTTAGCCTAAGCCTAGGGGTGCCCCAGCCTAAGCCTAGTGGTGCCCTAGCCTAAGTCTACGGGTGCCTAGCCTAAGCATAGGGGTGCCCTAACCTAAGCCTAGGGGGTCCCTACCTAAGCCAAGGGGTGCCCTAGCCTAAGCGTACGGGTGCCCAAGCCTAAGACTAGGTGTGCCCTAGCCTTAGGCTAGGGAAGCCCTAGCCTTAGCCTAAGCCTAGGGGTGCCCTAGCCTAAGCCTAGGGGTGCCCTAGCCTAAGCCTAGGGGTGCCCTAGCCTAAGCCTAGGGGTGCCCTAGCCTAAGCCTAGGGGTGCCCTAGCCTAAGCCTAGGGGTGCCCTAGCCTAAGCCTAGTGGTGCCCTAGCCTAAGCCTAGGGTTGCCCTAGCCTAAACTTAGGGGTGCCCTAGCCTAATGCTAGGGGTGCCCTAGCATTAAGCTAGGGGAGCCCTAGTCTTAGTCTAAGCCTAGGGGTGCCTTAGCCTAAGCCTAGGGGTGCCGTAGCCCAAGCCTAGGGATGCCGTAGCGTTAGGCTAGAGGAGCCCTAACCTGAACCTAAGCCTAGGGGTGCCCTAGCCTAAGCCTAGGGGTGCCCTAGCCTAAGTCTAGGGGTGCCCTAGCCTAAGACTAGGGGTACCCTAGCCTTAGGCTAGGGGAGTTCTCGCCTTAGTCGAAGCCTTGGGGTGCCCTAGCCTAAGCCTAGGGGTGCCCTAGCGTAAGCCTAGGTGTGCCCTAGCCCAAGCCTAGGGATGCCCTAGCGTTATGCGAGAGGAGCCCTAGCCTTAGCCTAAGCCTAGGGGTGCCCTAGCCTAAGTCTAGGGGTGCCCTAGCCTAAGCCTAGGGGTACCCTAGCCTTTGGCTAGGGGAGCCCTAGCCTTAGCTTAAGCCTAGGGGTGCCCTAGCCTAAGCCTAGTGGTGCCCTAGCATAAGCCTAGGGTTGCCCTAGCCTAAGCCTTGGGGTGCCCTAGCCTAAGACTAGGGGTGCCCTAGCCTTATTCTAGTGGAGCCCTCGCCCTAGCCAAAGCCTAGGGGTGCCCTATCCTAAGCCTAGGGTTGCCCTATCCTAAGCCTAGGGGTGCCCTAGCCTTAGGCTAGGGGAGCCCTAGCCTTAGCCTAAGCCTAGGGGTGCCCTAGCCTAAGCCTAGAGTGCCCTAGCCTAAGCCTACGGGTGTCCTTGCCTAAGCCTAGGGGTTGCCTAGCCTAAGCCTAGGGGTTGCCTAGCCTAAGCCTAGGGGTGCCCTAGCCTTAGGCTAGAGGAGCCCTAGCCTTAGTTTAGTGGAGCCCTAGCCTTAGCCTAAGCTTAGGGGTGCCCTATTCTAAGCCTAGGGGTGCCTTAGCCTAAGCCTAGGGGTGCCCTAGCGTTAGGCTAGGGGAGCCCTAGCCTTAGTCTAAGCCAAGAGGTGCCCTAGCCCAAGCCTAGGGATGCCTATCATTAGGCTAGAGGAGCCCTAGCTTAGCCTAAGCCTAGGGGTGCCCTAGCCTAAGCCTAGGGGTGCCCTAACCCAAGCCTAGGGGTGCCCTACCTAAGCCTAGGGGTGCCCTACCCTAAGCCTAGGGTTTCCCTAGCCTAAGCCTAGGGGTGCCCTAGCCTTAGTCTAGTGGAGCCCTAGCCTTAGCCTAAGCTTAGGGGTGCCCTATCCTAAGACTATTATGCCCTAGCCTAAGCCTATGGGTCCCCTAGCCTAAGCTAGGGGTGCCCTAGCCTTAGGATAGAGGAGCCCTAGCCTTAGCCTAAGCCTAGGGGTGCCCTAGCCTAAGCCTAGGGGTGCCCTAGCCTAAGTCAAGGGGTGCCCTAGCCTAAACCTAGGTGTACCCTAGTCTTAGGCTAGGGGAGTCCTCGCCTTAGCCGAAGACGTGGGGTGCCCTAGCCTAAGCCTAGGGGTGCCCTAGCCTAAGGCTAGGGGTGCCCTAGACTTAGTCTAGTGGAGCCCTCGCCCTAGCCTAAGCCTAGGGGTGCCCTATCCTAAGCCATGGGGTGCCCTAGACTAAGCCTAGGTGTGGCCTAGCCTAAGCCTAGGGTTGCCCTAGCCTAAGCCTAGGGGTGCCCTAGCCTAAGCATAGGGGTGCCCTAGCCTAAGGTTACGGGTGTCCTAGCCTAAGCCTAGGGGTGCCCTAGCCTAAGCTTAGGGGTGCCCTAGCCTAAAGCAAGAGGTGCCCTAGCCTTAGTCTAGTGGAGCCCTCGCCATAGCCTAAGCCCAGGGGTGCCCTATCCTAAGCCATGGGGTGCCCTAGCCTAAGCCTAGGTGTGGCCAAGCCTAAGCATAGGGTTGCCCTAGCCTAAGCCTTGGGGTGCCCTACCCTAAGCCTAGGGGTGCCCTAGCCTAAGGCTAGGGGTACCCTAGCCTTAGTCTAGTGGAGCCCTCGCCCTAGCCTAAACCTAGGGATGCCCTATCCTAAGCCATGGGGTGCCCTAGCCTAAGCCTAGGTGTGGCATAGCCTAAGCCTAGGGTTGCCCTAGCCTAAGCCTAGGGGGGCCCTAGCCTAAGCCTAGGGGTGCCCTAGCCTAAGCCTATGGGTGTCCTAGCCTAAGCCTAAGGGTGCCCTAGGCTAAGGCTAGGGGTGCCCTAGCCTTAGTTTATTGGAGCCCTAGCCTTAGCCTAAGCCTAGGGGTGCCCTAGCCTTAGTTTAGTGGAGCCCTAGCCTTAGCCTAAGCTTAGGGGTGCCCTATGCTAAGCCTAGGGGTGCCCTAGCCTTAGGCTAGGGGAGCCCTAGCCTTAGTCTAAGCCTAGTTGTGCCCTAGACCAAGCCTAGGGATGCCTATCGTTAGGCTAGAGGAGCCCTAGCTTAGCCTAAGCCTAGGGGTGCCCTAACCTAAGCCTAGGGGTGCCCTAGCCCAAGCCTAGGGGTGCCCCACCCTAAGCCTAGGGTTTCCCTAGCCTAAGCCTAGGGGTGCCCTAGCCTTAGTCTAGTGGAGCCCTAGCCTTAGCCTAAGCTTAGGGGTGCCCTATCCTAAGACTATTGTGCCCTAGCCTAAGCCTATGGGTCCCCTAGCATAAGGCTAGAGGAGCCCTAGCCTTAGCCTAAGCCTAGGGGTGCCCTAGCCTAAGCCTATGGGTGCCCTAGACTAAGTCAAGGGGTGCCCCATCTAAGCCTAGGTGTACCATAGCCTTATTCTAGGGGAGTCCTCGCCTTAGCCGAAGCCTTGGGGTGCCCTAGCCTAAGCCTAGGGGTGCCCTAGCCTAAGCCTAGGGGTGCCCTAGCCCAAGCCTAGGGGTGCCCTAGCCCAAGCCAAGGGTTGCCCTAGCTTTAGGCTAGAGGAGCCCTAGCCTTACCCTAAGCCTAGGGGTGCCCTAGCATAAGTCTAGGGGTGCCCTAGCATAAGCCTAGGGGTACCCTAGCCTTAGGCTAGGGGAGACCTAGCCTTAGCCTAAGCCTAGGGGTGCCCCATACTAAGCCTAGGGGTGCCTAGCCTAAGTCTAGGGGTGCCTAGCCTAAGCATAGGGGTGCCCTATCCTAAGCCTAGGGGTTCCCTACCTAAGCTTAGGGGTGCCCTAGCCTAAGCCTACGGGTGCCCTAGCTTAAGCCTAGGGGTGCCCTAGCCTTAGGCTAGGGAAGCCCTAGCCTTAGCCTAAGCCTAGGGGTGCCCTAGCCTAGGCCTAGGGGTGCCCTAGCCTAGGCCTAGGGGTGCCCTAGCCTAGGCCTAGGGGTGCCCTAGCCTAGGCCTAGGGGTGCCCTAGCCTTGGCCTAGGGGTGCCCTAGCCTTAGGCTAGGGGAGCCCTAGCATTAGCCTAAGCCTAGGGGTGCCCTAGCCTAAGCCTAGGGATGCCCTAACCTAAGCCTACGGGTGTCCTAGCCTAAGCCTAGGGGTGCCCTAGCCTAAGCCTAGGGGTGCCCTAGCCTTAGGCTAGGGGAGCCCTAGCCTTAGCCTAAGCCTTGGGGCGCCCTAGCCTAAACCTAGGGGTTCCCTAGCCTTAGGGTAGGGGAGCCCTAGCCTTAGCCTAAGCCTAGAGGTGCCCTAGCCGAAGCCTAGGGATGCTCTAACGTTAGGCTAGAGGAGCCCTAGCCTTAGCCTAAGCCTAGGGGTGCCCTAGCCTAAGCCTAGAGTTGCCCTAGCCTAAGTCTAGGGGTGCCCTAGCCTAAGGCTAGGGGTACCCTAGCCTTAGGCTAGAGGAGCCCTAGCCTTAGTCTAAGCCTAGGGGTGCCCTAGCCTAAGCCTAGAAGTGCCTTAGCCTAAGTCTAGGGGTGCCCTAGCCTAAGCCTAGGGGTACCCTAGCCTAAGCCTAGGGATGCCCTAGCCTTAGCCTAAACCTATGGGGCCCTAGCCTAAGCCCAGGGGTGCCCTAGCCTAAGCCTAGGGTTGCCCTAACTTAAGCCTAGGGGTGCCCTAACGTAAGGCTAGGGGTGCCCTAGCCTTAGTCCAGTGGAGCCCTAGCCTTAGCCTAAGCCTCGGGGTGCCCTATCCTAAGACATGGGGTGCCGTAGCCTAAGCCTAGGGGTGCCCTAGCCTAAGCCTAGGGTTGCCCTACCCTAAGCCTTGGGGTGCCCTAGTCTTAGGCTAGGGGAGCCCTAGCCTTATCCTAAGCCTACTGTTGCCCTAGCCTAAGCCTAGGGGTGCCCTACCCTAAGCATAGGGTTGCCCTAGCCTTAGGCTAGGGGAGCCATAGCCTTAGCCAAAGCCTTGGGGTGCCCTAGCCTCAGCCTTGGGGTGCCCGAGCCTAAGCCTAGGGGTGCCCTAGCCCAAGCCTAGGGATGCCCTAGAGTTAGTCTAGCGGAGCCCTAGCCTTAGCCTAAGCCTAGGGGTGCCCTAGCCTAAGCCTAGGGGTGCCCTAGCCTTAGCCTACAGAAGCCCTAGCCTTAGCCTAAGCCTAGGGGTGCCCTAGCCTAAGCCTAGGGGTGCCCTAGCCTAAATCTAGGGCTGCCCTAGCCTAAGCCTAGGGCTTCCCTCTCCTAAGCCTAGGGGTGCCCTAGCCTAAGCTTAGGGGTGCCCTAGCCTAAGCCTAGGGGTGTCCTAGCCTATGCCTAGGGGTGCCCTAGCCTAAGCCTAGGGGTGCCCTAGACTTAGGCTAGGGGAGCCCTTGCCTTAGCCTAAGCCTTGGGGCGCCCTAGCCTAAACCTAGGGGTTCCCTAGCCTAAGCCTAGGGGTGACCTAGCCTAAGCCTAGGGGTGCCCTAGGCTAAGGCTAGGGGTGCCCTAGCCTTAGTCTATTGGAGCCCTATCCTTAGTCTAAGCTTAGGGGTGCCCTATGTTAAGCCTAGGGTTGCCCAAGCCTAAGCCTAGGGGTGCCCTAGCCTAAGCCTAGGGGTGCCCTAGCCTAAGCCTAGGGGTGCCCTAGCCCAAGCTTGGGATGCCCTAGCTTTAGGCTAGTGGAGCCCTAGCCTTACCCTAAGCCTAGGGGTGCCCTAGCCTAAGTCTAGGGGTGCCCTAGCATAAGCCTACGGGTACCCTAGCCTTAGGCTAGGGGAGGCCTAGCCTTAGCCTAAGCCTAGGGATGCCCCATACTAAGCCTAGGGGTGCCCTAGCCTATGTCTAGGGGTGCCTAGCCTAAGCATTGGGGTGCCCTATCCTAAGCCTAGGGGTTCCCTACCTATGCTTAGGGGTGCCCTAGCCTAAGCCTACGGGTGCCTTAGCCTTAGGCTAGGGAAGCCCTAGCCTTAGCCTAAGCCTAGGGGTGCCCTAGCCTAAGCCTAGGGGTGTCCTAGCCTAAACCTAGGGGTGCCCTAGCCTAAGCCTAGGGCTGCCCTTGCCTAAGCCTAGGGGTGCCCTAGCCTAAGCCTAGGGGTGCCATAACCTAAGCTTAGGGGTGCCCTAGCCTAAGCCTAGGGGTGCCCTACCCTAAGCCTAGGGGTGCCCTAGCCTAAGTCTAGGGGTGTCCAAGCCTTAGGCTACGGGAGCCCTAGACTTAGCCTAAGCCTAGGGGTGCCCTAGTCTAAGCCTAGTGGTGCCCTATCCTAAGCCTAGGGGTACCCTAGCCTAAGCCTAGGGGTGCCGTAACCTTAGGCTGGGGGAGCCCTAACCTTAGCATAAGCCTAGGGGTGCCCTAGCCCAAGCCTAGTCTTGCCGTAGCCTAAGCCTAGGGGTGCCCTACCTAAGCCTAGGGGTTCCCTAGCCTAAGCTTACGGGTGCCCTAGCCTAAGGCTAGGGGTGCCCTAGCCTTTGTCTAGTGGAGCCCTTGCCTTAGCCTAAGCATAGGGGTGCCCTACCCTAAGCTTAGATGTGACCTAGCCTAAGCCTAGGGGTGCCCTACCCTAAGCCTAGGGGTGCCCTAGCCTTAGGCTAGCTGAGCCCTAGCCTTAGCCTAAGCCTAGGGGTGCCCTAGCCTAAGACTAGGGGTGCCCTAGCCTAAGCCTTGGGGTGCCCTAGCCTAAGCCTAGGGGTGCCATAGGGTTAGGCTAGGGGAGCCCTAGCCTTAGCCTAAGCCTACGGGTGCCCTAGCCAGTCCTAGGGGTGCCCTAACCTATGCCTAGGGGTGCCCTAGCCTAAGCCTAGTGGTGCCCTAGCCTAAGCCTAGGGGTGCCCTAGTCTCAGGCTAGGGGAGCCCTAGCCTTAGCCTTGTGGTGCCCTATCCTAAGCCTAGGGGTGCCCTAGCCTAAGCCTAGGGGTGCCCTAGCCTTAGGCTAGGGGAGCCCTAACGTTAGCCTACGCCTTGTGGTGCCCTAGCCCAAGCCTAGGGGTGTCGTAGCCTAAGCCTAGGGGTGCCCTAGCCTAAGCCTAGGGGTGCCCTAGCCTAAGCCAAGGGGTGCCCAAGCCTTAGAGTAAGCCTTGGGGTGCCCTAGCCTAAGACAAGGGGTGCCCTAGCCTAAGTTTATTGGTGCCCTAGCGTAAGCCTAGGGGTGTCCTAACCTAAGCCTAGGGGTGCCCTAGCCTAAGCCTAGGGGTGCCCTAGCCTAAGCCTAGGGGTGCCCAAGCCTTAGGCTAGAGGATCCCTAGCCTTAGCCTAAGCCTATGGCTGCCCTAGCCTAAGCCTAGGGGTGCCCTAGCCTAAGCCTAGGGGTGCCCTAGCCTAACATTATGGGTGCCCTAGCCTTAGGCTAGGGGAGCACTAGCCTTAGCCTAAGCCTAAGGGTGCCCTAGCCTAAACTTAGGGGTGCCCTAGCCTAAGCCTAGGGGTCCCCTAGCCTTAGCCTAATCCTAGGGGTGCCCTAGCCTAAGCTTAGGGGTGCCCGAGCCTAAGCCTAGGGTTGCCCTAGCCTAAGCCTAGGGGTGCCCTATCGTAAGCCTAGTGGTGTCCTAGCCTAAGCCTAGGGGTACCCTAGCCTAAGCCTAGGTGTTCCCTAGCCTTAGTCTAGTGGAGCCCTAGCCTTAGCCTACGCCTAGGGGTGCCCTATCCTAAGCCATGGGGTGCCCTAACCTAAGCCTAGGGGTGCCCTAGCCTAAGCCTAGGGGTGCCCTAGCCTAAGCCTAGGGGTGCCCTAGCTTTAGGTTAGGGGAGCCCTAGCCTTAGCCTAAGCCTAGGGGTGCCCTAGTCTAAGACTAGGGGTGCTCTAGCCTTAGCCTACGGGTGTCCTAGCCTAAGCCTAGGACTGCCCTAGCCTAAGCCTAGGGGTTCCCTAACATTAGGCTAGGGGGACCCTAGCCTTAGCGTAAGCCTTGGGGCGCCTTAGCCTAAACCTAGGGGTTCCCTAGACTAAGCCTAGGGGTGACCTAGCCTTACGCTAGAGGAGCCTTAGCCTTAGTCTAAGCCTAGGGGTGCCCTAGCCCAAGCCTAGGGATGCCCTAGCGTTAGGCTAGAGGAGCCCTAGCCTTATCCTGAGCCTAGGGTGCCCTAGCCTAAGCCTAGGGGTGCCCTAGCCTAAGCCTAGGAGTTCCCTACCTAATCCTAGGGGTGCCCTAGCCTAAGCCTAGGGGTGCCCTAGCCTAAGCCTTGGGGTGCCCTAGCCTAAGCCTAGGGGTGCCCTAGCCTAAGCCTTGGGGTGCCCTAGCCTAAGCCTTGGGGTGCCCTAGCCTAAGCCAAGGGGTACCCTAGCCTTAGGCTAGGAGAGCCCTAGCCTTAGCTTAACCTAGGGGTGCCCCATCCTAAATCTAGGGGTGCCTAGCCTAAGCATAGGGGTACCCTAACCTAAGCCTAGGAGTTCCCTACCTAAGCCTAGGGGTGCCCTAGCCTAAGCCTAGGGGTGCCCTAGCCTAAGCGTTGTGGTGCCCTAGCCTAAGCCTAGGGGTGCCCTAGCCTAAGCTTAGGGGCCCTAGCCTTAGGATAGGGGAGACCTAGCCTTAGCCTAAGCCTATGGATGCCCTAGCTTAAGCATAGGGGTGCCCTAGCCTAAGCCTAGGGGTGCCCTAGCCATAGCCTAGGGGAGCCCTAGCCTTAGCCTAAGCTTAGGGGTGCCCGAGCCTAAGCCTAGGGTTGACCTAGCCTAAGCCTAGGGGTGCCCTAGCCTGAGCCTAGGGGTGCCCTAGCCTGGGCCCAGGGGTGTCCTAGCCTGAGCCTACGGTTGCCCTAGCCTGAGGCTAGGGGAGCCCTAGCCTGAGCCTACGGGTGCCCTAGCCTGAGGCTAGGGGAGCCCTAGCCTTAGTCTAGCCTAGGATTGCCCAAGCCTAAGCCTAGGGGTGCCCTAGCCTAAGCCTAGGGGTGCCCTAGCCTGAGGCTAGGGGAGTCGTAGCCTAAACCTACGGGTGCCCTTGCCTAAGCCTAGGGATGCCTTAGCCTAAGCCTAGGGGTCCCCTAGCATTAGCCTAAGCCTAGGGGAGCCCTATCCTAAGCCTACGGGTGCCCTCACCTTAGGCTATGGGAGCCATAGCCTTAGCCTAAGCCTAGGGGTGCCGTAGCCATAGCCTAGGGGAGCCCTAGCCTTAGCCTAGGGGAGCCCTAGCCTAAGCTTAGGGGTGCCCGAGCCTAAGCCTAGGGTTGCCCTAGCCTAAGCCTAGGGGTGCCCTAGCCTAACCATTGGGGTACCCTAGCCTTAGGCTAGGGGAACACTAGCCTTAGCCTAAGCCTAGGGGTGCCCTAGCCTAAGCCTAGGCGTGCCCTAGCCTAAGCCTAGTGGTGCCCTACCCTAAGCCTAGGGGTGCCCTAGCATAAGCCTAGGCTTGCCCTAGCCTTAGGCTAGCTGAGCCCTAGCCTAAGCCTAAGCCTAGGGGTGCCCTAGACTAAGCCTAGGGATGCCCTAGCCTAAGCCTAGGGGTGCCCTAGCCTTAGGCTAGGGGTGCCCAGGCCTTAGGATAGAGGAGCCCTAGACTTAGCCTAAGCCTATGGCTGTCCTAGCCTAAGCCTATGGCTGCCCTAGCCTAAGCCTAGGGTTGCCCTAGCCTAAGCCTAGGGGTGCCCTAGCCTAAGCCGATGGCTGCCCTAGCCTAAGCCTAGGGGAGCCCTAGCCTAAACCTAGGGGTGCCCTAGCCTCAGCCTAGGGGTGCCCTAGCCTAAGGTTAGGGGTGCCCAGGCCTTAGGATAGAGGAGCCCTAGCCTTAGCCTAAGCCTATGGGTGCCCTAGCCTAACTCTAGGGGTGCCCTAGCCTTAGGCTAGGGGAGCACTAGCCTTAGCCTAAGCCTAGGGGTGCCCTAGCCTAAGCCTAAGGGTGCCCTAGCGTAAGCCAATGGGTGCCCTAGCCTTAGAGTAAGCATAGGGGTACCCTAGCCTAAGCCTAGGGGTGCCCTAGCCTAAGCCTAGGGGTGCCCATGCCTTAGGCTAGAGGAGCCCTAGCCTTAGCCTAAGCCTATGGCTGCCCTAGCCTAAGCCTAGGGGTGCCCTAGCCTAAGCCTAGGGATGCCCTAGCCTACGCCTAATGGTGCCCTAGCCTTAGGCTAGGGAAACACTAGCCTTAGCCTAAGCCTAGGGGTACCCGAGCCTAAGCCTAGGCGTGCCCTAGCCTAAGCCGAGGGGTGCCCTACCCTAAGCCTAGGGGTGCCCTACCCTAAGCCCAGGGGTGCCCTAGCCTAAGCCTAGGCTTGCCCTAGCCTTAGGCTAGCTGAGCCCTAGCCTAAGCCTAAGCCTAGGGGTGCCCTTGCCTAAGCCTAGCGGTGCCCTAGCCTAAGCCTAGGGGTGCCATAGCCTTAAGCTAGAGGAGCCCTAGCCTTATCCTAAGCCTAGGGGTGCCCTAGCCTAAGACTAGGGGTGCCCTAGCCTAAGTCTTGGGGTGCCATAGCCTAAGCCTAGGGGTGCCCTAGGGTTATGCTACGGGAGCCGTAGCCTTAGCCTAAGCCTAGGGGTGCCCTAGCCTAAGCCTAGGGGTGCCCTAGCCTAAGCCTAGGGGTGTCCAATCCTTAGGCTACGGGAGCCCTAGACTTAGCCTAAGCCTAGGGGTGCACTAGTCTAAGCCTAGTGGTGCCCTATCCTAAGCCTAGGGGTGCCCTAGCCTAAGCCTAGGGGTGCCGTAACCTTAGGCTAGGGGAGCCCTAACCTTAGCCTAAGCCTAGGGTTGCCCTAGCCCAAGCCTAGAGGTGCCGGAGCCTAAGCCTAGGAGTGCCCTAGCCTAAGCCTAGGGGTGCCCTAGCCTAAGCTTACGGGTGCCCTAGCCTAAGGCTAAGGGTGCCCTAGCCTTAGTCTAGTGGAGCCCTTACCTTAGCCTAAGCATAGGGGTGCCCTACCCTAAGCCTAGATGTGACCTAGCCTAAGCCTAGGGGTGCCCTAGCCTAAGCCTAGGGGTGCCCTTGCCTAAGCCTAGGGGTGCCATAGGGTTAGGCTAGGGTAGCCCTAGCCTTAGCCTAAGCCTATGGGTGCCCTAGCCTAAGCCTAGGGGTGTCCTAACCTAAGCCTAGGGGTGCCCCAGCCTAATCCTAGTGGTGCCCTAGCCTAAGCCTAGGGGTGCCCTAATCTCAGGCTAGGGGAGCCCTAGCCTTAGCCTTGTGGTGCCCTATCCTAAGCCTAGGGGTACCCTAGCCTAAGCCTTGGGGTGCCCTAGCCTTAGGCTAGGGGAGCCCTAACCTTAGCCTACGCCTTGGGGTGCCCTAGCCCAAGTAGGGTTGTCGTAGCCTAAGCCTAGGTGTGCCGTAGCCTAAGCCTAGGGGTGCCCAAGCCTTAGAGTAAGCCTTGGGGTGCCCTAGCCTAAGACTAGGTGTGCCCTAGCCTAAGCTTATTGGTGCCCTAGCGTAAGCCTAGGGGTGCCCTAGACTAAGCCTAGGGTACCCAGGCCTTAGGCTAGAGGAGCCCTAGCCTTACCCTAAGCCTATGGCTGGGTAGCATAAGCCTAGGGGTGCCCTAGCCTAAGCCTAGGGGTGCCCTAGCCTAACACTATGGGTGCCCTAGCCTTAGGCTAGGGGAGCACTAGCCTTAGCCTAAGCCTAAGGGTGCGCTAGCCTAAAATTAGAGGTGCCCTAGCCTAAGCCTATGGGTGCCTTAGCCTAAGCCTAGGGGTCCCCTAGCCTTAGCCTAAGCCTAGGGGTGCCCTAGCCTAAGCCTATTGGTGGCCTAGCCTAAGCCTAGGGGTGCCCTAGCCATAGCCTAGGGGAGCCCTAGCCTTAGCCTAAGCTTAGGGGTGCCCGAGGCTAAGCCTAAAGTTGCACTAGGCTAAGCCTAGGGGTGCCCTAGCCTTAGGCTAGGGGAGCCCTAGCCTTAGCCTACGCCTAGGGGTGCCCTAGCCTAAGCTTAGGGGTGCCCTAGCCTAAGCCTAGGGGTGCCCTAGCGTAAGCCTAGGGGTGCCCTAGCCTAAGCCTAGGGTTACCCTAGCCTTAGGCTAGCTGAGCCGTAGCCTTAGCCTAAGCTTACGGGTGCCCTAGCCTAAGACTAGTGGTGCCCTAGCCTAAGCCTTGGGGTGCCCTAGCCTAAGCCTAGGGGTGCCCCAGGGTTAGGCTAGGGGAGCCCTAGCCTTAGCCTAAGCCTAGGGGTGCCTTAGCCTAAGCCTAGGGGTGCCCTAGCCTAAGTCTAGGGGTGCCCTAGCCTAAGCCTAGGGGTGCCCTAGCCTAAGCCTAGTGGTGCCCTAGCCTAAGCCTAGGGGTGCCCTAGCCTTAGGCTAGGGGAGCCCTAGCCTTAGCCTAGTGGTGCCCTAGCCTAAGCCTAGGGTTGCCCTAGCCTAAGCCTAGGGGTGCCCTAGCCTAAGCCAAGGGGTGCCCTAACCTTAGCCTAAGCCTAGGGGTGCCCTAGCCTAAGACAAGGGGTGCCCTAGCCTAAGCTTATTGGTGCCCTAGAGTAAGCCTAGGGGTGCCCTAGCCTAAGCCTAGGGGTGCCCTAACCTAAGCCTAGGGGTGACGTAGCCTAAGCCTAGGGGTGCCCAAGGCTTAGGCTAGAGGAGCCCTAGCCTTTGCCTAAGCCTATGGCTGCCCTAGCCTAAGCCTAGGGGTGCCCTAGCCTAAGCCTAGGGGTGCCCTAGCCTAACACTATGGGTGCCCTAGCCATAGCCTATGGGAGCCCTAGCCTTAGCCTAAGCTTAGGGGTGCCCTAGCCTAAACCTAGGGTTGCCCTAGCCTAAGCCTAGGGGTGCCCTAGCCTTAGGCTAGGGGAGCCCTAGCCTTAGCCTACGCCTAGGGGTGCCCTAGCCTAAGCTTAGGGGTGCCCTAGCCTAAGCCTAGGGGTGTCCTAGCCTAAGCCTAGGGGTGCCCTTGCCTAAGCGTAGGGATGCCTTAGCCTAAGCCTAGGGGTCCCCTAGCCTTAGCCTAAGCCTAGGGGTGCCCTATCCTAAGCCTACGGGTGCCCTCACCTTAGGCTATGGGATCCCTAGCCTTAGCCTAAGCCTAGGGGTGCCGTAGCCTAAGCCTGGGGATGCCCTAGCCTGAGCCTATGGGAGCCCTAGCCTTAGGCTAGGGGAGCCCTAGCCTTAGCCTAAGCCTAGGGGTGCCCTAGTCTAAGCCTAGGGGTGCCCTAGCCTAAGACTAAGGGTGCCTTTGCCTAAGCCTACGGGTGCTCTAGCCTAAGCCTAGGGGTGCCCTACCCTAAGCCTAGATGTGACCTAGCCTAAGCCTAGGGGTGCCCTAGCCTAAGCCTAGTGGTGCCCTATACTAAGCCTAGGGGTGCCCTAGTCTCAGCTTAGGGGGCCCTAGCCTAAGCCTAAGGGTGCCCTAGCCTACGCCTAGTGGTGCCCTAGCCTTAGGCTAGGGGAGCCCTACCTTAGCCTAAGCCGAGGGGTGCCCTAGCCTAAGCCTTGGGGTGCCCTAGCCTAAGCTTAGGGGTGCCCTAGCCTAAGCCTAGGGGTCCCTAGCCTAAGCCTAGGGGTGCCCTAGCCTAAGCCTAGGCGTGCCCTAACCTAAGCCTAGGGGTGCCCTAGACTAAGCTTAAGCTTGCCCTAGCCTTAGGCTAGCTGAGCCCTAGCCTAAGCCTAAGCATAGGGGTGCCCTAGCCTAAGCCTAGGGGTGCCCTAGCCTAAGCCTAGGGGTTCCCTAGCCTAAGCCTAGAGGTGCCCTAGCCTAAGCCTAGGCGTGCCGTAGCCTAAGCCTAGGGGTGCCCTACCCTAAGCCTAGGGGTGCCCTAGCCTAAGCTTAGGCTTGCCCTAGCCTTAGGCTAGCTGAGCCCTAGCCTAAGCCTAAGCCTAGGGGTGCCCTAGCCTAAACCTAGGGGTGCCATAGCCTAAGCCTAGGGGTGCCCTAGCCTAAGCCTAGGGGTGCCCTAGCCTAAGCCTAGGGGTGCCCTAGCCTTAGGCTAGGGGTGTCCAGGCCTTAGGATAGAGGAGCCCTAGCCTTAGCCTAAGCCTGTGGCTGCCCTAGCCTAAGCCTATGGCTGCCCTAGCCTAAGCCTAGGGTTGCCCTAGCCTAAGCCTAGGGGTGCCCTAGCCTAAGCCTAGGGATGCCCTAGCCTAAGCCAAGGGGTGCCCTAGCCTAAGCCTAGGGGTGCCCTAGCCTAAGCCTAGTGGTGCCCTAGACTTAGTCTTGGGGAGCCCTAACCTTAGCCTAAGTCTAGGGTTGCCCTAGCCTAAGCCTAGGGGGCCCTAGCCTAAGCCTAGGGGTGTCCTAGCCTAAGCCTAGGGGTGCCTTAACCTTAGGCTATTGGAGCCCTAGCCTTAGCCTAAGCCTATGGGTGCCCTAGCTTCAGTCTAGGGTTGCCCTTGCCTAAGCCTAGGAGTGCCCTAGCCTAAGGCTAGTGGTGCCTTAGCCTAAGCCTAGGGGTGACCTAGCCTTAGCCTAAGCCTAGGGGTGCCCTAGCCTAAGCCTAGGGGTGCCCTAGCCTAATTCTAGTGGTGCCCTACCCTAAGCTTAGGGGTGCCCTAGCCTAAGCCTAGGGGTGCCCTAGCCTAATTCTAGTGGTGCCCTACCCTAAGCTTAGGGGTGCCCTAGCCTAAGCCTAAGCGTGCCCTAGCCTAAGCCTAGGGGTGCCCTACCCTAAGCTTAGGGGTGCCCTAGCCTAAGCTTAAGCTTGACCTAGCCTTAGGCTAGCTGAGCCCTAGCCTAAGCCTAAGCCTAGGGGTGCCCTAGCCTAAGCCTAGGCGTGCCCTAGCCTAAGCCTAGGGGTGCCCTAGTTTAAGCCTAGGGGTGCCCTAGCCTAAGCCTTGGCGTGCCCTAGCCTAAGCCTAGGGGTGCCCTACCCTAAGCCAAGGGGTGCCCTAGCCTAAGCTTAGGCTTGCCCTAGCCTTAGGCTAGCTGAGCCCTAGCCTAAGCCTAAGCCTAGGGGTGCCCTAGCCTAAGCCTGGGGGTGCCCTAGCCTAAGCCTAGGGGTGCCCTAGCCTAAGCCTAGGGGTGCCCTAGCCTAAGCCTAGGGGTGCCCTAGCCTTAGGCTAGGGGTGCCCAGGCCTTAGGATAGAGGAGCCCTAGCCTTAGCCTAAGCCTAGGGGTGCCCTAGCCTAAGCCTAGGGTTGCCCTAGCCTAAGCCTAGGGGTACCCTAGCCTGAGGCTAGGGGAGCCGTAGCCTAAGCCTACGGGTGCCCTTGCCTAAGCGTAGGGATGCCTTAGCCTAAGCCTAGGGGTCCCCTAGCCTTAGCCTAAGGCTAGGGGTCCCCTAGCCTTAGCCTAAGCCTAGGGGTGCCGTAGCCTAAGCCTAGGGATGCCCTAGCCTGAGCCTAGGGGAGCCCTAGCCTTAGGCTAGGGGAGCCCTAGCCTTAGCCTAAGCCTAGGGGTGCCGTAGCCTAAGCCTAGGGATGCCCTAGCCTGAGCCTAGGGGAGCCCTAGCCTTAGGCTAGGGGAGCCCTAGCCTTAGCCTAAGCCTAGGGGTGTCCTAGTCTAAGCCTAGGGGTGCCGTAGCCTAAGGCTAAGGGTGCCTTTGCCTAAGCCTACGGGTGCTCTAGCCTAAGCCTATGGGTGCCCTACCCTAAGCCTAGATGTGACCTAGCCTAAGCCTTGGGGTGCCCTAGCCTAAGCCTAGGGGTGCCCTATCCTAAGCCTAGGGGTGCCCTAGTCTAAGCTTAGGGGGCCCAAGCCTAAGCCAAAGGGTGCCCTAGCCTACGCCTAGTGGTGCCCTAGCCTTAGGCTAGGGGAGCCCTAGTGTTAGCCTAAGCCTAGGGGTGCCCTAGCCTAAGCCTTGGGGTGCCCTAGCCTAAGCTTAGGGGTGCCCTAGCCTAAACCTAGGGGTCCCTAGCCTAAGCCTAGTGGTGCCCTAGGGTTAGGCTAGGGGAGCCCTATCCTTAGCCTAATCCTAGGGGTGCCCTAGCCTAAGCCTAGGAGTGCCTAGCCAAAGCCTAGATGTGCCCTAGCCTTAGGATAGGGGAGACCTAGCCTTAGCCAAAGCCTACTGGTGCCCTAGCTTAAGCTTAGGGGTGCCCAAGCCTAAACCTAGGGGTGCCCTAGCCTTAAGCTAGGCGAGCCCTAGCCTTACCCTAAGCCTAGGGGTGCCCTAGCCTCAGCCTAGGGGTGCCCTATACTCAGCTTAGGGGTGCCCTAGCCTAAGCCTAGGAGTGCCCTAGCCTAAGCCTAGGGTGCCCTAGCCTAAGTCTAGGTGTGCCCTAGCCTAAGCCTAGGGGTGCCCTAGCCTAAGCCTAGTGGTGCCCTAGCCTTAGGCTAGGGGAGCCCTAGCCTTAGCCTAAGACTATGGGTGGCCTAGCCTAAGACAATGGGTGCCCTAGCCTAATTTACGGGCGCCCTAGCCTAAGCCTAGGGGTGCCCTACCCTAAGCCTAGATGTGACCTAGCCTAAGCCTAGGGGTGCCCTAGCCTAAGCCTAGGGGTGCCCTATCCTAAGCCTAGGGGTGCCCTTGTCTCAGCTTAGGGGGCCCTAGCCTAAGCCTAAGGGTGCCCTAGCCTACGCCTACAGGTGCCCTAGCCTTAGGCTAGGGGAGCCCTACCTTAGCCTAAGCCTAGGGGTGCCCTAGCCTAAGCCTTGGGGTGCCCTAGCTTAAGCTTAGGGGTGCCCTAGCCTAAGCCTAGGGGTCCCTAGCCTAAGCCTAGGGGTGCCCTAGCCTAAGCCTAGGGGTTCCCTAGCCTAAGCCTAGGGGTGCCCTAGCCTAAGCCTAGGCGTGCCCTAGCCTAAGCCTAGGGGTGCCCTACCCTAAGCCTAGGGGTGCCCTAGCCTAAGCTTAGGCTTGCCCTAGCCTTAGGCTAGTTGAGCCCTAGCCTAAGCCTAAGCCTAGGGGTGCCCTAGCCTAAGCCTAGGGGTGCCCTAGCCTAAGCCTAGGGGTGCCATAGCCTAAGCCTAGGGGTGCCCTAGCCTAAGCCTAGGGGTGCCCTAGCCTTAGGCTAGGGGTGCCCAGGCCTTAGGATAGAGGAGCCCTAGCCTTAGCCTAAGCCTATGGCTGCCCTAGCCTAAGCCTAGTGGTGCCCTAGCCTTAGTCTAGGGTTGCCCTAGCCTAAGCCTAGGGGTGCTGTAGCCTAAGCCTAGGGATGCCCTAGCCTAAGCCTAGGGGTGCCCTAGCCTAAGCCTAGGGGTGCCCTAGCCTAAGCCTAGTGGTGCCCTAGCCTTAGTCTAGTGGAGCCCTAACCTTAGCCTAAGCCTAGTGTTGCCCTAGCCTAAGCCTTGGGGTGCCCTAGCCTAAGCCTAGGGGTGTCCTAGCCTAAGCCTAGGGGTGCCCTAGCCTTAGGCTATTGGAGCCCTAGCCTTAGCCTAAACCTATGGGTGCCCTAGCTTCAGTCTAGGGTTGCCCTTGCCTAAGCCGAGGAGTGCCCTATCCTAAGCCTTGGGGTGCCCTAGCCTAAGCCTAGTGGTGCCTTAGCCTAAGCCTAGGGGTGACCTAGCCTTAGCCTAAGCCTAGGGGTGCCCTACCCTAAGCCTAGGGGTGCCCTAGCCTAAGCTTAGGCTTGCCCTAGCCTTAGGCTAGCTGAGCCCTAGCCTAAGCCTAAGCAAAGGGGTGCCTTAGCCTAAGCCTAGGGGTGCACTAGCCTAAGCCTAGGGGTGCCCTAGCCTAAGCCTAGGGGTGCCCTAGCCTTAGGCTAGGGGTGCCCAGGCCTTAGGATAGAGGAGCCCTAGCCTTAGCCTAAGCTTATGGCTGCCCTAGCCTAAGCCTATGGCTGCCCTAGCCTAAGGCTAGGGTTGCCCTAGCCTAAGCCTAACGGTGCCCTAGCCTAAGCCTAGGGATGCCCTAGCCTAAGCCTAGGGGTGCCCTAGCCTAAGCCTAGGGTTGCCCTAGCCTAAGCCTATGGGTGCCCTAGCCTAAGCCTAGGGGTGCCCTAGCCTAATTCTAGTGGTGCCCTACCCTAAGCTTAGGGGTGCCCTAGCCTAAGCCTAGGGGTGCCCTAGCCTAAGCCTAGGGTGACCTAGCCTTAGGCTAGGGGAGCACTAGCCTTAGCCTAAGCCTAGGGGTGCCCTAGCCTAAGCCTAAGCGTGCCCTAGCCTAAGCCTAAGGGTGCCCTACACTAAGCTTAGGGGTGCCCTAGCCTAAGCTTAAGCTTGCCCTAGCCTTAGGCTAGCTGAGCCCTAGCCTAAGCCTAAGCCTAGGGGTGCCCTAGCCTAAGCCTAGGCGTGCCCTAGCCTAAACCTAGGGGTGCCCTAGTCTAAGCCTAGGGGTGCCCTAGCCTAAGCCTAGGCGTGCCCTAGCCTAAGCCTAGGGGTGCCCTACCCTAAGCCTAGGGGTGCCCTAGCCTAAGCTTAGGCTTGCCCTAGCCTTAGGCTAGCTGAGCCCTAGCCTAAGCCTAAGCCAAGGGGTGCCCTAGCCTAAGCCTAGGGGTGCCCTAGCCTAAGCCTAGGGGTGCCCTAGCCTAAGCCAAGGGGTGCCCTAGCCTTAGGGTAGGGGTGCCCTGGCCTTAGGATAGAGGAGCCCTAGCCTTAGCCTAAGCCTTTGGCTGCCCTAGCCTAAGGCTAGGGTTGCCCTAGCCTAAGCCTAGGGGTGCCCTAGCCTAAGCCTAGGGATGCCCTAGCCTAAGCCTAGGGGTGCCCTAGCCTAAGCCTAGGGGTGCCCTAGCCAAGCCTAGTGGTGCCCTAGCCTTAGTCTAGGGGAGCCCTAACCTTAGCCTAAGCCTAGGGTTGCCCTAGCCTAAGCCTATGGGTGCCCTAGCCTAAGCCTAGGGGTGTCCTAGCCTAAGCCTAGGGGTGCCCTAGCCTGAGCCTAGGGGTGCCCTAGCCTGAGGCTAGGGGAGCCCTAGCCTTAGTCTAGCCTAGGATTGCCCTAGCCTAAGCCTAGGGGTGCCCTAGCCTAAGCCTAGGGGTGCCCTAGCCTAAGCCTAGGGGTGCCCTAGCCTGAGGCTAGGGGAGCCCTAGCCTTAGTCTAGCCTAGGATTGCCCTAGCCTAAGCCTAGGGGTGCCCTAGCCTAAGCCTACGGGTGCCCTTACCTAAGCGTAGGGATGCCTTAGCCTAAGCCTAGGGATCCTCTAGCCTTAGCCTAAGCCTAGGGGTGCCCTATCCTAAGCCTACGGGTGCCCTCACCTTAGGCTATGGGAGCCCTAGCCTTAGCCTAAGCCTAGGGTTGCCGTAGCCTAAGCCTAGGGATGCCCTAGCCTGAGCCTAGGGGAGCCCTAGCCTTAGGCTAGGGGAGCCCTAGCCTTAGCCTAATCCTAGGGGTGTCCTAGTCTAAGCCTAGGGGTGCCGTAGCCTAAGGATAAGGGTGCCTTTGCCTAAGCCTACGGGTGCTCTAGCCTAAGCCTACGGGTGCCCTACCCTAAGCCTAGATGTGACCTAGCCTAAGCCTAGGGGTGCCCTAGCTTAAGCCTAGGGGTGCCCTATCCTAAGCCTAGGGGTGCCCTAGTCTAAGCTTAGTGGGCCCAAGCCTAAGCCAAAGGGTGCCCTAGCCTACGCCTAGTGGTGCCCTATCCTTAGGCTAGGGGAGCCCTAGCCTTAGCCTAAGCCTAGGGGTGCCCTAACCTAAGCCTTGGGGTGCCCTAGCCTAAGCTTAGGGGTGCCCTAGCCTAAGCCTAGGGGTCCGTAGCCTAAGCCTAGGGGTGCCCTAGGGTGAGGCTAGGGGAGCCCTATCCTTAGCCTAATCCTAGGGGTGCCCTAGCCTAAGCCTAGGAGTGCCTAGCCAAAGCCTAGATGTGCCCAGCCTTAGGATAGGGGAGACCTAGCCTTAGCCAAAGCCTACTGGTGCCCTAGCTTAAGCCTAGGGGTGCCCAAGCCTAAACCTAGGGGTGCCCTAGCCTTAGCTAGGGGAGCCCTAGCCTTAGCCTAAGCTTAGGGTTGCCCTAGCCTAAGACTAGGGGTGCCCTAGCCTAAGACTATGGGTGCCCTAGCCTAATTTAGGGGTGCCCTAGCCTAAGCCTAGGGGTGCCCTACCCTAAGCCTAGATGTGACCTAGCCTAAGCCTAGGGGTGCCCTAGCCTAAGCCTAGGGGTGCCCTATCCTAAGGCTAGGGGTGCCCTAGTCTCAGCTTAGGGGGCCCTAGCCTAAGCCTAGGAGTGCCCTAGCCTAAGCATAGGGTGCCCTTGCCTAAGCCTAGGGATGCCTTAGCCTAAGCTTAGGGGTCCCCTAGCCTTAGCCTAAGCCTAGGGTGCCCTAGCCTAAGTCTAGGTGTGCCCTAGCCTAAGCCTAGGGGTGCCCTAGCCTAAGCCTAGTGGTGCCCTAGCCTTAGGCTAGGGGAGCCCTAGCCTTAGCCTAAGACTAGGGGTGCCCTAGCCTAAGACTATGGGTGCCCTAGCCTAATTTAGGGGTGCCCTAGCCTAAGCCTAGGGGTGCCCTACCCTAAGCCTAGATGTGACCTAGCCTAAGCCTAGGGGTGCCCTAGCCTAAGCCTAGGGGTGCCCTATCCTAAGCCTAGGGGTGCCCTAGTCTCAGCTTAGGGGGCCCTAGCCTAAGACTAAGGGTGCCCTAGCCTACGCCTAGTGGTGCCCTAGCCTTAGGCTAGGGGAGCCCTACCTTAGCCTAAGCCTAGGGGTGCCCTAGCCTAAGCCTTGGGGTGCCCTAGCCTAAGCTTAGGGGTGCCCTAGCCTAAGCCTAGGGGTCCCTAGCCTAAGCCTAGGGGTGCCCTAGCCTAAGCCTAGGCGTGCCCTAGCCTAAGCCTAGGAGTGCCCTAGCATAAGCTTAAGCTTTACCTAGCCTTAGGCTAGCTGAGCCCTAGCCTAAGCCTAAGCCTAGGGGTGCCCTAGCCTAAGCCTAGGGGTGCCCTAGCCTAAGCCTAGGGGTTCCCTAGCCTAAGCCTAGGGGTGCCCTAGCCTAAGCTTAGGCTTGCCCTAGACTTAGGCTAGCTGAGCCCTAGCCTAAGCCTAAGCCAAGGGGTGCCCTAGCCTAAGCCTAGGGGTGCCCTAGCCTAAGCCTAGGGGTGCCCTAGCCTAAGCCTAGGGGTGCCCTAGCCTAAGCCTAGGGGTGCCCTAGCCTTAGGCTAGGGGTGCCCAGGCCTTAGGATAGAGGAGCCCTAGCCTTAGCCTAAGCCTATGGCTGCACTAGCCTAAGCCTATGGCTGCCCTAGCCTAAGCCTAGGGATGCCCTAGCCTAAGCCTAGGGGTGCCCTAGCCTAAGCCTAGGGGTGCCCTAGCCTAAGCCTAGTGGTGCCCTAGCCTTAGTCTAGGGGAGCCCTAACCTTAGCCTAAGCCTAGGGTTGCCCTAGCCTAAGCCTAGGGTTGCCCTAGCCTAAGCCTAGGGGTGCCCTAGCCTAAGCCTAGGGATGCCCTAGCCTAAGCCTAGGGGTGCCCTAGCCTAAGCCTAGGGGTGCCCTAGCCTAAGCCTAGTGGTGCCCTAGCCTTAGTCTAGGGGAGCCCTAACCTTAGCCTAAGCCTAGGGTTGCCCTAGCCCAAGCCTAGGGGTGCCCTAGCCTAAGCCTAGGGGTGTCCTAGCCTAAGCCTAGGGGTGCCCTAGCCTTAGGCTATTGGAGCCCTAGCCTTAGCCTAAGCCTATGGTGCCCTAGCTTCAGTCTAGGGTTGCCCTTGCCTAAGCCAAGGAGTGCCCTAGGCTAAGCCTAGGGGTGCCCTAGCCTAAGCCTAGTGGTGCCTTAGCCTAAGCCTAGGGGTGACCTAGCCTTAGCCTAAGCCTAGGGGTGCCCTAGCCTAAGCCTAGGGGTGCCCTAGCCTAAGCCTAGTGGTGCCCTACCCTAAGCTTAGGGGTGCCCTAGCCTAAGCCTAGGGGTGCCCTAGCCTAAGCCTAGGGTGACCTAGCCTTAGGCTAGGGGAGCCCTAACCTTAGCCTAAGCCTAGGGTTGCCCTAGCCTAAGCCTAGGGTTGCCCTAGCCTAAGCCTAGGGGTGCCCTAGCCTAAGCCTAGGGATGCCCTAGCCTAAGCCTAGGGGTGCCCTAGCCTAAGCCTAGGGGTGCCCTAGCCTAAGCCTAGTGGTGCCCTAGCCTTAGTCTAGGGGAGCCCTAACCTTAGCCTAAGCCTAGGGTTGCCCTAGCCCAAGCCTAGGGGTGCCCTAGCCTAAGCCTAGGGGTGTCCTAGCCTAAGCCTAGGGGTGCCCTAGCCTTAGGCTATTGGAGACCTAGCCTTAGCCTAAGCCTATGGGTGCCCTAGCTTCAGTCTAGGGTTGCCCTTGCCTAAGCCAAGGAGTGCCCTAGGCTAAGCCTAGGGGTGCCCTAGCCTAAGCCTAGTGGTGCCTTAGCCTAAGCCTAGGGGTGACCTAGCCTTAGCCTAAGCCTAGGGGTGCCCTAGCCTAAGCCTAGGGGTGCCCTAGCCTAAGCCTAGTGGTGCCCTACCCTAAGCTTAGGGGTGCCCTAGCCTAAGCCTAGGGGTGCCCTAGCCTAAGCCTAGGGTGACCTAGCCTTAGGCTAGGGGAGCACTAGCCTTAGCCTAAGCCTAGGGGTGCCCTAGTCTAAGCCTAGGGGTGCCCTAGCCTAAGCCTAGGCGTGCCCTAGCCTAAGCCTAGGGGTGCCCTACCCTAAGCCTAGTGGTGCCCTAGCCTAAGCTTAGGCTTGCCCTAGCCTTAGGCTAGCTGAGCCCTAGCCTAAGCCTAAGCCTAGGGGTGCCCTAGCCTAAGCCTAGGCGTACCCTAGCCTAAGCCTAGGGGTGCCCTAGTCTAAGCCTAGGGGTGCCCTAGCCTAAGACTAGGCGTGCCCTAGCCTAAGCCTAGGGGTGCCCTACCCTAAGCCTAGGGGTGCCCTAGCCTAAGCTTAGGCTTGCCCTAGCCTTAGGCTAGCTGAGCCCTAGCCTAAGCCTAAGCCTAGGGGTGCCCTAGCCTAAGCCTAGGGGTGCCCTAGCCTAAGCCTAGGGGTGATCTAGCCTAAGCCTAGGGGTGCCCTAGCCTTAGGCTAGGGGTGCCCAGGCCTTAGGATAGAGGAGCCCTAGCCTTAGCCTAAGCCTATGGCTGCCCTAGCCTAAGCCTATGGCTGCCCTAGCCTAAGGCTAGGGTTGCCCTAGCCTAAGCCTAAGGGTGCCCTAGCCTAAGCCTAGGGATGCCCTAGCCTAAGCCTAGGGGTGCCCTAGCCTAAGCCTAGGGGTGCCCTAGCCTAAGCCTAGTGGTGCCCTAGCCTTAGTCTAGGGGAGCCCTAACCTGAGCCTAAGCCTAGGGTTGCCCTAGCCTAAGCCTAGGGGTGTCCTAGCCTAAGCCTAGGGGTGCCCTAGCCTGAGCCTAGGGGTGCCCTAGCCTGAGGCTAGGGGAGCCCTAGCCTTAGTCTAGCCTAGGATTTCCCTAGCCTAAGCCTAGGGGTGCCCTAGCCTAAGCCTAGGGGTGCCCTAGCCTAAGCCTAGGGGTGCCCTAGCCTGAGGCTAGGGGAGCCGTAGCCTAAGCCTACGGGTGCCCTTGCCTAAGGGTAGGGATGCCTTAGCCTAAGCCTAGGGGTCCCCTAGCCTTAGCCTAAGCCTAGGGGTGCCCTATCCTAAGCCTACGGGTGCCCTCACCTTAGGCTATGGGAGCCCTAGCCTTAGCCTAAGCCTAGGGGTGCCGTTGCCTAAGCCTAGGGATGCCCTAGTCTGAGCCTAGGGGAGCCCTAGCCTTAGGCTAGGGGAGCCCTAGCCTTAGCCTAAGCCTAGGGATGTCCTAGTCTAAGCCTAGGGGTGCCGTAACCTAAGGCTAAGGGTGCCTTTGCCTAAGCCTACGGGTGCTCTAGCCTAAGCCTAGGGGTGCCCTACCCTAAGCCTAGGGGTGCCCTAGCCTAAGCCTAGGGGTGCCCTAGCCTAAGCCTAGGGGTGCCCTATCCTAAGCCTAGGGGTGCCCTAGTCTAAGCTTAGGGGGCCCAAGCCTAAGCCAAAGGGTGCCCTAGCCTACGCCTAGTGGTGCCCTAGCCTTAGGCTAGGGGAGCCCTAGCCTTAGCCTAAGCCTAGGGGTGCCCTAGCCTAATCCTTGGGGTCCCTAGCCTAAGCCTAGGGGTGCCCTAGGGTTAGGCTAGGGGAGCCCTATCCTTAGCCTAATCCTAGGGGTGCCCTAGCCTAAGCCTAGGAGTGCCTAGCCAAAGCCTAGGGGTGCCCTAGCCTTAGGATAGGGGAGACCTAGAATTAGCCAAAGCCTACTGGTGCCCTAGCTTAAGCCTAGGGGTGCCCAAGCCTAAACCTAGGGGTGCCCTAGCCTTAAGCTAGGGGAGCCCTAGCCTTAGCCTAAGCCTAGGGGTGCCCTAGCCTCAGCCTAGGGGTGCCCTAGACTCAGCCTAGGGGTGCCCTAGCCTAAGCCTAGGAGTGCCCTAGCCTAAGCCTAGGGTGCCCTTGCCTAAGCCTAGGGATGCCTTAGCCTAAGCCTAGGGGTCCTCTAGCCTTAGCCTAAGCCTAGGGTGCCCTAGCCTAAGTCTAGGTGTGCCGTAGCCTTAGCCTAGGGGTGCCCTAGCCTAAGCCTAGTGGTGCCCTAGCCTTAGGCTAGGGGAGCCCTAGCTTTAGCCTAAGTCTACGGGTGCCCTAGTTTAAGCCTAGGGGTGCCCTAGCCTAAGCCTAGGGGTGCCCTAGCCTTAGGCTATTGGAGCCCTAGCCTTAGCCTAAGCCTATGGGTGCCCTAGCTTCAGTCTAGGGTTGCCCTTGCCTAAGCCTAGGAGTGCCCTAGCCTAAGCCTAGAGGTGCCCTAGCCTAAGCCTAGTGGTGCCTTAGCCTAAGCCTAGGTGTGACCTAGCCTTAGCCTAAGCCTAGGGGTGCCCTAGCCTAAGCCTAGGGGTGCCCTAGCCTAAGCCTAGTGGTGCCCTACCCTAAGCTTAGGGGTGCCCTAGCCTAAGCCTAGGGGTGCCCTAACCTAAGCCTAGGGTGACCTAGCCTTAGGCTAGGGGAGCACTAGCCTTAGCCTAAGCCTAGGGTTGCCCTAGCCTAAGCCTAGGCGTGCCCTAGCCTAAGCTTAGGCTTGCCCTAGCCTTAGGCTAGCTGAGCCCTAGCCTAAGCCTAAGCCTAGGGGTGCCCTACCCTAAGCTTAGGGGTGCCCTAGCCTAAGCTTAAGCTTGCCCTACCTTAGGCTAGCTGAGCCCTAGCCTAAGCCTAAGCCTAGGGGTGCCCTAGCTTAAGCCTAGGGGTGCCCTAGCCTAAGCCTAGGGGTGCCCTAGCCTAAGCCTAGGGGTGCCCTAGCCTAAGCCTAGGCATGCCCTAGCCTAAGCCTAGGGGTGCCCTACCCTAAGCCTAGGGGTGCCCTAGCCTAAGCTTAGGCTAGCCCTAGCCTTAGGCTAGCTGAGCCCTAGCCTAAACCTAAGCCTAGGGGTGCCCTAGCCTAACCCTAAGGGTGCCCTAGCCTAAGCCTATGGCTGCCCTAGCCTAAGCTTATGGCTGCCCTAGCCTAAGCCTAGGGTTGCCCTAGCCTAAGCCTAGGGGTGCCCTAGCCTAAGCCTAGGGTTGCCGTAACCTAAGCCTAGGGGTGCCGTAGCCTAAGCCTAGGGGTGCCCTAGCCTAAGCCTAGGGGTGCGCAGGCCTTAGGATAGAGGAGCCCTAGCCTTAGCCTAAGGCTATGGCTGCCCTAGGCTAAGCCTAGGCGTGCCCTAGCCTAAGCCTAGGGGTGCCCTAGCCTAAGCCTAGAGGTGCCCTAGCCTAAACTTAGGCGTGCCCTAGCCTAAGCCTAGGGGTGCCCTACCCTAAGCCTAGGGGTGCCCTAGCCTAAGCTTAGGCTTACCCTAGCCTTAGGCTAGCTGAGCCCTAGCCTAAGCCTAAGCCTAGGGGTGCCCTAGACTAAGGCTAGGGGTGCCCTAGCCTAAGCCTAAGGGTGCCCTAGCCTAAGCCTAGGGGTGCCCTAGCCTTAGGCTAGGGGTGCCCAGGCCTTAGGATAGAGGAGCCCTAGCCTTAGCCTAAGCCTATGGCTGCCCTAGCCTAAGCCTATGGCTGCCCTAGCCTAAGCCTAGGGGTGCCCTAGCCTAAGGCTAGGGGTGCCCTATCCTAAGCCTAGGGGTGCCGTAGCCTAAGCCTAGGGGTGCCGTAGCCTAAGCCTAGGGATGCCCTAGCCTGAGCCTAGGGGAGCCCTAGCCTTAGGCTAGGGGAGCCCTAGCCTTAGCCTAAGCCTAGGGGTGCCCTAGTCTAAGCCTAGGGGTGCCCTAGCCTAAGGCTAAGGGTGCCTTTGCCTAAGCCTACGGGTGCTCTAGCCTAAGCCTAGGGGTGCCCTACCCTAAGCCTAGATGTGACCTAGCCTAAGCCTAGGGGTGCCCTATCCTAAGCCTAGGGGTACCCTAGTCTAAGCTTAGGGGGCCCTAGCCTAAGCCTAAGGGTGCCCTAGCCTACGCCTAGTGGTGCCCTAGCCTTAGGCTAGGGGAGCCCTAGCCTTAGCCTAAGCCTAGGGGTGCCCTAGCCTAAGCCTAGAGGTCCCCTAGCCTAAACTTAGGCGTGCCCTAGCCTAAGCCTAGGGGTGCCCTACCCTAAGCCTAGGGGTGCCCTAGCCTAAGCTTAGGCTTGCCCTAGCCTTAGGCTAGCTGAGCCCTAGCCTAAGCCTAAGCCTAGCGGTGCCCTAGCCTAAGCCTAGGGGTGCCCTAGCCTAAGCCTAAGGGTGCCCTAGCCAAAGCCTAGGGGTGCCCTAGCCTTAGGATAGGGGAGACCTAGCCTTAGCCAAAGCCTACTGGTGCCCTAGCTTAAGCCTAGGGGTGCCCAAGCCTAAAACTAGGGGTGCCCTAGCCTTAAGCTAGGGGAGCCCTAGCCTTAGCCTCAGCCTAGGGGTGCCCTAGCCTCAGCCTAGGGGTGCCCTAGCCTAAGCCTAGGAGTGCCTTAGCCTAAGCCTAGGGTGCCCTTACCTAAGCCTAGGGATGCCTTAGCCTAAGCCTAGGGGTCCCCTAGCCTTAGCCTAAGCCTAGGGTGCCCTAGCCTAGCCTAGGTGTGCCCTAGCCTAAGCCTAGGTGTGCCCTAGCCTAAGCCTAGTGGTGCCCTAGCCTTAGGCTAGGGGAGCCCTAGCCTTAGCCTAAGACTAGGGGTGCCCTAGCCTAAGAATATGGGTGCCCTAGCCTAATTTAGGGGTGCCCTAGCCTAAGCCTAGGGGTCCCCTAGCGTAAGCCTAGGGGTGCCCTAGGGTTAGCTTGGGGAGCCCTAGCTTTAGCCTAAGTCTACGGGTGCCCTAGTTTAAGCCTAGGGGTGCCCTAGCCTAAGCCTAGGGGTGCCCTAACCTTAGGCTATTGGAGCCCTAGCCTTAGCCTAAGCCTATGGGTGCCCTTGTTTCAGTCTAGGGTTGCCCTTGCCTAAGCCTAGGAGTGCCCTAGCCTAAGCCTAGGGGTGCCCTAGCCTAAGCCTAGTGGTGCCTTAGCCTAAGCCTAGGGGTGACCTAGCCTTAGCCTAAGCCTAGGGGTGCCCTAGCCTAAGCCTAGGGGTGCCCTAGCCTAAGCCTAGTGGTGTCCTACCCTAAGCTTAGGGTTGCCCTAGCCTAAGCCTAGGGGTGCCCTAGCCTAAGCCTAGGGTGACCTAGCCTTAGGCTAGGGGAGCACTAGCCTTAGCCTAATCCTAGGGGTGCCCTAGCCTAAGCCTAGGCGTGCCCTAGCCTAAGCCTAGGGGTGCCCTACCCTAAGCTTAGGGGTGCCCTAGCCTAAGCTTAAGCTTGCCCTAGCCTTAGGCTAGCTGAGGCCTAGCCTAAGCCTAAGCCTAGGGGTGCCCTAGCCTAAGCCTAGGGGTGCCCTAGCCTAAGCCTAGGGGTGCCCTAGCCTAAGCCTACGGGTGCCCTAGCCTAAGCCTAGGCGTGCCCTAGCCTAAGCCTAGGGGTGCCCTACCCTAAGCCTAGGGGTGCCCTAGCCTAAGCCTAGGCGTGCCCTACCCTAAGCCTAAGGGTTCCCTACCCTAAGCCTAGGGGTGCCCTAGCCTAAGCTTAGGCTTGCCCTAGCCTTAGGCTAGCTGAGCCCTAGCCTAAGCCTAAGCCTAGGGGTGCCCTAGCCTAAGCCTAGCGGTGCCCTAGCCTAAGCCTAGGGTTGCCCTAGCCTAAGGCTAGGGGTGCCCTATCCTAAGCCTAGGGGTGCCGTAGCCTCAGCCTAGGGGTACCCTAGCCTAAGCCTATGGTTGCCCAGGCCTTAGGATAGAGGAGCCCTAGCCTTAGACTAAGCCTATGGCTGCCCTAGCCTAAGCCTAGGCGTGCCCTAGCCTAAGCCGAGGGGTGCCCTACCCTAAGCCTAGGGGTGCCCTACCCTAAGCCCAGGGGTGCCCTAGCCTAACCTAGGCTTGCCCTAGCCTTAGGCTAGAGGAGCCCTAGCCTTAGCCTAGGCCTAGTGGTGCCCTAGCCTAAGACTAGGGGTGCCGTATCCTAAGCCTTGGGGTGCCCTAACCTAAGCCTAGGGGTGCCCTAGGGTTATCCTAGGGGAGCCCTAGCCTTAGCCTAAGCCTAGGGGTGCCCTAGCCTAAGCCTAGGGGTGCCCTAGCCTAAGCCTAGGGGTGCCCTAGCCTAAGCCTAGGGGTGCCAAAGCCTTAGGCTAGGGGAGCCCTAGACTTAGCATAAGCCTAAGGGTGCCCTAGTCTAAGCCTAGTGATGCCCTATCCTAAGCCTAGGGGTGCCCTAGCCTAAGCCTAGGGTTGCTGTAGCCTTAGGCTAGGGGAGCCCTAACCTTAGCCTAAGCCTAGGGCTGCCCTAGCCCAAGCCTAGGGGTGCCGTAGCCTAAGCCTAGGGGTGCCCTAGCCTAAGCCTAGGGGTGCCCTAGCCTAAGCTTACGGGTGCCCTAGCCTAAGGCTAGGGGTGCCCTAGCCTTAGTCTAGTGGAGCCCATGCCTTAGCCTAAGCATAGGGGTTCCCAACCCTAACCCTAGATGTGACCTACCCTAAGCCTAGGGGTGCCCTAACCTAAACCTAGCTGTTCCCTAGACTAAGCCTAGGGGTGACCTAGCCTTAGGCTAGCGCACCCTAGCCTTAGTCTAAGTCTAGGGGTGCACTAGCCTAAGCCTAGGTGTGCCCTAGCCCAAGCCTAGGGATGCCCTAGCGTTAGGCTACAGGAGCCCTAGCCTTATCCTAAGCCTAGGGTGCCCTAGCCTAAGCCTAGGGGTGCCCTAGCCTAAGTTTAGGGGTGCCCTAGCCTAAGCCAAGGGGTTCCCTAGCCTTAAGCTAGAAGAGCCCTAGCCTTAGCCTAAACCTAGGGGTGCCCAAGCCTAAGTCTAGGGGTGCCTAGCCTAAGCATAGGGGTGCCCTAACGTAAGCCTAGGGGTTCCCTACCTAAGCCTAGGGGTGCCCTAACCTAAGCCTAGGGGTGCCCTAGCCTAATCCTTGGGGTGCCCTAGCCTAAGCCTAGGGGTGCCCAAACCTAAGCTTAGGGGTGCCCTAGCCTAAGCTTAAGGGTGCCCTTGCCTAAGCCTAGTGGTGCCCTAGCCTTAGGCTAGGGGAGCCCTAGCCTTACCCTAAGCCTAGGGGTGCCCTAGCCTAAGACTAGGGGTGCCCTTTCCAAAGCTTAGGGGTGCCCTAGTCTAAGCCTAGGGGTCCCTTGCCTAAGCCTAGGGGTGCCCTAGGCTTAGGCTAGGGGAGCACTAGCCTTCGCCTAATCCTAGGGGTGCCCTAGCCTAAGCCTAGGAGTGTCCTAGCCAAAGCCTTGGGGTGCCCTGGCCTTAGGATAGGGGAGACCTAGCCTTAGCCTAAGCCTACGGGTGCCCTAGCTTAAGCCTAGGGGTGCCCTTGCCTCAGCCTAGGGGTGCCCTTGCCTCAGCCTAGGGGTGCCCTAGCCTAAGCATAGGAGTGCCCTAGCCTAAGCCTAGGGGTGCCCTAGCCTAAGCCTAATGGTGCCTTAGACTAAGCCTAGGGGTGACCTAGCCTTAGCCTAAGGCTAGGGTGCCCTAGCCTAAGCCTAAGGGTGCATTAACCTAAGCCTAGGGTGCCCTTGCCTAAGCCTAGGGATGCCTTAGCCTAAGCCTTGGGGTCCCCTAGCCTTAGCCTAAGCCTAGGGGTCACCTAGCCTTAGCCTAAGCCTAGGGGTGCCCTAGCCAAAGCCTAGCGGTGCCCTAGCCAAAGCCTAGGCGTGCCCTAGCCTAAGCCTAGGGGTGCCCTAGCCTAAGCCTAGGGGTGCCCAGGCCTTAGGCTAGAGGAGCCCTAGCCTTACCTAAGCCTATGGTTGCCCTAGCCTAAGCCTAGGGGTGCCCTCGCCTAACCCTATGGGTACCCTAGCCTTAGGTTAGGGGAGCACTAGCCTCAGCCTAAGCCTAGGGGTGCCCTAGCGTAAACTTAGGGGTGCCCTAGCCTAAGCCTAGGGGTGCCTTAGCCTAAGCCTAGGGGTCCCCTAGCCTTAGCCTAAGCTTAGGGGTGCCCTAGCCTAAGCCTATGGGTGCCCTAGCCTAAGCCTAGGGATGCCCTAGCCATAGCCTAGGGGAGGCCTAGCCTAACCCTAGGGGTGCCCTAGCCTTAGGCTAGGGGAGCACTAGCCTTAGCCTAAGCCTAGGGGTGCCATAGCCTAATCCTAGGCGTGCCCTAGCCTAAGCCTAGGGGTGCCCTACCCTAAGGCTAGGGGTGCCCTACCTTAAGCCTAGGGGTGCCCTAGCCTAAGCCTTGGGGTGCCCTAGCCTAAGCCTAGGGGTGCCCTACCCTTAGGCTAGGGGAGCCCTAGCCTTAGCCTAAGCCTAGGGGTGTCCTAGCCTAAGCCTAGGGGTGTCCTAGCCTAAGCCTATGGGTGCCCTAGCCTAAGCCTTGGGTTGCCCTAGCCTAAGCCTAGGGGTACCTTAGCCTAAGCCTAGGGGTGCCCAGGCCTTAGGCTAGAGGAGCCCTAGCCTTAGCCTAAGCCTATAGCTGCCCCAGCCTAAGCCTAGGGGTGCCCTAGCCTAAGCCTAGAGGTGCCCTAAACTAACCCTATGGGTGCCCTAGCCATAGGCTAGGGGAGCACTAGCCTTAGCCAAAGCCTAGGGGTGCCCTAGCGTAAACTTAGGGGTGCCCTAGCCTAAGCCTAGGGGTGCCTTAGCCTAAGCCTAGGGGTCCCCTAGCCTTAGCCTAAGCCTAGGGGTGCCCTAGCCTAAGCCTATGGGTGCCCTAGCCTAAGCCTAGGGTTGCCCTAGCCATAGCCTAGGGGAGCCCTAGCCTTAGCCTAAGCTTAGGGGTGCCCGAGCCTAAGCCTAGGGTTACCCTAGCCTAAGCCTAGGGGTCCCCTAGCCTTAGTCTAGGGGAGCCCTAGCCTTATCCTACGCCTAGGTGTGCCCTAGCCTAAGCTTAGGGGTGCCCTAGCCTAAGCCTAGGCGTGCCCTAGCCTAAGCCTAGGGGTGCCCTAGCCTGAGCCTAGGGGTGCCCTAGCCTGAGCCAACGGGTGCCCTAGACTGAGGCTAGGGGAGCCCTAGCCTTAGTCTAGCCTAGGATTGCCCTAGCCTAAGCCTAGGCGTGCCTTAGCCTAAGCCTAGGGGTGCCCTAGCCTGAGCCTAGGGGTGCCCTAGCCTGAGCCAACGGGTGCCCTAGACTGAGGCTAGGGGAGCCCTAGCCTTATTCTAGCCTAGGATTGCCCTAGCCTAAGCCAAAGGGTGCCCTAGCCTTAGCCTAAGCCTAGGGGTGCCCTATCCTAAGACAAGGGGAGCCCTAGCCTAAGCTTATTGGTGCCCTAGCGTAAGCCTAGGGGTGCTCTAGCCTAAGCCTAGGGGTGCCCTAAACTAAGCCTAGGGGTGCCCTAGCCTAAGCCTAGGGGTACCCAAGGCTTAGGCTAGAGGAGCCCTAGCCTTAGCCTAAGCCTATGGCTGCCCTAGCCTAAGCCTAGGGGTGCCCTAGCCTAAGCCTAGGGGTGCCCTAGCCTAAGCCTAGGGGTGCCCTAGCCTAACACTATGGGTGCCCTAGCCATAGCCTAGGGGAGCCCTAGCCTTAGCCTAAGCCTAGGGTTGCCCTAGCCTAAGCCTAGGGTTGCCCTAGCCTAAGCCTAGGGGTGCCCTAGCCTTAGGCTAGGGGAGACCTAGCCTTAGCTTACGCCTAGGGGTGCCCTAGCCTAAGGTTAGGGGTGCCCTAGCCTAAACCTAGGGGTGTCCTATCCTAAGCCTAGGGGTGCCCTAGCCTGAGCCTAGGTGTGCCCTAGCCTGAGGCTAGAAGAGCCCTAGCCTTAGTCTAACCTTGGATTGCCCTAGCCTAAGCCTAGGGGTGCCCTAGCCTAAGCCTAGGGGTGCCCTAGCCTAAGCCTAGGGGTACCCTAGCCTGAGGTTAGGGGAGCCGTAGCCTAAGCCTACGGGTGCCCTTGTCTTAGGCTAGGGGAGCCCTAGCCTTACCCTAAGCCTAGGGGTGCCCTAGCCCAAGACTAGGGGTGCCCTTGCCAAAGCTTAGGGGTGCCCTAGCCTAAGCCTAGGGGTCCCATGCCTAAGCCTAGGGGTGCCCAAGGCTTAGGCTAGGGGAGCCCTAGCCTTCGCCTAATCCTAGGGGTGCCCTAGCCTAAGCCTAGGAGTGCCCTAGCCAAAGCCTAGGGGTGCCCTGGCCTTAGGATAGGGGAGACCTAGCCTTAGCCTAAGCCTACGGGTGCCCTAGCTTAAGCCTAGGGGTGCCCTAGCCTAAGCCTAGGGGTGCCCTAGCCTTAGGCTAGGGGAGCCCTAGCCTTAGCCTAAGCCTATGGGTGCCCTAGCCTCAGCCTAGGGGTGCCCTTGCCTCAGCCTAGGGGTGCCCTTGCCTCAGCCTAGGGGTGCCCTAGCCTAAGCATAGGAGTGCCCTAGCCTAAGCCTAGGGGTGCCCTAGCCTAAGCCTAGTGGTGCCTTAGACTAAGCCTAGGCGTGACCTAGCCTTAGACTAAGCCTAGGGGGCCCTAGCCTAAGCCTAAGGGTGCCCTAACCTAAGCCTAGGGTGCCCTTGCCTAAGCCTAGGGATGCCTTAGCCTAAGCCTAGGGGTCCCCTAGCCTTAGCCTAAGCCTTGGGTTGCCCTAGCCAAAGCCTAGCGGTGCCCTAGCCAAAGCCTAGGGGTGCCATATCCTAAGCCTAGGGGTGCCCTAGCCTAAGCCTAGGGGTGCCCAGGCCTTAGGCTAGAGGAGCCCTAGCCTTAGCCTAAGACTATGGCTGCCCTAGCCTAAGCCTTGGGGTGCCCTAGCCTAAGCCTAGGGGTGCCCTCGCCTAACCCTATTGGAACCCTAGCCTTAGGCTAGGGGAGCACTATCCTTAGCCTAAGCCTAGGGGTGCCCTAGCCTAATCCTAGGCGTGCCCTAGCCTAAGCCTAGGGGTGCCCTACCCTAAGCCTAGGGGTGCCCTAGCCTAAGCCTTGGGGTGCCCTTGCCTCAGCCTAGGGGTGCCCTTGCCTCAGCCTAGGGGTGCCCTAGCCTAAGCATAGGAGTGCCCTAGCCTAAGCCTAGGGGTGCCCTAGCCTAAGCCTAGTGGTGCCTTAGACTAAGCCTAGGGGTGACCTAGCCTTAGCCTAAGCCTAGGGTGCCCTAGCCTAAGCCTAAGGGTGCCCTAACCTAAGCCTAGGGTGCCCTTGCCTAAGCCTAGGGATGCCTTAGCCTAAGCCTTGGGGTCCCCTAGCCTTAGCCTAAGCCTAGGGGTCCCCTAGCCTTAGCCTAAGCCTAGGGGTGCCCTAGCCAAAGCCTAGCGGTGCCCTAGCCAAAGCCTAGGCGTGCCATAGCCTAAGCCTAGGGGTGCCCTAGCCTAAGCCTACGGGTGCCCAGGCCTTAGGCTAGAGGAGCCCTAGCCTTACCTAAGCCTATGGTTGCCCTAGCCTAAGCCTAGGGGTGCCCTAGCCTAAGCCTAGGGGTACCCTCGCCTAACCCTATGGGTACCCTAGCCTTAGGTTAGAGGAGCACTAGCCTCAGCCTAAGCCTAGGGGTGCCCTACCGTAAAATTAGGGGTGCCCTAGCCTAAGCCTAGGGGTGCCTAAGCCTAAGCCTAGGGATCCCCTAGCCTTAGCCTAAGCTTAGGGGTGCCCTAGCCTAAGCCTATGGGTGCCCTAGCCTAAGCCTAGGGATGCCCTAGCCATAGCCTAGGGGAGGCCTAGCCTAACGCTAGGGGTGCCCTAGCCTTAGGCTAGGGGAGCACTAGCCTTAGCCTAAGCCTAGCGGTGCCATAGCCTAATCCTAGGCGTGCCCTAGCCTAAGCCTAGGGGTGCCCTACACTAAGGCTAGGGGTGCCCTACCCTAAGCCTAGGGGTGCCCTAGCCTAAGCCTTGGGGTGCCCTAGCCTAAGCCTAGGGGTGCCCTACCCTTAGGCTAGGGGAGCCCTAGCCTTAGCGTAAGCCTAGGGGTGTCCTAGCCTAAGCCTAGGGGTGTCCTAGCCTAAGCCTATGGGTGCCCTAGCCTAAGCCTAGGGGTGCCCTAGCCTAAGCCTAGGGGTGCCCAGGCCTTAGGCTAGAGGAGCCCTAGCCTTAGCCTAAGCCTATAGCTGCCCTAGCCTAAGCCTAGGGGTGCCCTAGCCTAAGCCTAGGGGTGCCCTAGCCTAAGCCTAGGGGTGCCCAGGCCTTAGGCTAGAGGAGCCCTAGCCTTAGCCTAAGCCTATAGCTGCCCTAGCCTAAGCCTAGGGGTGCCCTAGCCTAAGCGTAGGGGTGCCCTAGGCTAACCCTATGGGTGCCCTAGCCATAGGCTAGGGGAGCACTAGCCTTAGCCAAAGCCTAGGGGTGCCCTTGCGTAAACTTAGGGGTGCCCTAGCCTAAGCCTAGGGGTGCCTTAGCCTAAACCTAGGGGTCCCCTAGCCTTAGCCTAAGCTTAGGGGTGCCCTAGCCTAATCCTATGGGTGCCCTAGCCTAAGCCGAGGGTTTCCCTAGCCTAGGGGAGCCCTAGCCTTAGCCTAAGCTTAGGGGTGCCCGAGCCTAAGCCTAGGGTTACCCTAGCCTAAGCCTAGGGGTGCCCTAGCCTTAGTCTAGGGGAGCCCTAGCCTTATCCTACGCCTAGGTGTGCCCTAGCCTAAGCTTAGGGGTGCCCTAGCCTAAGCCTAGGCGTGCCCTAGCCTAAGCCTAGGGGTGCCCTAGCCTGAGCCTAGGGGTGCCCTAGCCTGAGCCAACGGGTGCCCTAGACTGAGGCTAGGGGAGCCCTTGCCTTAGTCTAGCCTAGGATTGCCCTAGCCTAAGCCTAGGGGTGCCCTAGCCTAAGCCTAGGGGTGCCCTAGCCTAAGCCAAAGGGTGCCCTAGCCTTAGCCTAAACCTAGGGGTGCCCTATCCTAAGACAAGGGGTGCCCTAGCCTAAGCTTATTGGTGCCCTAGCGTAAGCCTAGGGGTGCCCTAGCCTAAGCCTAGGGGTGCCCTAATCTAAGCCTAGGGGTGCCCAAGCCTAAGCCTAGGGGTACCCAAGGCTTAGGCTAGAGGAGCCCTAGCCTTAGCCTAAGCCTATGGCTGCCCTAGCCTAAGCCTAGGGGTGCCCTAGCCTAAGCCTAGGGGTGCCCTAGCCTAAGCCTAGGGGTGCCCTAGCCTAACACTATGGGTGCCCTAGCCATAGCCTAGGGGAGCCCTAGCCTTAGCCAAAGCCTAGGGTTGCCCTAGCCTAAGCCTAGGGTTGCCCTAGCCTAAGCCTAGGGGTGCCCTAGCCTTAGGCTAGGGGAGACCTAGCCTTAGCCTACGCCTAGGGGTGCCCTAGCCTAAGCTTAGGGGTGCCCTAGCCTAAACCTAGGGGTGTCCTATCCTAAGCCTAGGGGTGCCCTAGCCTGAGCCTAGGGGTGCCCTAGCCTGAGGCTAGAAGAGCCCTAGCCTTAGTCTAACCTTGGATTGCCCTAGCCTAAGCCTAGGGGTGCCCTAGCCTAAGCCTAGGGGTGCCCTAGCCTAAGCCTAGGGGTACCCTAGCCTGAGGCTAGGGGAGCCGTAGCCTAAGCCTACGGGTGCCCTTGCCTTAGGCTAGGGGAGCCCTAGCCTTACCCTAAGCCTATGGGTGCCCTAGCCCAAGACTAGGGGTGCCCTTGCCAAAGCTTAGGGGTTCCCTAGCCTAAGCCTAGGGGTCCCATGCCTAAGCCTAGGGGTGCCCAAGACTTAGGCTAGGGGAGCCCTAGCCTTCGCCTAATCCTAGGGGTGCCCTAGCCTAAGCCTAGGAGTGCCCTAGCCAAAGCCTAGGGGTGCCCTGGCCTTAGGATAGGGGAGACCTAGCCTTAGCCTTAGCCTAAGCCTACGGGTGCCCTAGCTTAAGCCTAGGGGTGCCCTAGCCTAAGCCTAGGGGTGCCCTAGCCTTAGGCTAGGGGAGCCCTAGCCTTAGCCTAAGCCTATGGGTGCCCTAGCCTCAGCCTAGGGGTGCCCTTGCCTCAGCCTAGGGGTGCCCTTGCCTCAGCCTAGGGGTGCCCTAGCCTAAGCATAGAGGTGCCCTAGCCTAAGCCTAGGGGTGCCCCAGCCTAAGCCTAGTGGTGCCTTAGACTAAGCCTAGGGGTGACCTAGCCTTAGACTAAGCCTAGGGGGCCCTAGCCTAAGCCTAAGGGTGCCCTAACCTAAGCCTAGGGTGCCCTTGCCTAAGCCTAGGGATGCCTTAGCCTAAGCCTAGGGGTCCCCTAGCCTTAGCCTAAGCCTAGGGTTGCCCTAGCCAAAGCCTAGCGGTGCCCTAGCCAAAGCCTAGGGGTGCCATAGCCTAAGCCTAGGGGTGCCCTAGCCTAAGCCTAGGGGTGCCCAGGCCTTAGGCTAGAGGAGCCCTAGCCTTAGCCTAAGACTATGGCTGCCATAGCCTAAGCCTTGGGGTGCCCTAGCCTAAGCCTAGGGGTGCCCTCGCCTAACCCTATGGGAACCCTAGCCTTAGGCTAGGGGAGCACTAGCCTTAGCCTAAGCCTAGGGGTGCCCTAGCCTAATCCTAGGCGTGCCCTAGCCTAAGCCTAGGGGTGCCCTACCCTAAGCCTAGGGGTGCCCTAGCCTAAGCCTTGGGGTGCCCTAGCCTAAGCCTAGTGGTGCCCTATCCTTAGGCTAGGGGAGCCATAGCCTTAGCCTAAGACTAAGGGTGTCCTAGCCTAAGCCTAGGGGTGTCCTAGACTAAGCCTAGGGGTGTCCTAGCCTAAGCCTATGGGTGCCCTAGCCTAAGCCTAGGGTTGCCCTAGCCTAAGCCTAGGGGTGCCCTAGCCTAAGCCTAGGGGTGCCCAGGCCTTAGGCTAGAGGAGCCCTAGCCTTAGCCTAAGCCTATACCTGCCCTAGCCTAAGCCTAGGGGTGCCCTAGCCTAAGCCTAGGGGTGCCCTAGCCTAACCCTATGGGTGCCCTAGCCGTAGGCTAGGGGAGCACTAGCCTTAGCCAAAGCCTAGGGGTGCCCTAGCGTAAACTTAGGGGTGCCCTAGCCTAAGCCTAGGGGTGCCTGAGCCTAAGCCTAGGGGTCCCCTAGCCTTAGCCTAAGCCTAGGGGTGCCCTAGCCTAAGCCTATGGGTGCCCTAGCCTAAGCCTAGGGGTGCCCTAGCCATAGCCTAGGGGAGCCCTAGCCTTAGCCTAAGCTTAGGGGTGCCCGAACCTAAGCCTAGGGTTACCCTAGCCTAAGCCTAGGGGTGCCCTAGCCTTAGTCTAGGGGAGCCCTAGCCTTATCCTACGCCTAAGTGTGCCCTAGCCTAACCTTAGGGGTGCCCTAGCCTAAGCCTAGGCGTGCCCTACCCTAAGCCTAGGGGTGCTCTAGCCTGAGCCTAGGGGTGCCCTAGCCTGAGCCAACGGGTGCCCTAGACTGTGGCTAGGGGAGCCCTAGCCTTAGTCTAGCCTAGGATTGCCCTAGCCTAAGCCTAGGGGTGCCCTAGCCTAAGCCTAGGGGTGCCCTAGCCAAAGCCAAGGGGTGCCCTAACCTTAGCCTAAGCCTAGGGGTGCCCTAGCCTAAGACAAGGGGTGCCCTAGCCTAAGCTTATTGGTGCCCTAGCGTAAGCCTAGGGGTGCTCTAGCCTAAGCCTAGGGTGCCCTAACCTAAGCCTAGGGGTGCCCTAGCCTAAGCCTAGGGGTGCCCAAGGCTTAGGCTAGAGGAGCCCGAGCCTTAGCATAAGCCTATGGCTGCCCAAGCCTAAGCCAAGGGGTGCCCTAGCCTAAGCCTAGGGGTGCCCTAGCCTAACACTATGGGTGCCCTAGCCATAGCCTAGGGGAGCCCTAGCCTTAGCCTAAGCCTAGGGTTTCCCTAGCCTAAGCCTAGGGTTGCCCTAGCCTAAGCCTAGGGGTGCCCTAGCCTTAGGCTAGGGGAGACCTAGCCTTAGCCTACGCCTAGGGGTGCCCTAGCCTAAGCTTAGGGGTGCCCTAGCCTAAGCCTAGGGGTGTCCTAGCCTAAGCCTTGGGGTGCCCTAGCCTGAGCCTAGGGGTGCCCTAGCCTGAGGCTAGGGGAGCCCTAGCCTTAGTCTAACCTAGGATTGCCCTAGCCTAAGCCTAGGGGTGCCCTAGCCTAAGTCTAGGGGTGCCCTAGCCTAAGCCTAGGGTTGCCTTAACCTAAGCCTAGGGGTCCCCTAGCCTTAGCCTAAGCCTAGGGGTGCCCTATCCTAAGCCTACGGGTGCCCTCACCTTAGGCTATGGGAGCCCTAGCCTTAGCCTAAGCCTAGGGGTGCCGTAGCCTAAGCCTAGGGATGCCCTAGCCTGAGCCTAGGGGAGCCCTAGCCTTAGGCTAGGGGAGCCCTAGCCTAAGCCTAACCCTAGGGGTGCCCTAGTCTAAGCCTAGGGGTGCCCTACCCTAAGCCTAGATGTGACCTAGCCTAAGCCTAGGGGTGCCCTAGCCTAAGCCTAGGGGTGCCCTATCCTAAGCCTAGGGGTGCCCTAGCCTAAGCTTAGGGGGCCCTAGCCTAAGCCTAAGGGTGCCCTAGCCTACGCCTAGTGGTGCCCTAGCCTTAGGCTAGGGGAGCCCTAGCCTTAGCCTAAGCCTAGGGGTTCCCTAGAATAAGCCTAGGGGTGCCCTAGCCTAAGCCTAGGGGTGCCCTAGCCTAAGCCTAGGGGTGCCCTAGCCTAAGCCTAGGGGTGCCCTAGCCTTAGGCTAGGGGTGCCCAGGCCTTAGGATAGAGGAGCCCTAGCCTTAGCCTAAGACTATGGCTGCCCTAGCCTAAGCCTATGGCTGCCCTAGCCTAAGCCTAGGGTAGCCCTAGCCTAAGCCTAGGGGTGCACTAGCCTAAGCCTAGGGGTGCCGTAGCCTAAGCCTAGGGGTGCCCTAGCCTAAGTCTAGGGGTGCCCAGGCCTTAGGATAGAGGAGCCCTAGCCTTAGCCTAAGCCTATGGCTGCCCTAGCCTAAGCCTAGGGTAGCCCTAGCCTAAGCCTATGGCTGCACTAGCCTAAGCCTAGGTGTGCCCTAGCCTAAGCCTAGGGGTGCCCTAGCCTAAGCCTAGGGGTGCCCTAGCCTAAGCTTAGGCTTGCCCTAGCCTTATGCTAGCTGAGCCCTAGCCTAAGCCTAAGCCTAGGGGTGCCCTAGCCTAAGCCTAGGGTTGCCCTATCCTAAGCCTAGGGGTGCCCTAGCCTAAGGCTAGGGGTGCCCTATCCTAAGCCTAGGGGTGCCGTAGCCTAAGCCTAGGGGAGCCCTAGCCTTAGTCTAAGCCTAGGGGTGCCCTAGCCTAAGCCTAGGGGTGCCCAACCCAAGCCTAGGGATGCCCTAGCGTTAGGCTAGAGGAGCCCTAGCCTTATCCTAAGCCTAGGGTGCCCTAGCCTAAGCCTAGGGGTGCCCTAGCCTACGTCTAGCGGTGCCCTAGCCTAAGCCAAGGGGTACACTAGCCTTAGGCTAGGAGAGCCCTAGCCTTAGCCTAAACCTAGGTGTGCCCCAGCCTAAGTCTAGGGGTGCCTAGCCTAAGCATAGCGGTGCCCTAACCTAAGACTAGGGGTTCCCTACCTAAGCCTAGGGGTGCCCTAGCCTAAGCCTAGGGGTGCCCTAGCCTAAGCCTTGGGGTGCCCTAGCCTAAGCCTAGGGGTGACCAAACCTAAGCTTAGGGGTGCCCTAGCCTAAGCCTAAGGGTGCCCTTGCCTAAGCTTAGTGGTGCCCTAGCCTTAGGCTAGGGGAGCCCTAGCCTTACCCTAAGCCTAGGGGTGCCCTAGCCTAAGATTAGAGGTGCCCTTGCCTAAGCTTAGGGGTGCCCTAGCCTAAGCCTAGGGGTCCCTAGCGTAAGCCTTGGGGTGCCCTAGGCTTAGGCTAGGGGAGCCCTAGCCTTCGCCTAATCCTAGGGGTGCCCTAGCCTAAGCCTAGGAGTGCCCTAGCCAAAGCCTTGGAGTGCCCTGGCCTTAGGATAGGGGAGACCTAGCCTTAGCCTAAGCCTACGGGTGCCCTAGCCTCAGCCTAGGGGTGCCCTTGCCTCAGCCTAGGGGTGCCCTTGCCTCAGCCTAGGGGTACCCTAGCCTAAGCATAGTAGTGCCCTAGCCTAAGCCTAGGGGTGCCCTAGCCTAAGCCTAGGGTTGCCTTAGCCTAAGCCTAGGTGTCCCCTAGCCTTAGCCTAAGCCTAGGGGTGCCCTATCCTAAGCCTACGGGTGCCCTCACCTTAGGCTATGGGAGCCCTAGCCTTAGCCTAAGCCTAGGGGTGCCGTAGCCTAAACCTAGGGATGCCTTAGCCTGAGCCTAGGGGAGCCCTAGCCTTAGGCTAGGGGAGCCCTAGCCTAAGCCTAAGCCTAGGGGTGCCCTTGTCTAAGCCTAAGGGTGCCCTACCCTAAGCCTAGATGTGACCTAGCCTAAGCCTAGGGTGCCCTAGCCTAAGCCTAGGGGTGCCCTATCCTAAGCCTAGGGGTGCCCTAGCCTAAGCCTAGGGGTGCCCTAGCCTAAGCCTTGGGGTGCCCTAGCCTAAGCCTAGGGGTGCCCAAACCTAAGCCTAAGGGTGCCCTTGCCTAAGCCTAGTGGTGCCCTAGCCTTAGGCTAGGGGAGCCCTAGCCTTACCCTAAGCTTAGGGGTGCCCTAGCCTAAGACTAGGGGTGACCTTGCCTAAGCTTAGGGGTGCCCTAGCCTAAGCCTAGGGGTCCCTAGCGTAAGCCTTGGGGTGCCCTAGGCTTAGGCTAGGGGAGCCCTAGCCTTCGCCTAATCCTAGGGGTTCCCTAGCCTAAGCCGAGGGGTGCCCTGGCCTTAGGATAGGAGAGACCTAGCCTTAGACTAAGCCTACGGGTGCCCTAGCCTCAGCCTAGGGGTGCCCTTGCCTCAGCCTAGGGGTGCCCTTGCCTCAGCCTAGGGGTGCCCTAGCCTAAGCATAGTAGTGCCCTAGCCTAAGCCTAGGGGTGCCCTAGCCTAAGCCTAGTGGTGCCTTAGACTAAGCCTAGGGGTGACCTAGCCTTAGCCTAAGCCTAGGGGGCCCTAACCTAAGCCTAGGGTGCCCTTGCCTAAGCCTAGGGATGCCTTAGCCTAAGCCTAGGGGTCCCCTAGCCTTATCCTAAGCCTAGGGGTGCCCTGGCCAAAGCCTAGCGGTGCCCTAGCCTAAGCCTAGGGGTACCCAGGCCTTAGGCTAGAGGAGCCTGAGCCTTAGCCTAAGCCTATGGCTGCCCTAGCCTAAGCCTAGGGGTGCCCTAGCCTAAGCCTAGGGGTGCCCTGGCCTAACCCTATGGGTACCCTACCCTTAGGCTAGAGGAGCACTAGCCTTAGCCTAAGCCTAGGGGTGCCCTAGCGTAAACTTTGGGGTGCCCTAGCATAAGCCTAGGGGTGCCTTAGCCTAAGCCTAGGGGTCCCCTAGCCTTAGCCTAAGCTTAGGGGCGCCCTAGCCTAAGCCTATGGGTGCCCTAGCCTAAGCCTAGGGGTGCCCTAGCCATATCCTAGGGGAGCCCTAGCCTAACACTAGGGGTGCCTTAGCCTTAGGCTAGGGGAGCACTAGCCTTAGCCTAAGCCTAGGGGTTCCCTAGCCTAATCCTAGGCGTGCCCTAGCCTAAGCCTAGGGGTGCCCTACCCTAAGCCTAGGGGTGCCCTAGGCTAAGCCTAGGGGTGCCTTAGCCTAAGCCTAGGGGTCCCCTAGCCTTAGCCTAAGCTTAGGGGCGCCCTAGCCTAAGCCTATGGGTGCACTAGCCTAAGCCTAGGGGTGCCCTAGCCATAGCCTAGGGGAGCCCTAGCCTAACACTAGGGGTGCCCTAGCCTTAGGCTAGGGGAGCACTAGCCTTAGCCTAAGCCTAGGGGTTCCCTAGCCTAATCCTAGGCGTGCCCTAGCCTAAGGCTAGGGGTGCCCTAGCCTAAGCCTAGGGTTGCCCTAGCCTAAGCCTAGGGGTGCCCTAGCCTAAGCCTAGGGGTGCCCAGGCCTTAGGCTAGAGGAGCCCTAGCCTTAGCCTAAGCCTATAGCTGCCCTAGCCTAAGCCTAGGGGTGCCCTAGCCTAACCCTATGGTTGCCCTAGCCTTAGGCTAGGGGAGCACTAGCCTTAGCCTAATCCTAGGGGTGCCCTAGCCTAAGCCTAGGAGTGCCCTAGCTAAAGCCTAGGGGTGCCCTAGCCTTAGGATAGGGGAGACCTAGCCTTAGCCAAAGCCTACTGGTGCCCTAGCTTAAGCCTAGGGGTGCCCTAGCCTAAACCTAGGGGTGCCCTAGCCTTAAGCTAGGGGAGCCCTAGCCTTAGCCTAAGCCTAGGGGTGCCCTAGCCTCAGCCTAGGGGTGCCCTAGCCTCAGCCTATGGGTGCCCTAGCCTAAGCCTAGGAGTGCCCTAGCCTAAGCCTAGTGTGCCCTTGACTAAGCCTAGGGATGCCTTAGCCTAAGCCTAGGGGTCCCCTAGCCTTAGCCTAAGCCTAGGGTGCCCTAGCCTAAGCCTAGGTGTGCCCTAGCCTAAGCCTAGGGGTGCCCTAGCCTAAGCCTAGTGGTGCCCTAGCCTTAGGCTAGGGGAGCCCTAGCCTTAGCCTAAGCCTAGGGGTGCCCTAGCCTAAGACTATGGGTGCCCTAACCTAATTTAAGGGTGCCCTAGCCTAAGCCTAGGGGTCCCCTAGCGTAAGCCTAGGGGTGCCCTAGGGTTAGGCTAGGGGAGCCCTAGCTTTAGCCTAAGTCTACGGGTGCCCTAGTTTAAGCCTAGTGGTGCCTTAGCCTAAGCCTAGGGGTGACCAAGCCTTAGCCTAAGCCTAGGGGTGCCCTAGCCTAAGCCTAGTGGTGCCTTAGCCTAAGCCTAGGGGTGCCCTAGCCTAAGCCTAGGCGTGCCCAAGCCTAAGCCTAGGGGTGCCCTACCCTAAGCCTAGGGGTGCCCTAGCCTAAGCTTAGGCTTGCCCTAGCCTTAGGCTAGCTGAGCCCTAGCCTAAGCCTAATCCTAGGGGTGCCCTAGCCTAAGCCTAGGGGTGCCCTAGCCTAAGCCTAGGGGTGCCCTAGCCTAAGCCTAGGCGTGCCCTACCCTAAGACTAGGGGTGCCCTAACCGAAGCTTAGGCTTGCCCTAGCCTTAGGCTAGCTGAGCCCTAGCCTAAGCCTAAGCCTAGGGGTGCCCTAGCCTAAGCCTAGGGGTGCCCTAGCCTAAGCCTAGGGGTGCCCTAGCCTTAGGCTTGGAGTGCGCAGGCCTTAGGATAGAGGAGCCCTAGCCTTAGCCTAAGCCTAAGGCTGCCCTAGCTTAAGCCTAGGGGTGCCCTAGCCTAAGCCTAGGGGTGCCCTTGCCTAAGCCTAGGGGTGCCCTAGCCTAAGCCTAGGGGTGCCGTAGCCTAAGCCTAGGGGTGCCCTAGCCTAAGCCTAGGGGTGCCCAGGCCTTAGGATAGAGGAGCCCTAGCCTTAGCCTAAGCCTATGGCTGCCCTAGCCTAAGCCTAGGCGTGCATTAGCCTAAGCCTAGGAGTGCCCTACCTAAGCGTAGGGGTGCCCTAGCCTAAGGCTAGGGGTGCCCTAGCCTAAGCCTAGGGGTGCCGTATCCTAAGCCTAGGGGTGCCCTAGCCTAAGCCTATGGGTGCCCAGGCCTTAGGATATAGGAACCCTAGCCTTAGCCTAAGCCTATGGCTGCCCTAGCCTAAGCCTAGGCGTGCCCTAGCCTAAGACGAGGGGTGCCCTACCCTAAGCCTAGGGGTGCCCTACCCTAAGCCCAGGGGTGCCCTAGCCTAACATAGGCTTGCCCTAGCCTTAGGCTAGAGGAGCCCTAGCCTTAGCCTAAGCCTAGGGGTGCCCTAGCCTAAGACTAGGGGTGCCCTAGCCTAAGCCTTGGGGTGCCCTAGCCTAAGCCTAGGGGTGCCCTTGGGTTATCCTAGGGGAGCCCTAGCCTTAGCCTAAGCCTAGGGGTGCCCTAGCCTAAGCCTAGGGGTGCCCTAGCCTAAGCCTAGGGGTGCCCAAGCCTTAGACTAGGGGAGCCCTAGACTTAGCATAAGCCTAGGGGTGTCCTAGTCTAAGCCTAGTGGTTTCCTATCCTAAGCCTAGGGGTGCCCTAACCTAAGCCTAGGGGTGCCGTAGGCTTAGGCTAGGGGACCCCTAACCTCAGCCTAAGCCTAGGGCTGCCCTAGCTCAAGCCTAGGGGTGCCGTAGCCTAAGCCTAGGGGTGCCCTAGCCTAAGCCTAGGGGTGCCCTAGCCTAAGGCTAGGTGTGCCCTAGCCTTAGTCTAGTGGAGCCCTTGCCTTAGCCTAAGCATAGGGGTGCCCTACCCTAAGCCTAGATGTGACCTAGCCTAAGCCTAGGGGTGCCCTACCCTAAGCCTAGGGGTGCCCTAGCCTAAACCTAGCGGTTCCCTAGACTAAGCCTAGGGGTGACCTAGCCTTAGGCTAGGGGAGCCCTAGCCTTAGTCTAAGCCTATGGGTGCCCTAGCCTAAGCCTAGGGGTGCCCTAGCCCAAGCCTAGGGATGCCCTAGCGTTAGGCTAGAGGAGCCCTAGCCTTATCCTAAGCCTAGGGTGCCCTAGCCTAAGCCTAGGGGTGCCCTAGCCTAAGTCTAGCGGTGCCCTAGCCTAAGCCAAGGGGTACCCTAGCCTTAGGTTAGGAGAGCCCTAGCCTTAGCCTAAACCTAGGGGTGCCCCAGCCTAAGTCTAGGGGTGCCTAGCCTAAGCATAGGGGTGCCCTAACCTAAGCATAGGGGTTCCCTACCTAAGCCTAGGGGTGCCCTAGCCTAAGCGTAGGGGTGCCCTAGGCTTAGGGTAGGGGAGCCCTAGCCTTCACCTAATCCTAGGGGTGCCCTAGCCTAAGCCTAGGAGTGCCCTAGCCAAAGCCTAGGGGTGACCTGGCCTTAGGATAGGGGAGACCTAGCCTTAGCCTAAGCCTACGGGTGCCCTAGCTTAAGCCTAGGGGTGCCCTAGCCTAAGCCTAGGGGTGCCCTAGGCTTAGGCTACGGGAGCCCTAGCCTTAGCCTAAGCTTATGGGTGCCCTAGCCTCAGCCTAGGGGTGCCCTTGGCTCAGCCTAGGGGTGCCCTAGCCTAAGCATAGGAATGCCCTAGCCTAAGCCTAGGGGTGCCCTAGCCTAAGCCTAGTGGTTCCTTAGACTAAGCCTGGGGGTGACCTAGCCTTAGCCTAAGCCTAGGGGTGCCCTAACCTAAGCCTAAGGGTGCCCTAGCCTAACCCTATGGGTGCCCTAGCCTTAGGCTAGGGGAGCACTAGCCTTAGCCAAATCCTAGGGGTGCCCTAGCGTAAACTTAGGGGTGCCCTAGCCTAAGCCTAGGGGTGCCTTAGCCTAAGCCTAGGGGTCCCCTAGCCTTAGCCTAAGCCTAGGGGTGCCCTAGCCTAAGCCTATGTGTGCCCTAGCCTAAGCCTAGGTGTGCCCTAGCTATAGCCTAGGGGAGCCCTAGCCTTAGCCTAAGCTTAGGGGTGCCCGAGCCTAAGCCTAGGGTTACCCTAGCCTAAGCCTAGGGGTGCCCTAGCCTTAGGCTAGGGGAGCCCTAGCCTTAGCCTACACCTAGGTGTGCCCTAGCCTAAGCTTAGGGGTGCCCTAGCCTAAGCCTAGGCGTGCCCGAGCCTAAGCCTAGGGGTGCCCTAGCCTGAGCCTAGGGGTGCCCTAGCCTAAGCCAACGGGTGCCCTAGACTGAGGCTAGGGAAGCCCTAGCCTTAGTCTAGCCTAGGATTGCCCTAGCCTAAGCCTAGTGGTTCCCTAGCCTAAGCCTACGGGTGCCCTAGCCTGTGGCTAGGGGAGCCGTAGCCTAAGCCTACGGGTGCCCTTGCCTAAGCCTAGGGATGCCTTAGCCTAAGCCTAGGGGTCCCCTAGCCTTAGCCTAAGCCTAGGGGTCCCTAGCCTAAGCCTAGGGGTGCCCTAGGGTTAGGTTAGGGGAGCCCTAGCCTTAGCCTAATCCTAGGGGTGCCCTAGCCTCAGCCTAGGAGTGCCCTAGCCAAAGCCTAGGGGTGCCCTAGCCTTAGGATAGGGGAGACCTAGCCTTAGTCAAAGCCTACTGGTGCCCTAGCTTAAGCCTAGGGGTGCCCTAGCCTAAACCTAGGGGTGCCCTAGCCTTAAGCTAGGGGAGCCCTAGCCTTAGCCTAAGCCTAGGGGTGCCCTAGCCTCAGCCTAGGGGTGCCCTAGCCTCAGAGTAGGGGTGCCCTAGCCTAAGCCTAGGAGTGCCCTAGCCTAAGCCTACTGTGCCCTTGCCTAAGCCTAGGGATGCCTTAGCCTAAGCCTAGGGGTCCCCTAGCCTTAGCCTAAGCCTAGGGTGCCCTAGCCTAAGCCTAGGTGTGCCCTAGCCTAAGCCTAGGGGTGCCCTAGCCTAAGCCTAGTGGTGCCCTAGCCTTAGGCTAGGGGAGCCCTAGCATTAGCCTAAGCCTAGGGGTGCCCTAGCCTAAGACTATGGGTGCCATAACCTAATTTAAGGGTGCCCTAGCCTAAGCCTAGGGATCCCCTAGCGTAAGCTTAGGAGTGCCCTAGGGTTAGGCTAGGGGAGCCCTAGCTTTAGCCTAAGTCTACGGGTGCCCTAGTTTAAGCCTAGGGGTGCCCTAGCCTAAGCCTAGGGGTGCCCTAGCCTTAGGCTATTGGAGCCCTAGCCTTAGCCTAAGCCTATGGGTGCCCTAGCTTCAGTCTAGGGTTGCCCTTGCCTAAGCCTAGGTGTGCCCCAGCCTAAGCCTAGGGATTCCCTAGCCTAAGCCTAGTGGTGCCTTAGCCTAAGCCTAGGGGTGACCAAGCCTTAGCCTAAGCCTAGGGGTGCCCTAGCCTAAGCCTAGTGGTGCCTTAGCCTAAGCCTAGGGGTGCCCTAGCCTAAGCCTAGGCGTGCCCAAGCCTAAGCCTAGGGGTGCCCTACCCTAAGCCTAGGGGTGCCCTAGCCTAAGCTTAGGCTTGCCCTAGCCTTAGGCTAGCTTAGCCCTAGCCTAAGCCTAATCCTAGGGGTGCCCTAGCCTAAGCCTAGGGGTGCCCTAGCCTAAGCCTAGGCGTGCCCTAGCCTAAGCCTAGGGGTGCCATACCCTAAGACTAGGAGTGCCCTAACCTAAGCTTAGGCTTGCCCTAGCCTTAGGCTAGCTGAGCCCTAGCCTACCAAAGCCTAGGGGTGCCCTAGCCTAAGCCTAGGGGTGCCCTAGCCTAAGCCTAGGGTGCGCTAGCCTAAGCCTAGGGGTGCCCTAGCCTTAAGCTTGGAGTGCGCAGGCCTTAGGATAGAGGAGCCCTAGCCTTAGCCTAAGCCTATGGCTGCCCTAGCCTAAGCCTAGGGTTGCCCTAGCCTAAGCCTAGGGGTGCCCTAGCCTAAGCCTAGGGGTGCCGTAGCATAAGCCTAGGGGTGCCCTAGGATAAGCCTAGGGGTGCCCAGGCCTTAGGATAGAGGAGCCCTAGCCTTAGGATAGAGGAGCCCTAGCCTTAGCCTAGGCGTGCATTAGCCTAAGCCTAGGAGTGCCCTAGCCTAAGCCTAGGGGTGCCCTAGCCTAAGCCTAGGCATGCCCTAGCCTAAGCCTAGGGGTGCCCGACCCTAAGCATAGGGGTGCCCTTGCCTAAGCTTATGCTTGCCCTAGCCTTAGGCTAGCTGAGCCCTAGCCTAAGCCTTAGCCTAGGGGTGCCCTAGCCTAAGCCTAGGGGTGCCCTCCCTAAGCCTAGGTGTGCCCTAGCCTAAGCCTAGGGGTGCCCTAGCCTTAGGCTAGGGGTGCCAAGGCCTTAGGATAGAGGAGCCCTAGCCTTAGCCTAAGCCTATGGCTGCCCTAGCCTAAGCCTATGGCTGCCCTAGCCTAAGCCTAGGGTTGCCCTAGCCTAAGCCTAGGGGTGCCCTAGCCTAAGGCTAGGGGTGCCCTAGCCTAAGCCTAGGGGTGCCGTAGCCTAAGCCTAGGGGTGCCCGAGCCTAAGCCTATGGGTGCCCAGGCCTTAGGATAGAGGAGCCCTAGCCTAAGACGAGGGGTGCACTACCCTAAGCCTAGGGGTGCCCTAGCCTAAGCCTTGGGGTGCCCTAGCCTAAGCCTAGGGGTGCCCTTGGGTTATCCTAGGGGAGCCCTAGCCTTAGCCTAAGCCTAGGGGTGCCCTAGCCTAAGCCTAGGGGTGACCTAGCCTAAGCCTAGGGGTGCCGTAGCCTTAGGCTAGGGGAGCCCTAACCTTAGCCTAAGCCTAGGGCTGCCCTAGCTCAAGCCTAGGGGTGCCGTAGCCTAAGCCTAGGGGTGCCCTAGCCTAAGCCTAGGGGTGCCCTAGCCTAAGGTTACGGGTGCCCTAGCCTAAGGCTAGGTGTGCCCTAGCCTTAGTCTAGTGGAGCCCTTGCCTTAGCCTAAGCATAGGGGTGCCCTACCCTAAGCCTAGATGTGACCTAGCCTAAGCCTAGGGGTGCCCTACCCTAAGCCTAGGGGTGCCCTAGCCTAAACCTAGCGGTTCCCTAGACTAAGCCTAGGGGTGACCTAGCCTTAGGCTAGGGGAGCCCTAGCCTTAGTCTAAGCCTATGGGTGCCCTAGCCTAAGCCTAGGGGTGCCCTAGCCCAAGCCTAGGGATGCCCTAGCGTTAGGCTAGAGGAGCCCTAGCCTTATCCTTAGCCTAGGGTGCCCTAGCCTAAGCCTAGGGGTGCCCTAGCCTAAGTCTAGCGGTGCCCTAGCCTAAGCCAAGGGGTACCCTAGCCTTAGGCTAGGAGAGCCCTAGCCTTAGCCTAAACCTAGGGGTGCCCCAGCCTAAGTCTAGGGGTGCCTAGCCTAAGCATAGGGGTGCCCTAACCTAAGCATAGGGGTTCCCTACCTAAGCCTAGGGGTGCCCTAGCCTAAGCGTAGGGGTGCCCTAGGCTTAGGCTAGGGGACCCCTAGCCTTCACCTAATCCTAGGGGTGCCCTAGCCTAAGCCTAGGAGTGCCCTAGCCAAAGCCTAGGGGTGACCTGGCCTTAGGATAGGGGAGACCTAGCCTTAGCCTAAGCCTACGGGTGCCCTAGCTTAAGCCTAGGGGTGCCCTAGCCTAAGCCTAGGGGTGCCCTAGGCTTAGGCTACGGGAGCCCTAGCCTTAGCCTAAGCCTATGGGTGCCCTAGCCTCAGCCTAGGGGTGCCCTTGGCTCAGCCTAGGGGTGCCCTAGCCTAAGCATAGGAATGCCCTAGCCTAAGCCTGGGGGTGCCCTAGCCTAAGCCTAGTGGTTCCTTAGACTAAGCCTAGGGGTGACCTAGCCTTAGCCTAAGCCTAGGGGTGCCCTAACCTAAGCCTAAGGGTGCCCTAGCCTAACCCTATGGGTGCCCTAGCCTTAGGCTAGGGGAGCACTAGCCTTAGCCAAATCCTAGGGGTGCCCTAGCGTAAACTTAGGGGTGCCCTAGCCTAAGCCTAGGGGTGCCTTAGCCTAAGCCTAGGGGTCCCCTAGCCTTAGCCTAAGCCTAGGGGTGCCCTAGCCTAAGCCTATGTGTGCCCTAGCCTAAGCCTAGGTGTGCCCTAGCTATAGCCTAGGGGAGCCCTAGCCTTAGCCTAAGCTTAGGGGTGCCCGAGCCTAAGCCTAGGGTTACCCTAGCCTAAGCCTAGGGGTGCCCTAGCCTTAGGCTAGGGGAGCCCTAGCCTTAGCCTACACCTAGGTGTGCCCTAGCCTAAGCTTAGGGGTGCCCTAGCCTAAGCCTAGGCGTGCCCGAGCATAAGCCTAGGGGTGTCCTAGCCTGAGCCTAGGGGTGCCCTAGCCTAAGCCAACGGGTGCCCTAGACTGAGGCTAGGGAAGCCCTAGCCTTAGTCTAGCCTAGGATTGCCCTAGTCTAAGCCTAGTGGTTCCCTAGCCTAAGCCTACGGGTGCCCTAGCCTGTGGCTAGGGGAGCCGTAGCCTAAGCCTACGGGTGCCCTTGCCTAAGCCTAGGGATGCCTTAGCCTAAGCCTAGGGGTCCCCTAGCCTTAGCCTAAGCCTAGGGGTCCCTAGCCTAAGCCTAGGGGTGCCCTAGGGTTAGGTTAGGGGAGCCCTAGCCTTAGCCTAATCCTAGGGGTGCCCTAGCCTCAGCCTAGGAGTGCCCTAGCCAAAGCCTAGGGGTGCCCTAGCCTTAGGATAGGGGAGACCTAGCCTTAGTCAAAGCCTACTGGTGCCCTAGCTTAAGCCTAGGGGTGCCCTAGCCTAAACCTAGGGGTGCCCTAGCCTTAAGCTAGGGGAGCCCTAGCCTTAGCCTAAGCCTAGGGGTGCCCTAGCCTCAGCCTAGGGGTGCCCTAGCCTCAGAGTAGTGGTGCCCTAGCCTAAGCCTAGGAGTGCCCTAGCCTAAGCCTAGTGTGCCCTTGCCTAAGCCTAGGGATGCCTTAGCCTAAGCCTAGGGGTCCCCTAGCCTTAGCCTAAGCCTAGGGTGCCCTAGCCTAAGCCTAGGTGTGCCCTAGCCTAAGCCTAGGGGTGCCCTAGCCTAAGCCTAGTGGTGCCCTAGCCTTAGGCTAGGGGAGCCCTAGCCTTAGCCTAAGCCTAGGGGTGCCCTAGCCTAAGACTATGGGTGCCCTAACCTAATTTAAGGGTGCCCTAGCCTAAGCCTAGGGATCCCCTAGCGTAAGCTTAGGAGTGCCCTAGGGTTAGGCTAGGGGAGCCCTAGCTTTAGCCTAAGTCTACGGGTGCCCTAGTTTAAGCCTAGGGGTGCCCTAGCCTAAGCCTAGGGGTGCCCTAGCCTTAGGCTATTGGAGCCCTAGCCTTAGCCTAAGCCTATGGGTGCCCTAGCTTCAGTCTAGGGTTGCCCTTGCCTAAGCCTAGGTGTGCCCCAGCCTAAGCCTAGGGATTCCCTAGCCTAAGCCTAGTGGTGCCTTAGCCTAAGCCTAGGGGTGACCAAGCCTTAGCCTAAGCCTAGGGGTGCCCTAGCCTAAGCCTAGTGGTGCCTTAGCCTAAGCCTAGGGGTGCCCTAGCCTAAGACTAGGCGTGCCCAAGCCTAAGCCTAGGGGTGCCCTACCCTAAGCCTAGGGGTGCCCTAGCCTAAGCTTAGGCTTGCCCTAGCCTTAGGCTAGCTGAGCCCTAGCCTAAGCCTAATCCTAGGGGTGCCCTAGCCTAAGCCTAGGGGTGCCCTAGCCTAAGCCTAGGCGTGCCCTAGCCTAAGCCTAGGGGTGCCATACCCTAAGACTAGGAGTGCCCTAACCTAAGCTTAGGCTTGCCCTAGCCTGAGGCTAGCTGAGCCCTAGCCTACCAAAGCCTAGGGGTGCCCTAGCCTAAGCCTAGGGGTGCCCTAGCCTAAGCCTAGGGTGCGCTAGCCTAAGCCTAGGGGTGCCCTAGCCTTAGGCTTGGAGTGCGCAGGCCTTAGGATAGAGGAGCCCTAGCCTTAGCCTAAGCCTATGGCTGCCCTAGCCTAAGCCTAGGGTTGCCCTAGCCTAAGCCTAGGGGTGCCCTAGCCTAAGCCTAGGGGTGCCCTAGCCTAAGCCTAGGGGTGCCGTAGCATAAGCCTAGGGGTGCCCTAGGATAAGCCTAGGGGTGCCCAGGCCTTAGGATAGAGGAGCCCTAGCCTTAGGATAGAGGAGCCCTAGCCTTAGCCTAGGCGTGCATTAGCCTAAGCCTAGGAGTGCCCTAGCCTAAGCCTAGGGGTGCCCTAGCCTAAGCCTAGGCATGCCCTAGCCTAAGCCTAGGGGTGCCCGACCCTAAGCATAGGGGTGCCCTAGCCTAAGCTTATGCTTGCCCTAGCCTTAGGCTAGCTGAGCCCTAGCCTAAGCCTTAGCCTAGGGGTGCCCTAGCCTAAGCCTAGGGGTGCCCTAGCCTAAGCCTAGGGGTGCCCTAGCCTAAGCCTAGGGGTGCCCTAGCCTTAGGCTAGGGGTGCCCAGGCCTTAGGATAGAGGAGCCCTAGCCTTAGCCTAAGCCTATGGCTGCCCTAGCCTAAGCCTATGGCTGCCCTAGCCTAAGCCTAGGGTTGCCCTAGCCTAAGCCTAGGGGTGCCCTAGCCTAAGGCTAGGGGTGCCCTAGCCTAAGCCTAGGGGTGCCGTAGCCTAAGCCTAGGGGTGCCCGAGCCTAAGCCTATGGGTGCCCAGGCCTTAGGATAGAGGAGCCCTAGCCTAAGACGAGGGGTGCACTACCCTAAGCCTAGGGGTGCCCTAGCCTAAGCCTTGGGGTGCCCTAGCCTAAGCCTAGGGGTGCCCTTGGGTTATCCTAGGGGAGCCCTAGCCTTAGCCTAAGCCTAGGGGTGCCCTAGCCTAAGCCTAGGGGTGACCTAGCCTAAGCCTAGTGGTGCCGTAGCCTTAGGCTAGGGGAGCCCTAACTTTAGCCTAAGCCTAGGGCTACCCTAGCCCAAGCCTAGGGGTGCCCTAGCCTAAGCCTAGGGGTGCCCTAGCCTAAGGTTACGGGTGCCCTAGCCTAAGGCTAGGTGTGCCCTAGCCTTAGTCTAGTGGAGCCCTTGCCTTAGCCTAAGCATAGGGGTGCCCTACCCTAAGCCTAGATGTGACCTAGCCTAAGCCTAGGGGTGCCCTACCCTAAGCCTAGGGGTGCCCTAGCCTAAACCTAGCGGATCCCTAGACTAAGCCTAGGGGTGACCTAGCCTTAGGCTAGGGGAGCCCTAGCCTTAGTCTAAGCCTATGGGTGCCCTAGCCTAAGCCTAGGGGTGCCCTAGCCCAAGCCTAGGGATGCCCTAGCGTTAGGCTAGAGGAGCCCTAGCCTTATCCTAAGCCTAGGGTGCCCTAGCCTAAGCCTAGGGGTGCCCTAGCCTAAGTCTACCGGTTCCCTAGCCTAAGCCAAGGGGTACCCTAGCCTTAGGCTAGGAGAGCCCTAGACTTAGCCTAAACCTAGGGGTGCCCCAGCCTAAGTCTAGGGGTGCCTAGCCTAAGCATAGGGGTACCCTAACCTAAGCCTAGGGGTTCCCTACCTAATCCTAGGGGTGCCCTAGCCTAAGCCTAGAAGTGCCCTAGCCAAAGCCTAGGGGTGACCTGGCCTTAGGATAGGGGAGACCTAGCCTTAGCCTAAGCCTACGGGTGCCCTAGCTTAAGCCTAGGGGTGCCCTAGCCTAAGCCTAGGGGTGCCCTAGCCTTAGGCTAGGGGAGCCCTAGCCTTAGCCTAAGCCTATGGGTGCCCTAGCCTCAGCCTAGGGGTGCCCTTGGCTCAGCCTAGGGGTGCCCTAGCCTAAGCATAGGAGTGCCCTAGCCTAAGCCTAGGGGTGCCCTAGCCTAAGCCTAGTGGTTCCTTAGACTAAGCCTAGGGGTGACCTAGCCTTAGCCTAAGCCTAGGGGTGCCCTAGCCTAAGCCTAAGGGTGCCCTAACCTAAGCCTAGGGTGCCCTTGCCTAAGCCTAGGGATGCCTTAGCCTAAGCCTAGGGGTCCCCTTGCCTTAGCCTAAGCCTAGGGGTGCCCTAGCCAAAGCCTAGCGGTGCCCTAGCCTAAGCCTAGGGGTGCCATAGCCTAAGCCTAGGGGTGCCCTAGCCTAAGCCTAGGGGTGCCCTAACCTAAGCCAAGGGGTACACTAGCCTTAGGCTAGGAGAGCCCTAGCCTTAGCCTAAACCTAGGGGTGCCCCAGCCTAAGTCTAGGGGTTCCTAGCCTAAGCATAGGGGTGCCCTAACCTAAGCCTAGGGGTTCCCTACCTAAGCCTAGGGGTGCCCTAGCCTAAGCCTAGGGGTGCCCTAGCCTAAGCCTTGGGGTGGCCTAGCCTAAGCCTAGGGGTGCCCAAACCTAAGCTTAGGGGTTCCCTAGCCTAAGCCTAAGGGTGCCCTTGCCTAAGCCTAGTGGTGCCCTAGCCTTAGGCTAGGGGAGCCCTAGCCTTACCCTAAACTTAGGGGTGCCCTAGCCTAAGACTAGGGGTGCCCTTGCCTAAGCTTAGGGGTGCCCTAGCCTAAGCCTAGGGGTCCCTAGCGTAAGCCTAGGGGTGCCCTAGGCTTAGGCTAGGGGAGCCCTAGCCTTCGCCTAATCCTGGGGTGCCCTAGCCTAAGCCTAGGAGTGCCCTAGCCAAAGCCTTGGGGTGCCCTGGCCTTAGGATAGGGGAGACCTAGCCTTAGCCTAAGCCTACGGGTGCCCTAGCCTCAGCCTAGGGGTGCCCTTGCCTCAGCCTAGGGGTGCCCTTGCCTCAGCCTAGGGGTGCCCTAGCCTAAGCATAGTAGTGCCCTAGCCTAAGCCTAGGGGTGCCCTAGCCTAAGCCTAGTGGTGCCTTAGACTAAGCCTAGGGGTGACCTAGCCTTAGCCTAAGCCTAGGGGGCCCTAGCCTAAGCCTAAGGGTGCCCTAACCTAAGCATAGGGTGCCCTTGCCTAAGCCTAGGGATGCCTTAGCCTAAGCCTAGGGGTCCCCTAGCCTTAGCCTAAGCCTAGGGGTGCCCTAGCCAAAGCCTAGCGGTGCCCTAGCCTAAGCCTAGGGGTGCCCAGGCCTTAGGCTAGAGGAGCCCTAGCCTTAGCCTAAGCGTATGGCTGCCCTAGCCTAAGCCTAGGGGTGCCCTAGCCTAAGCCTAGGGGTGCCCTTGCCTAATCCTATGGGTACCCTACCCTTAGGCTGGAGGAGCACTAGCCTTAGCTTAAGCCTAGGGGTGCCCTAGCGTAAACTTAGGGGTGCCCTAGTCTAAGCCTAGGGGTGCCTTAGCCTAAGCCTAGGGGTCCCCTAGCCTTAGCCTAAGCTTAGGGGCGCCCTAGCCTAAGCCTATGGGTGCCCTAGCCTAAGCCTAGGGGTGCCCTAGCCATAGCCTAGGGGAGCCCTAGCCTAACACTAGGGGTGCCCAAGCCTTAGGCTAGGGGAGCACTAGCCTTAGCCTAAGCCTAGGGGTTCCCTAGCCTAATCCTAGGCGTGCCCTAGCCTAAGCCTAGGGGTGCCCTAGCCTAAGCCTAGGGGTGCCCTAGCCTAAGCCTAGGGGTGCCTTAGCCTAAGCCTAGGGGTCCCCTAACCTTAGCCTAAGATTATGGGCGCCCTAGCCTAAGCCTATGGGTGCCCTAGCCTAAGCCTAGGGGTGCCCTAGCCATAGCCTAGGGGAGCCCTAGCCTAACACTAGGGGTGCCCTAGCCTTAGGCTAGGGGAGCACTAGCCTTAGCCTAAGCCTAGGGGTTCCCTAGCGTAATCCTAGGCGTGCCCTAGCCTAAGCCTAGGGGTGCCCTAGCCTAAGCCTAGGGGTGCCCTAGCCTAAGCCTAGGGGTGCCCTAGCCTTAGGCTAGGGGTGCCCAGGCCTTAGGATAGAGGAGCCCTAGCCTTAGCCTAAGCCTATAGCTGCCCTAGCCTAAGCCTAGGGGTGCCCTAGCCTAAGCCTAGGGGTGCCTTAGCCTAACCCTATGGGTGCCCTAGCCTTAGGCTAGGGGAGCACTAGCCTTAGCCAAAGCCTAGGGGTGCCCTAGCGTAAACTTAGGGGTTCCCTAGCCTAAGCCTAGGGGTGCCTTAGCCTAAGCCTAGGGGTCCCCTAGCCTTAGCCTAAGCCTAGGTGTGCCCTAGCCTAAGCCTATGGGTGCCCTAGCCTAAGCCTAGGGGTGCCCTAGCCTGAGCCTAGGGGTGCCCTAGCCTGTGCCTAAGCTTAGGGGTGCCAGAGCCTAAGCCTAGGGTTACCCTAGCCTAAGCCTAGGGGAGCCCTAGCCTTAGCCTAAGCTTAGGGGTGCCAGAGCCTAAGCCTAGGGTTACCATAGCCTAAGCCTAGGGGTGCCCTAGCCTTAGGCTAGGGGAGCCCTAGCCTTAGCCTACGCCTAGGTGTGCCCTAGCCTAAGCTTAGGGGTGCCCTAGCCTAAGCCTAGGCGTGCCCTAGCCTAAGTCTAGGGGTGCCCTAGCCTGAGCCTAGGGGTGCCCTAGCCTGAGCCAACGGGTGCCCTAGACTGAGGCTAGGGGAGCCCTAGCCTTAGTCTAGCCTAGGATTGCCCTAGCCTAAGCCTAGGGGTGCCCTAGCCTAAGCCTACGGGTGCCCTAGCCTGTGGCTAGGGGAGCCGTAGCCTAAGCCTACGGTGCCCTTGCCTAAGCCTAGGGATGCCTTAGCCTAAGCCTAGGGGTGTCCTAGGGTTAGGTTAGGGGAGCCCTAGCCTTAGCCTAATCCTAGGGGTGCCCTAGCCTAAGCCTATGGCTGCCCTAGCCTAAGCCTAGGGTTGCCCTAGCCTAAGCCTAGGGGTGCGCTAGCCTAAGGCTAGGGGTGCCCTAGCCTAAGCCTAGGGGTGCCGTAGCCTAACCCTAGGGGTGCCCTAGCCTAAGCCTATGGGTGCGCAGGCCTTAGGATAGAGGAGCCCTAGCCTTAGCCTAAGCCTATGGCTGCCCTAGCCTAAGCCTAGGCGTGCCCGAGCCTAAGACGAGGGGTGCCCTACCCTAAGCCTGGGGGTGCCCTACCCTAAGCCCAGGGGTGCCCTAGCCTAACCTAGGCTTGCCCTAGCCTTAGGCTAGAGGAGCCATAGCCTTAGCCTAAGCCTAGGGGTGCCCTTGCCTAAGACTAGGGGTGCCGTAGCCTAAGCCTTGGGGTGCCCTAGCCTAAGCCTAGGGGTGCCCTTGGGTTATCCTAGGGGAGCCCTAGCCTTAGCCTAAGCCTAGGGGTGCCCTAGCCTAAGCCTAGGGGTGCCCTAGCCTAAGCCTAGGGGTGCCCTAGCCTAAGCCTAGGGGTGCCCTAGCCTAAGCCTAGGGGTGCCCAAGCCTAAGCCTAGGGGTGCCCTAGCCTAAGCCTAGGGGTGCCCTAGCCTAAGCCTAGGGGTGCCCTAGCCTAAGCCTAGGGGAGCCCTAGCCTAACACTAGGGGTGCCCTAGCCTTAGGCTAGGGGAGCACTAGCCTTAGCCTAAGCCTAGGGATTCCCTAGCGTAATCCTAGGCGTGCCCTAGCCTAAGCCTAGGGGTGCCCTAACCTAAGCCTAGGGTTGCCCTAGCCTAAGCCTAGGGGTGCCCTAGCCTAAGCCTAGGGGTGCCCAGGCCTTAGGCTAGAGGAGCCCTAGCCTTAGCCTAAGCCTATAGCTGCCCTAGCCTAAGCCTAGGGGTGCCCTAGCCTAAGCCTAGGGGTGCCTTAGCCTAACCCTATGGGTGCCCTAGCCTTAGGCTAGGGGAGCACTAGCCTTAGCCAAAGCCTAGGGGTGCCCTAGCGTAAACTTAGGGGTTCCCTAGCCTAAGCCTAGGGGTGCCTTAGCCTAAGCCTAGGGGTCCCCTAGCCTTAGCCTAAGCCTAGGTGTGCCCTAGCCTAAGCCTATGGGTGCCCTAGCCTAAGCCTAGGGGTGCCCTAGCCTGAGCCTAGGGGTGCCCTAGCCTGAGCCTAAGCTTAGGGGTGCCAGAGCCTAAGCCTAGGGTTACCCTAGCCTAAGCCTAGGGGAGCCCTAGCCTTAGCCTAAGCTTAGGGGTGCCAGAGCCTAAGCCTAGGGTTACCATAGCCTAAGCCTAGGGGTGCCCTAGCCTTAGGCTAGGGGAGCCCTAGCCTTAGCCTACGCCTAGGTGTGCCCTAGCCTAAGCTTAGGGGTGCCCTAGCCTAAACCTAGGCGTGCCCTAGCCTAAGCCTAGGGGTGCCCTAGCCTGAGCCTAGGGGTGCCCTAGCCTGAGCCAACGGGTGCCCTAGACTCTGGCTAGGGGAGCCCCAGCCTTAGTCTAGCCTAGGATTGCCCTAGCCTAAGCCTAGGGGTGCCCTAGCCTAAGCCTACGGGTGCCCTAGCCTGTGGCTAGGGGAGCCGTAGCCTAAGCCTACGGGTGCCCTTGCCTAAGCCTAGGGATACCTTAGCCTAAGCCTAGGGGTCCCCTAGCCTTAGCCTAAGCCTAGGGGTCCCTAGCCTAAGCCTAGGGGTGCCCTAGGGTTAGGTTAGGGGAGCCCTAGCCTTAGCCTAATCCTAGGGGTGCCCTAGCCTAAGCCTAGGAGTGCCCTAGCCAAAGCCTAGGGGTGCCCTAGCCTTAGGATAGGGGAGACCTAGCCTTAGCCAAAGCCTACTGGTGCCCTAGCTTAAGCCTAGGGGTGCCCTAGCCTAAACCTAGGGGTGCCCTAGCCTTAACCTAGGGGAGCCCTAGCCTTAGCCTAAGCCTAGGGGTGCCCTAGCCTCAGCCTAGGGGTGCCCTAGCCTCAGCCTAGGGGTGCCCTAGCCTAAGCCTAGGAGTGCCCTAGCCTAAGCCTAGTGTGCCCTTGCCTAAGCCTAGGGATGCCTTAGCCTAAGCCTACGGGTCCCCTAGCCTTAGCCTAAGCCTAGGGTGCCCTAGACTAAGCCTAGGTGTGCCCTAGCCTAAGCCTAGGGGTGCCCTAACCTAAGCCTTGTGGTGCCCTAGCCTAAGCCTAGTGGTGCCCTAGCCTAAGACTATGGGTGCCCTAACCTAATTTAAGGGTGCCCTAGCCTAAGCCTAGGGGTCCCCTAGCGTAAGCCTAGGGGTGCCCTAGGGTTAGGCTAGGGGAGCCCTAGCTTTAGCCTAAGTCTACAGGTGCCCTAGTTTAAGCCTAGGGGTGCCCTAGCCTAAGCCTAGGGGTGCCCTAGCCTTAGGCTATTGGAGCCCTAGCCTTAGCCTAAGCCTATGGGTGCCCTAGCTTCAGTCTAGGTTTGCCCTTGCCTAAGCCTAGGAGTGCCCTAGCCTAAGCCTAGGGGTGCCCTAGCCTAAGCCTAGTGGTGCCTTAGCCTAAGCCAAGGGGTGACCAAGCCTTAGCCTAAGCCTAGGGGTGCCCTAGCCTAAGCCTAGTGGTGCCTTAGCCTAAGCCTAGGGGTGCCCTAGCCTAAGCCTAGGCGTGCCCAAGCCTAAGCCTAGGGGTGCCCTACCCTAAGCCTAGGGGTGCCCTAGCCTAAGCTTAGGCTTGCCCTAGACTTAGGCTAGCTGAGCCCTAGCCTAAGCCTAAGCATAGGGGTGCCCTAGCATAAGCCTAGGGGTGCCCTAGCCTAAGCCTAGGGGTGCCCTAGCCTAAGCTTATGCTTGCCCTAGCCTTAGGCTAGCTGAGCCCTAGCCTAAGCCTAAGCCTAGGGGTGCCCTAGCCTAAGCCTAGGGGTGCCCTAGCCTAAGCCTAGGGGTGCCCTAGCCTAAGCCTAGGGGTGCCCAAGCCTAAGCCTAGGGGTGCCCTAGCCTAAGCCTAGGGGTGCCCTAGCCTAAGCCTAGGGGTGCCTTAGCCTAAGCCTAGGGGTCCCCTAGCCTTAGCCTAACATTATGGGCACCCTAGCCTAAGCCTATGGGTGCCCTAGCCTAAGCCTAGGGGTGCCCTAGCCTAAGCCTAGGGGTGCCCTAGCCTAAGCCTAGGGGTGCCCAGGCCTTAGGCTAGAGGAGCCCTAGCCTTAGCCTAAGCCTATAGCTGCCCTAGCCTAAGCCTAGGGGTGCCCTAGCCTAACACTAGGGGTGCCCTAGCCTTAGGCTAGGGGAGCACTAGCCTTAGCCTAAGCCTAGGGGTTCCCTAGCGTAATCCTAGGCGTGCCCTAGCCTAAGCCTAGGGGTGCCCTAACCTAAGCCTAGGGTTGCCCTAGCCTAAGCCTAGGGGTGCCCTAGCCTAAGCCTAGGGGTGCCCAGGCCTTAGGCTAGAGGAGCCCTAGCCTTAGCCTAAGCCTATAGCTGCCCTAGCCTAAGCCTAGGGGTGCCTTAGCCTAAGCCTAGGGGTGCCTTAGCCTAACCCTATGGGTGCCCTAGCCTTAGGCTAGGGGAGCACTAGCCTTAGCCAAAGCCTAGGGGTGCCCTAGCGTAAACTTAGGGGTTCCCTAGCCTAAGCCTAGGGGTGCCTTAGCCTAAGCCTAGGGGTCCCCTAGCCTTAGCCTAAGCCTAGGTGTGCCCTAGCCTAAGCCTATGGGTGCCCTAGCCTAAGCCTAGGGGTGCCCTAGCCTGAACCTAGGGGTGCCCTAGCCTGAGCCTAAGCTTAGGGGTGCCAGAGCCTAAGCCTAGGGTTACCCTAGCCTAAGCCTAGGGGAGCCCTAGCCTTAGCCTAAGCTTAGGGGTGCCAGAGCCTAAGCCTAGGGTTACCATAGCCTAAGCCTAGGGGTGCCCTAGCCTTAGGCTAGGGGAGCCCTAGCCTTAGCCTACGCCTAGGGGTGCCCTAGCCTAAGCCTAGGGGTGCCCTAGCCTTAGGCTAGGGGTGCCCAGGCCTTAGGATAGAGGAGCCCTAGCCTTAGCCTAAGCCTATGGCTGCCCTAGCCTAAGCCTATGGCTGCCTTAGCCTAAGCCTAGGGCTGCCCTAGCCTAAGCCTAGGGGTGCGCTAGCCTAAGGCTAGGGGTGCCCTAGCCTAAGCCTAGGGGTGCCGTAGCCTAACCCTAGGGGTGCCCTAGCCTAAGCCTATGGGTGCCCAGGCCTTAGGATAGAGGAGCCCTAGCCTTAGCCTAATCCTATGGCTGCCCTAGCCTAAGCCTAGGCGTGCCCGAGCCTAAGACGAGGGGTGCCCTACCCTAAGCCTAGGGGTGCCCTACCCTAAGCCCAGGGGTGCCCTAGCCTAACCTAGGCTTGCCCTAGCCTTAGGCTAGAGGAGCCATAGCCTTAGCCTAAGCCTAGGGGTGCCCTAGCCTAAGACTAGGGGTGCCCAAGCCTAAGCCTTAGGGTGCCCTAGCCTAAGCATAGGGGTGCCCTTGGGTTATCCTAGGGGAGCCCTAGCCTTAGCCTAAGCCTAGGGGTGCCCTAGCCTAAGCCTAGGGGTGCCCTAGCCTAAGCCTAGGGGTGCCCTAGCCTAAGCCTAGGGGTGCCCTAGCCTAAGCCTAGGGGTGCCCAAGCCTAAGCCTAGGGGTGCCCTAGCCTAAGCCTAGGGGTGCCCTAGCCTAAGCCTAGGGGTGCCTTAGCCTAAGCTTAGGGGTCCCCTAGCCTTAGCCTAAGATTATGGGCGCCCTAGCCTAAGCCTATGGGTGCCCTAGCCTAAGCCTAGGGGTGCCCTAGCCATAGCCTAGGGGAGCCCTAGCCTAACACTAGGGGTGCCCTAGCCTTAGGCTAGGGGAGCACTAGCCTTAGCCTAAGCCTAGGGGTTCCCTAGCGTAATCCTAGGCGTGCCCTAGCCTAAGCCTAGGGGTGCCCTAACCTAAGCCTAGGGTTGCCCTAGCCTAAGCCTAGGGGTGCCCTAGCCTAAGCCCAGGGGTGCCCAGGCCTTAGGCTAGAGGAGCCCTAGCCTTAGCCTAAGCCTATAGCTGCCCTAGCCTAAGCCTAGGGGTGCCCTAGCCTAAGCCTAGGGGTGCCTTAGCCTAACCCTATGGGTGCCCTAGCCTTAGGCTAGGGGAGCACTAGCCTTAGCCAAAGCCTAGGGGTGCCCTAGCGTAAACTTAGGGGTTCCCTAGCCTAAGCCTAGGGGTGCCTTAGCCTAAGCCTAGGGGTCCCCTAGCCTTAGCCTAAGCCTAGGTGTGCCCTAGCCTAAGCCTATGGGTGCCCTAGCCTAAGCCTAGGGGTGCCCTAGCCTGAGCCTAGGGGTGCCCTAGCCTGAGCCTAAGCTTAGGGGTGCCAGAGCCTAAGCCTAGGGTTACCCTAGCCTAAGCCTAGGGGAGCCCTAGCCTTAGCCTAAGCTTAGGGGTGCCAGAGCCTAAGCCTAGGGTTACCATAGCCTAAGCCTAGGGGTGCCCTAGCCTTAGGCTAGGGGAGCCCTAGCCTTAGCCTACGCCTAGGTGTGCCCTAGCCTAAGCTTAGGGGTGCCCTAGCCTAAACCTAGGCGTGCCCTAGCCTAAGCCTAGGGGTGCCCTAGCCTGAGCCTAGGGGTGCCCTAGCCTGAGCCTACGGGTGCCCTAGCCTGTGGCTAGGGGAGCCGTAGCCTAAGCCTACGGGTGCCCTTGCCTAAGCCTAGGGATGCCTTAGCCTAAGCCTAGGGGTCCCCTAGCCTTAGCCTAAGCCTAGGGGTCCCTAGCCTAAGCCTAGGGGTGCCCTAGGGTTAGGTTAGGGGAGCCCTAGCCTTAGCCTAATCCTAGGGGTGCCCTAGCCTAAGCCTAGGAGTGCCCTAGCCAAAGCCTAGGGGTGCCCTAGCCTTAGGATAGGGGAGACCTAGCCTTAGCCAAAGCCTACTGGTGCCCTAGCTTAAGCCTAGGGGTGCCCTAGCCTAAACCTAGGGGTGCCCTAGCCTTAACCTAGGGGAGCCCTAGCCTTAGCCTAAGCCTATGGGTGCCCTAGCCTCAGCCTAGGGGTGCCCTAGCCTCAGCCTAGGGGTGCCCTAGCCTAAGCCTAGGAGAGCCCTAGCCTAAGCCTAGTGTGCCCTTGCCTAAGCCTAGGGATGCCTTAGCCTAAGCCTAGGGGTCCCCTAGCCTTAGCCTAAGCCTAGGGTGCCCTAGCCTAAGCCTAGGTGTGCCCTAGCCTAAGCCTAGGGGTGCCCTAGCCTAAGCCTTGTGGTGCCCTAGCCTAAGCCTAGGGGTGCCCTAGCCTAAGACTATGGGTGCCCTAACCTAATTTAAGGGTGCCCTAGCCTAAGCCTAGGGGTCCCCTAGCGTAAGCCTAGGGGTGCCCTAGGGTTAGGCTAGGGGAGCCCTAGCTTTAGCCTAAGTCTACAGGTGCCCTAGTTTAAGCCTAGGGGTGCCCTAGCCTAAGCCTAGGGGTGCCCTAGCCTTAGGCTATTGGAGCCCTAGCCTTAGCCTAAGCCTATGGGTGCCCTAGCTTCAGTCTAGGGTTGCCCTTGCCTAAGCCTAGGAGTGCCCTAGCCTAAGCCTAGGGGTGCCCTAGCCTAAGCCTAGTGGTGCCTTAACCTAAGCCTAGGGGTGACCAAGCCTTAGCCTAAGCCTAGGGGTGCCCTAGCCTAAGCCTAGTGGTGCCTTAGCCTAAGCCTAGGGGTGCCCTAGCCTAAGCCTAGGCGTGCCCAAGCCTAAGCCAAGGGGTGCCCTACCCTAAGTCTAGGGGTGCCCTAGCCTAAGCTTAGGCTTGCCCTAGACTTAGGCTAGCTGAGCCCTAGCCTAAGCCTAAGCATAGGGGTGCCCAAGCATAAGCCTAGGGGTGCCCTAGCCTAAGCCTAGGGGTGCCCTAGCCTAAGCCTAGGGGTGCCCAGGCCTTAGGATAGAGGAGCCCTAGCCTTAGCCTAAGCCTATGGCTGCCCTAGCCTAAGCCTAGGCGTGCATTAGCCTAAGCCTAGGAGTGCCCTAGCCTAAGCCTAGGGGTGCCCTAGCCTAAGCCTAGGCGTGCCCTAGCCTAAGCCTAGGGGTGCCCTACCCTAAGCATAGGGGTGCCCTAGCCTAAGCTTATGCTTGCCCTAACCTTAGGCTAGCTGAGCCCTAGCCTAAGCCTAAGCCTAGGGGTGCCCTAGCCTAAGCCTAGGGGTGCCCTAGCCTAAGCCTAGGGGTGCCCTAGCCTTAGGCTAGGGGTGCCCAGGCCTTAGGATAGAGGAGCCCTAGCCTTAGCCTAAGCCTATGGCTGCCCTAGCCTAAGCCTATGGCTGCCCTAGCCTAAGCCTAGGGTTGCCCTAGCCTAAGCCTAGGGGTGCGCTAGCCTAAGGCTAGGGGTGCCCTAGCCTAAGCCTAGGGGTGCCGTAGCCTAACCCTAGGGGTGCCCTAGCCTAAGCCTATGGGTGCCCAGGCCTTAGGATAGAGGAGCCCTAGCCTTAGCCTAAGCCTATGGCTGCCCTAGCCTAAGCCTAGGCGTGCCCTAGCCTAAGACGAGGGGTGCCCTACCCTAAGCCTAGGGGTGCCCTTCCCTAAGCCCAGGGGTGCCCTAGCCTAACCTAGGCTTGCCCTAGCCTTAGGCTAGAGGAGCCATAGCTTTAGCCTAAGCCTAGGGGTGCCCTAGCCTAAGACTGGGGTGCCCTAGCCTAAGCCTTGGGGTGCCCTAGCCTAAGCCTAGGTGTGCCCTTGGGTTATCCTAGGGGAGCCCTAGCCTTAGCCTAAGCATAGGGGTGCCCTAGCCTAAGCCTAGGGGTGCCCTAGCCTAAGCCTAGGGGTGCCCTAGCCTAAGCCTAGGGGTGCCCTAGCCTAAGCCTAGGGGTGCCCAAGCCTTAGACTAGGGGAGCCCTAGACTTAGCATAAGCCTAGGGGTGCCCTAGTCTAAGCTTAGTGGTGCCCTATCCTAAGCCTAGGGGTGCCCTAGCCTAAGTCTAGGGGTGCTGTAACCTTAGGCTAAGGGAGCCCTAACCTTAGCCTAAGCCTAGGGCTGCCCTAGCCCAAGCCTAGGGGTGCCGTAGCCTAAGCCTAGGGGTGCCCTAGCCTATGCCTAGGGGTGCCCTAGCCTAAGGTTACGGGTGCCCTAGCCTAAGGCTACGGGTGCCCTAGCCTTAGTCTAGTGGAGCCCTTGCCTTAGCCTAAACATAGGGGTGCCCTACCCTAAGCCTAGATGTGACCTAGCCTAAGCCTAGGGGTGCCCTACCCTAAGCCTTGGGGTGCCCTAGCCTAAACCTAGCGGTTCCCTAGACTAAGCCTAGGGGTGACCTAGCCTTAGGCTAGGGGAGCCCTAGCCTTAGTCTAAGCCTAGGGGTGCCCTAGCCCAAGCCTAGGGATGCCCTAGAATTAGGCTAGAGTAGCCCTAGCCTTATCCTAAGCCTAGGGTGCCCTAGCCTAAGCCTAGTGGTGCCCTAGCATAAGTCTAGCGGTGCCCTAGCCTAAGCCAAGGGGTACCCTAGCCTTAGGCTAGGAGATCCCTAGCCTTAGCCTAAACCTAGGGGTGCCCCAGCCTAAGTCTAGGGGTGCCTAGCCTAAGCATAGGGGTGCCCTAACCTAAGCCTACGGGTTCCCTACCTAAGCCTAGGGGTGCCCTAGCCTAAGCCTAGGGGTGCCCTAGGCTTAGGCTAGGGGAGCCCTAGCCTTCACCTAATCCTAGGGGTGCCCTAGCCTAAGCCTAGGAGTGCCCTAGCCAAAGCCTAGGGGTGACCTGGCCTTAGGATAGGGGAGACCTAGCCTTAGCGTAAGCCTACGGGTGCCCTAGCTTAAGCCTAGGTGTGCCCTAGCCTAAGCCTTGGGGTGCCATAGCCTTAGGCTAGGGGAGCCCTAGCCTTAGCTTAAGCCTATGGGTGCCCTAGCCTCAGCCTAGGGGTGCCCTTGCCTCAGCCTAGGGGTGCCTTAGCCTAAGAATAGGAGTGCCCTAGCCTAAGCCTAGGGGTGCCCTAGCCTAAGCCTAGTGGTGCCTTAGACTAAGCCTAGTGGTGACCTAGCCATAGCCTAAGCCTAGGGGTCCCCTAGCCTTAGCCTAAGCCTAGGGGTGCCCCAGCCAAAGCCTAGCGGTGCCCTAGCCTAAGCCTAGGGGTGCCCAGGCCTTAGGCTAGAGGAGCCCTAGCCTTAGCCTAAGCCTATGGTTGCCCTAGCCTAAGCCTAGGGGTGCCCTAGCCTAAGCCTAGGGGTGCCCTCGCCTAACCCTATGGGTACCCTAGCCTTAGACTAGGGGAGCACTAGCCTTAGCCTAAGCCTAGGGGTGCCCTAGCGTAAACTTAGGGCTGCCCTAGCCTAAGCCTAGGGGGGCCTTAGCCTAAGCCTAGGGGTCCCCTAGCCTTTGCCTAAGCCTAGGGGCGCCCTAGCCTAAGCCTATGGGTGCCCTAGCCTAAGATTAGGGGTGCCCTAGCCATAGCCTAGGGGAGCCCTAGCCTAAGCCTAGGGGTGCCCTACCCTTAGGCTAGGGGAGCCCTAGCCTTAGCCTAAGCCTAGGGGTATCCTAGCCTAAGCCTAGGGGTGTCCTAGCCTAAGACTAGAGGTGCCCTAGCCTAAGTCTAGGGTTGCCCTAGCCTAAGCCTAGGGGTGCCCTAGCCTAAGCCTAGGGGTGCCCAGGCCTTAGGCTAGAGGAGCCCTAGCCTTAGCCTCAGCCTATAGGTGCCCTAGCCTAAGCCTAGGGGTGCCCTAGCCCAACCCTATGGGTGCCCTAGCCTTAGGCTAGGGGAGCACTAGCCTTAGCCAAAGCCTAGGGGTGCCCTAGCGTAAACTTAGGGGTGCCCTAGCCTAAGCCTAGGGGCGCCTTAGCCTACGCCTAGGGGGTCCCCTAGCCTTAGCCTAAGCCTAGGGGTGCCCTAGCCTAAGCATATGGGTGCCCTAGCATAAGCCTAGGGGTGCCCTAGCCATAGCCTAGGGGAGCCCTAGCCTTAGCCTAAGCTTAGGGGTGCCCGAGCCTAAGCCTAGGGTTACCCTAGCCTAAGCCTAGGGGTACCCTAGCCTTAGACTAGGGGAGCCCTAGCATTAGCCTACGCCTAGGTGTGCCCTAGCCTAAGCTTAGGGGTGCCCTAGCTTAAGCCTAAGCGTGCCCTAGCCTAAGCCTCGGGGTGCCCTAGCCTGAGCCTAGGGGTGCCCTAGCCTGAGCCAACGGGTGCCCTAGACTGAGGCTAGGGGAGCCCTAGCCTTAGTCTAGACTAGGATTGCCCTAGCCTAAGCCTAGGGGTGCCTTAGCCTAAGCCTACGGGTGCCCTAGCCTGTGGCTAGGGGAGCCGTAGCCTAAGCCTTCGGGTGCCCTTGCCTAAGCCTAGGGATGCCTTAGCCTAAGCCTAGGGGTCCCCTAGCCTTAGCCTATGCCTAGGGGTGCCCTATCCTAAGCCTACGGGTGCCCTCACCTTAGGCTAGGGGAGCCCTAGCCTTAGCCTAATCCTAGGGATGCCGTAGCCTAAGCCTATGGATGCCCTAGCCTGAGACTAGGGGAGCCCTAGCCTTAGGCTAGGGGAGCCCTAGCCTTGTCCTAAGCTTAGGGGTGCCCTAACCTAAGCCTAGGGGTGCCCTAGCCTAAGGCTAAGGGTGCCCTTGCCTAAGCTTATGGGTGCTCTAGCCTAAGCCTAGGGGTGCCCTAGCCTTAGGCTAGGCGAGCCCTACCCTTAGCATAAGCATACGGCTGCCCTAGCCTAAGCCTAGGGGTGCCCTAGCCTAACCCTAGGGGTGCCCTAGCCTTAGTCTAGGGGAGCACTAGCCTTAGCCTACGCCTAGGGGTGTCCTAGCCTAAGCCTAAGGGTGCACTATCCTAAGCCTGGGGGTGCCCTAGCCTAAGCTTAGGGGTGCCCTAGCCTAAGCCTAAGGGTGCCCTAGCCTAGGCCTAGTGATGCCCTAGCCTTAGGCTAGGGGAGCCCTAGCTTTAGCCTAAGCCTAGGGGTGACCTAGCCTAAGCCTTGGGGTGCCCTAGCCTAAGCTTAGGGGTGCCCTAGCCTAAGCCTAGGCGTCCCTAGCCTAAGCCTAGGTGTGCCCTAGGGTTAGGCTTGTGGAGCCCTAGCCTTAGCCTAATCCTAGGGGTGCCCTAGCCTAAGCCTAGGAGTGCCCTAGCCAAAGCCTAGGGGTGCCCTAGCCTTAGGAGAGGGGAGACCTAGCCTTAGCCTAAGCCTACTTGTGCCCTAGCTTAAGCCTAGGGGTGCCCTAGCCTTAGGCTAGGGGAGCCCTAGCCTTAGCCTAAGCCTATGGGTGCCCTAGCCTCAGCCTCGGGGTGCCCTAGCCTCAGCCTAGGGGTGACCTAGCCTAAGCCTAGGAGTGCCCTAGCCTAAGCCTAGGGGTGCCCTAGCCTAAGACTAGTGGTGCCTTAGACTAAGCCTAGGGGTGACCTAGTCTTAGCCTAAGCCTAGGGGTGCCCTAGCTTAAGCCTAAGGGTGCCCTAACGTAAGCCTAGGGTGCCCTTGCCTAAGCCTAGGGATGCCTTAGCCTAAGCCTAGGGGTCCCCAAGCCTTAGCCTAAGCCTAGGAGTGCCCTAGCCTAAGCCTAGGGGTGCCCTAGCCTAAGCCTAGGGGTGCCCTAGCCTAAGCATAGTGGTGCCTTAGCCTAAGCCTAGGGGTCCCCAAGCCTTAGCCTAAGCCTAGGAGTGCCCTAGCCTAAGCCTAGGGGTGCCCTAGCCTAAGCCTAGGGGTGCCCTAGCCTAAGCATAGTGGTGCCCTAGCCTTAGGCTAGGGGAGCCCTAGCCTTAGCCTAAGCCTAGGGGTGCCCTAGCCTAAGTTAGGGGTGCCCTAGCCTAAGCCTAAGGGTCCCCTAGCGTAAGCCTAGGTGTGCCCTAGGGTTAGGCTAGGGGAGCCCTAGCCTTAGCCTAAGTCTATGGGTGCCCTAGTTTAAGCCTAGGGGTGCCCTAGCCTAAGCCTAGTGGTGCCTTAGCTAAAGCCTAGGGGTGACCTAGCCTTAGCCTAAGCCTAGGGGTGCCCTAGCCTAAGCCTACTGGTGCCTTAGCCTAAGCCTAGGGGTGACCTAGCCTTAGCCTAAGCCTTGGGGTGCCTTAGCCGAAGCCTAGTGGTCCCCTAGCTTTAGCCTAAGCATAAGGGTGCCCAAGCCTAAGCCTAGTGGTGCCCTAGCCTAAGCCTAGGGGTGCCCTAGCCTAAGACTATGGGTGCCCTAGCCTAAGACTATGGGTGCCCTAGCCTAAGCCTAGGTGTGCCCTAGCCTAAGCCTAGGGGTGCCCTAGCGTAAGCCTAGGGGTGCCCTAGGGTTAGGCTAGGGGAGCCCTTGCTTTAGCCTAAGTCTACAGGTGCCCTAGTTTAAGCCTAGGGGTGCCCTAGCCTAAGCCTAGGGGTGCCCTAGCCTAAGCCTAGGGGTGCCCTAGCCTTAGGCTATTGGAGCCCTAGCCTTAGCCTAAGCCTATGGGTGCCCTAGCTTCAGTCTAGGGTTGCCCTTGCCTAAGCCTAGGAGTGCCCTAGCCTAAGCCTAGGGGTGCCCTAGCCTAGGCCTAGTGGTTCCTTAGCCTAAGCCTAGGGGTGACCAAGCGTTGGCCTAAGCCTAGGGGTGCCCTAGCCTAAGCCTAGTGGTGCCTTAGCCTAAGCCTAGGGGTGCCCTAGCCTAAGCCTAGGCATGCCCAAGCCTAAGCCTAGGGGTGCCCTACCCTAAGCCTAGGGGTGCCCTAGCCTAAGCTTAGGCTTGCCCTAGACTTAGGCTAGCTGAGCCCTAGCCTAAGCCTAAGCCTAGGGGTGCCCTAGCCTAAGCCTAGGGGTGCCCTAGCATAAGCCTAGGGGTGCCCTAGCCTAAGCCTAGGGGTGCCCTAGCCTAAGCCTAGGGGTGCCCAGGCCTTAGGATAGAGGAGCCCTAGCCTTAGCGTAAGCCTATGGCTGCCCTAGCCTAAGCCTAGGCGTGCATTAGCCTAAGCCTAGGAGTGCCCTAGCCTAAGCCTAGGGGTTCCCTAGCCTAAGCCTAGGCGTGCCCTAGCCTAAGCCTAGGGGTGCCCTACCCTAAGCATAGGGGTGCCCTAGCCGAAGCTTATGCTTGCCCTAGCCTTAGGCTAGCTGAGCCCTAGCCTAAGCCTAAGCCTAGGGGTGCCCTAGCCTAAGCCTAGGGGTGCCCTAGCCTAAGCCTAGGGGTGCCCTAGCCTAAGCCTAGGGGTGCCCTAGCCTTAGGCTAGGGGTGCCCAGGCCTTAGGATAGAGGAGCCCTAGCCTTAGCCTAAGCCTATGGCTGCCCTAGCCTAAGCCTATGGCTGCCCTAGCCTAAGCCTAGGGTTGCCCTAGCCTAAGCCTAGGGGTGCGCTAGCCTAAGGCTAGGGGTGCCCTAGCCTAAGCCTAGGGGTGCCGTAGCCTAACCCTAGGGGTGCCCTAGCCTAAGCCTATGGGTGCCCAGGCCTTAGGATAGAGGAGCCCTAGCCTTAGCCTAAGCCTATGGCTGCCCTAGCCTAAGCCTAGGTGTGCCCTAGCCTAAGACGAGGGGTGCCCTACCCTAAGCCTAGGGGTGCCCTACCCTAAGCCCAGGGGTGCCCTAGCCTAACCTAGGCTTGCCCTAGCCTTAGGCTAGAGGAGCCATAGCCTTAGCCTAAGCCTAGGGGTGCCCTAGGCTAAGACTAGGGGTGCCCTAGCCTAAGCCTTGGGGTGCCCTAGCCTAAGCCTAGGGGTGCCCTTGGGTTATCCTAGGGGAGCCCTAGCCTTAGCCTAAGCCTAGGGGTGCCCTAGCCTAAGCCTAGGGTTGCCCTAGCCTAAGCCTAGGGGTGCGCTAGCCTAAGGCTAGGGGTGCCCTAGCCTAAGCCTAGGGGTGCCGTAGCCTAACCCTAGGGGTGCCCTAGCCTAAGCCTATGGGTGCCCAGGCCTTAGGATAGAGGAGCCCTAGCCTTAGCCTAAGCCTATGGCTGCCCTAGCCTAAGCCTAGGTGTGCCCTAGCCTAAGACGAGGGGTGCCCTACCCTAAGCCTAGGGGTGCCCTACCCTAAGCCCAGGGGTGCCCTAGCCTAACCTAGGCTTGCCCTAGCCTTAGGCTAGAGGAGCCATAGCCTTAGCCTAAGCCTAGGGGTGCCCTAGCCTAAGACTAGGGGTGCCCTAGCCTAAGCCTTGGGGTGCCCTAGCCTAAGCCTAGGGGTGCCCTTGGGTTATCCTAGGGGAGCCCTAGCCTTAGCCTAAGCCTAAGGGTGCCCTAGCCTAAGCCTAGGGGTGCCCTAGCCTAAGCCTAGGGCTGCCCTAGCCCAAGCCTAGGGGTGCCGTAGCCTAAGCCTAGGGGTGCCCTAGCCTAAGCCTAGGGGTGCCCTAGCCTAAGGTTACGGGTGCCGTAGCCTAAGGCTACGGGTGCCCTAGCCTTAGTCTAGTGGAGCCCTTGCCTTAGCCTAAGCATAGGGGTGCCCTACCCTAAGCCTAGATGTGACCTAGCCTAAGCCTAGGGGTGCCCTACCCTAAGCCTAGGGGTGCCCTAGCCTAAACCTAGCGGTTCCCTAGACTAAGCCTAGGGGTGACCTAGCCTTAGGCTAGGGGAGCCCTAGCCTTAGTCTAAGCCTATGGGTGCCCTAGCCTAAGCCTAGGGGTGCCCTAGCCCAAGCCTAGGGATGCCCTAGCGTTAGGCTAGAGGAGCCCTAGCCTTATCCTAAGCCTAGGATGCCCTAGCCTAAGCCTAGGGGTACCCTAGCATAAGTCTAGCGGTGCCCTAGCCTAAGCCAAGGGGTACCCTAGCCTTAGGCTAGGAGATCCCTAGCCTTAGCCTAAACCTAGGGGTGCCCCAGCCTAAGTCTAGGGGTGCCTAGCCTAAGCATAGGGGTGCCCTAGCCTAAGCCTAGGGGTGCCCTAGGCTTAGGCTAGGGGAGCCCTAGCCTTCACCTAATCCTAGGGGTGCCCTAGCCTAAGCCTAGGAGTGCCCTAGCCAAAGCCTAGGGGTGACCTGGCCTTAGGATAGGGGAGACCTAGCCTTAGCGTAAGCCTACGGGTGCCCTAGCTTAAGCCTAGGTGTGCCCTAGCCTAAGCCTAGGGGTGCCCTAGCCTTAGGCTAGGGGAGGCCTAGCCTTAGCTTAAGCCTATGGGTGCCCTAGCCTCAGCCTAGGGGTGCCCTTGCCTCAGCCTAGGGGTGCCTTAGCCTAAGCATAGGAGTGCCCTAGCCTAAGCCTAGGGGTGCCCTAGCCTAAGCCTAGTGGTGCCTTAGACTAAGCCTAGTGGTGACCTAGCCTTAGCCTAAGCCTAGGGGTGCCCTATCCTAAGCCTAAGGGTGCCCTAACCTAAGCCTAGGGTGCCCTTGCCTAAGCCTAGGAATGCCTTAGCCTAAGCCTAGGGGTCCCCTAGCCTTAGCCTAAGCCTAGGGGTGCCCTAGCCAAAGCCTAGCGATGCCCTCGCCTAAGCCTAGGGGTGCCATAGCCTAAGCTTAGGGGTGCCCTAGCCTAAGCCTTGGGGTGCCCAGGCCTTAGGCTAGAGGAGCCCTAGCCTTAGCCTAAGCCTATGGTTGCCCTAGCCTAAGCCTAGGGGTGCCCTAGCCTAAGCCTAGGGGTGCCCTCGCCTAACCCTATGGGTACCCTAGCCTTAGACTAGGGGAGCACTAGCCTTAGCCTAAGCCTAGGGGTCCCCTAGCGTAAACTTAGGGCTGCCCTAACCTAAGCCTAGGGGTGCCCTAGCCTAAGCCTAGGGGTGCCCTAGCCTAAGCCTAGGGGTGCCCTAGCCTTAGGCTAGGGGTGCCCAGGCCTTTGGATAGAGGAGCCCTAGCCTTAGCCTAAGCCTATGGCTGCCCTAGCCTAAGCCTATGGCTGCCCTAGCCTAAGCCTAGGGTTGCCCTAGCCTAAGCCTAGGGGTGCGCTAGCCTAAGGCTAGGGGTGCCCTAGCCTAAGCCTAGGGGTTCCGTAGCCTAACCCTAGGGGTGCCCTAGCCTAAGCCTATGCGTGCCCAGGCCTTAGGATAGAGGAGCCCTAGCCTTAGCCTAAGCCTATGGCTGCCCTAGCCTAAGCCTAGGCGTGCCCTAGCCTAAGACGAGGGGTGCCCTACCCTAAGCCTAGGGGTGCCCTACCCTAAGCCCAGTGGTGCCCTAGCCTAACCTAGGCTTGCCCTAGCCTTAGGCTAGAGGAGCCATAGCCTTAGCCTAAGCCTAGGGGTGCCCTAGCCTAAGACTAGGGGTGCCCTAGCCTAAGCCTTGGGGTGCCCTAGCCTAAGCCTAGGGGTGCCCTTGGGTTATCCTAGGGGAGCCCTAGCCTTAGCCTAAGCCTAGGGGCGCCCTAGCCTAAGCCTAGGGGTGCTCTAGCCTAAGCCTAGGGCTGCCCTAGCCCAAGCCTAGGGGTGCCGTAGCCTAAGCCTAGGGGTGCCCTAGCCTAAGCCTAGGGGTGCCCTAGCCTAAGGTTACGGGTGCCGTAGCCTAAGGCTACGGGTGCCCTAGCCTTAGTCTAGTGGAGCCCTTGCCTTAGCCTAAGCATAGGGGTGCCCTACCCTAAGCCTAGATGTGACCTAGCCTAAGCCTAGGGGTGCCCTACCCTAAGCCTAGGGGTGCCCTAGCCTAAACCTAGCGGTTCCCTAGACTAAGCCTAGGGGTGACCTAGCCTTAGGCTAGGGGAGCCCTAGCCTTTGTCTAAGCCTATGGGTGCCCTAGCCTAAGCCTAGGGGAGCCCTAGCCCAAGCCTAGGGATGCCCTAGCGTTAGGCTAGAGGAGCCCTAGCCTTATCCTAAGCCTAGGGTGCCCTAGCCTAAGCCTAGGGGTACCCTAGCATAAGTCTAGCGGTGCCCTAGCCTAAGCCAAGGGGTACAATAGCCTTATGCTAGGAGATCCCTAGCCTTAGCCTAAACCTAGGGGTGCCCCAGCCTAAGTCTAGGGGTGCCTAGCCTAAGCATAGGGGTGCCCTAGCCTAAGCCTAGGGGTGCCCTAGGCTTAGGCTAGGGGAGCCCTAGCCTTCACCTAATCCTAGGGGTGCCCTAGCCTAAGCCTAGGAGTGCCCTAGCCAAAGCCTAGGGGTGACCTGGCCTTAGGATAGGGGAGACCTAGCCTTAGCGTAAGCCTACGGGTGCCCTAGCTTAAGCCTAGGTGTGCCCTAGCCTAAGCCTAGGGGTGCCCTAGCCTTAGGCTAGGGGAGCCCTAGCCTTAGCTTAAGCCTATGGGTGCCCTAGCCTCAGCCTAGGGGTGCCCTTGCCTCAGCCTAGGGGTGCCTTAGCCTAAGCATAGGAGTGCCCTAGCCTAAGCCTAGGGGTGCCCTAGCCTAAGCCTAGTGGTGCCTTAGACTAAGCCTAGTGGTGACCTAGCCTTAGCCTAAGCCTAGGGGTGCCCAAGCCTAAGCCTAAGGGTGCCCTAACCTAAGCCTAGGGTGCCCTTGCCTAAGCCTAGGGATGCCTTAGCCTAAGCCTAGGGGTCCCCTAGCCTTAGCCTAAGCCTAGGGGTGCCCTAGCCAAAGCCTAGCGATGCCCTAGCCTAAGCCTAGGGGTGCCATAGCCTAAGCTTAGGGGTGCCCTAGCCTAAGCCTTGGGGTGCCCAGGCCTTAGGCTAGAGGAGCCCTAGCCTTAGCCTAAGCCTATGGTTGCCCTAGCCTAAGCCTAGGGGTGCCCTTTCCTAAGCCTAGGGGTGCCCTCGCCTAACCCTATGGGTACCCTAGCCTTAGACTAGGGGAGCACTAGCCTTAGCCTAAGCCTAGGGGTCCCCTAGCGTAAACTTAGGGCTGCCCTAGCCTAAGCCTAGGGGGGCCTTAGCCTAAGCCTAGGGGTCCCCTAGCCTTTGCCTAAGCCTAGGGGCGCCCTAGCCTAAGCCTATGGGTGCCCTAGCCTAAGATTAGGGGTGCCCTAGCCATAGCCTAGGGCAGCCCTAGCCTAAGCCTAGGGGTGCCCTACCCTTAGGCTAGGGGAGCCCTAGCCTTAGCCTAAGCCTAGGGGTATCCTAGCCTAAGCCTAGGGGTGTCCTAGCCTAAGACTAGAGGTGCCCTAGCCTAAGCCTAGGGTTGCCTTAGCCTAAGCCTAGGGGTGCCCTAGCCTAAGCCTAGGGGTGCCCAGGCCTTAGGCTAGAGGAGCCCTAGCCTTAGCCTAAGCCTATAGCTGCCCTAGCCTAAGCCTAGGGGTGCCCTAGCCTAACCCTATGGGTGCCCTAGCCTTAGGCTAGGGGAGCACTAGCCTTAGCCAAAGCCTAGGGGTGCCCTAGCGTAAACTTAGGGGTGCCCTAGCCTAAGCCTAGGGGTGCCTTAGCCTACGCCTAGGGGTCCCCTAGCCTTAGCCTAAGCCTAGGGGTGCCCTAGCCTAAGCATATGGGTGCCCTAGCCTAAGCCTAGGGGTGCCCTAGCCATAGCCTAGGGGATCCCTAGCCTTAGCCTAAGCTTAGGGGTGCCCGAGCCTAAGCCTAGGGTTACCCTAGCCTAAGCCTAGGGGTACCCTAGCCTTAGGCTAGGGGAGCCCTAGCCTTAGCCTACGCCTAGGTGTGCCCTAGCCTAAGCTTAGGGGTGCCCTAGCCTAAGCCTAAGCGTGCCCTAGCCTAAGCCTAGGGGTGCCCTAGCCTGAGCCTAGGGGTGCCCTAGCCTGAGCCAACGGGTGCCCTAGACTGAGGCTAGGGGAGCCCTAGCCTTAGTCTAGACTAGGATTGCCCTAGCCTAAGCCTAGGGGTGCCCTAGCCTAAGCCTACGGGTGCCCTAGCCTGTGGCTAGGGGAGCCGTAGCCTAAGCCTTCGGGTGCCCTTGCCTAAGCCTAGGGATGCCTTAGCCTAAGCCTAGGGGTCCCCTAGCCTTAGCCTATGCCTAGGGGTGCCCTATCCTAAGCCTACGGGTGCCCTCACCTTAGGCTAGGGGAGCCCTAGCCTTAGCCTAATCCTAGGGATGCCGTAGCCTAAGCCTATGGATGCCCTAGCCTGAGACTAGGGGAGCCCTAGCCTTAGGCTAGGGGAGCCCTAGCCTTGGCCTAAGCTTAGGGGTGCCCTAACCTAAGCCTAGGGGTGCCCTAGCCTAAAGGGTAAGGGTGCCCTTGCCTAAGCCTATGGGTGCTCTAGCCTAAGCCTAGGGGTGCCCTAGCCTTAGGCTAGGCGAGCCCTAGCCTTAGCCTAAGCATACGGCTGCCCTAGCCTAAGCCTAGGTGTGCCCTAGCCTAACCCTAGGGGTGCCCTAGCCTTAGGCTAGGGGAGCACTAGCCTTAGCCTAAGCCTAGGGGTGTCCTAGCCTAAGCCTAAGGGTGCACTATCCTAAGCCTGGGGGTGCCCTAGCCTAAGCTTAGGGGTGCCCTAGCCTAAGCCTAAGGGTGCCCTAACCTAGGCCTAGTGGTGCCCTAGCCTTAGGCTAGGGGAGCCCTAGCTTTAGCCTAAGCCTTGGGGTGACCTAGCCTAAGCCTTGGGGTGCCCTAGCCTAAGCTTAGGGGTGCCCTAGCCTAAGCCTAGGGGTCCCTAGCCTAAGCCTAGGTGTGCCCTAGGGTTAGGCTTGTGGAGCCCTAGCCTTAGCCTAATCCTAGGGGTGCCCTAGCCTAAGCCTAGGAGTGCCCTAGCCAAAGCCTAGGGGTGCCCTAGCCTTAGGATAGGGGAGACCTAGCCTTAACCTAAGCCTACTTGTGCCCTAGCTTAAGCCTAGGGGTGCCCTAGCCTTAGGCTAGGGGAGCCCTAGCCTTAGCCTAAGCCTATGTGTGCCCTAGCCTCAGCCTCGGGGTGCCCTAGACTCAGCCTAGGGGTGACCTAGCCTAAGCCTAGGAGTGCCCTAGCCTAAGCCTAGGGGTGCCCTAGCCTAAGACTAGTGGTGCCTTAGACTAAGCCTAGGGGTGACCTAGTCTTAGCCTAAGCCTAGAGGTGCCCTAGCGTAAGCCTAAGGGTGCCCTAACGTAAGCCTAGGGTGCCCTTGCCTAAGCCTAGGGATGCCTTAGCCTAAGCCTAGGGGTCCCCAAGCCTTAGCCTAAGCCTAGGGGTGCCCTAGCCTAAGCCTAGGGGTGCCCTAGCCTAAGCCTAGGGGTGCCCTAGCCTAAGCATAGTGGTGCCCTAGCCTTCGGCTAGGGGACCCCTAGCCTTAGCCTAAGCCTAGGGGTGCCCTAGCCTAAGTTAGGGGTGCCCTAGCCTAAGCCTAGGAGTCCCCTAGCGTAAGCCTAGGTGTGCCCTAGGGTTAGGCTAGGGGAGCCCTAGCCTTAGCCTAAGTCTATGGGTGCCCTAGTTTAAGCCTAGGGGTGCCCTAGCCTAAGCCTAGGGGTGCCCTAGCCTTAGGCTATTGGAGCCCTAGCCTTAGCCTAATCCTATGGGTGCCCTAGCTTCAGCCTAGGAGTGCCATAGCCTAAGCCTATTGGTGCCTTAGCCAAAGCATAGGGGTGACCTAGCCTTAGCCTAAGCCTAGGGGTGCCCTAGCCTAAGCCTAGTGGTGCCTTAGCCTAAGCCTAGGGGTGACCTAGCCTTAGCCTAAGCCTTGGGGTGCCTTAGCCGAAGCCTAGTGGTCCCCTAGCCTTAGCCTAAGCATAGGGGTGCCCTAGCCTAAGCCTAGGGGTGCCCTAACCTAAGTCTAGGGGTGCCCTAGCCTAAGTCAAAGGGTGCCCTAGCCTAAGCCTAGGGGAGCCCAGGCCTTAGGATAGAGGAGCCCTAGCCTTAGCCTAAGCCTATGGCTGCCCTAAACTAAGCCTAGGGTTGCCCTAGCCTAAGCCTAGGGGTGCCCTAGCCTAACCCTAAGGGTACATTAGCCTGAGGCTAGGGGAGCACTAGCCTTAGCCTAAGCCTAGGCGTGCCCTAGCCTCAGCCTAGGTGTGCCCTAGCCTAAGCCTAGGGGTGCCCTACCCTAAGCCTAAGGTTGCCCTAGCCTAAGCCTAGGCTTGCTCTAGCCGTAGGCTAGCTGAGCCCTCGCCTAAGCCGAAGCCTATGGCTGCCCTAGCCTAAGCCTACGGCTGCCCTAGCCTAAGCCTAGGGTTGCCCTAGCCTAAGCCTAGGGATGCCGTAGCATAAGCCTAGGGGTGCCCTAGCCTAAGCCTAGGGGTGCCCTAGCCTAAGCCTAGGGGTGCCCTAGCCTAAGCCTAGGGGTGCCCTAGCCTAACCTTGGGGTGGCCTAGCCTTAGGCTAGGGGAGCACTACCCTTAGCCTAAGCCTAGGGGTGCCCTAGCCTAAGCCTAGGGGTGCCCTAGCCTAAGCCAAGGGGTGCCCTAGCCTTAGACTAAGCCTAGGGGTGCCCTAGCCTAAGCCTAGGTGTGCCCAGGCCTTAGGCTAGAGGAGCCCTAGCCTTAGCCTAAGCCTATGGCTGCCCTATCCTAAGCCTAGGGGTGCCCTAGCCTAAGCCTAGTGGTGCCCTAACCTAAGCCTAGGGGTGCCCAAGGCTTAGGCTAGGGGAGCCCTAGACTTAGCCTAAGCCTAGGGGTGCCCTAGTCTAAGCCTAGTGGTACCCTATCCTAAGCCTAGGGGTGCCCTAGCCTAAGCCTAGGGGTGCCGTAGCCTTAGGCTAGGGGAGCCCTAACCTTAGCCTAGTGGTGCCCTATCCTAATCCTAGGGGTGCCCTAGCCTTAGGCTAGGGGAGCCCTAACATTAGCCTAAGCCTTGGGGTGCCCTAGCCCAAGCCTAGGGGTGTTGTAGCCTAAGCCTAGGGGTGCCCTAGCCTAAGCCTAGGGATGCCCTAGCATAAGCCAAGGGGTGCCCTAGCCTTAGCCTAAGCCTATGGCTGCCCTAGCCTAAGCCTAGGGGTGCCCTAGCCTAAGCCTAAGGGTGCCCTAGCCTAACACTATGGGTGCCCTAGCCTTAGGCTAGGGGAGCACTAACCTTAACCTAAGCCTAGGGGTGCCCAAGCCTTAGACTAGGGGAGCCCTAGACTTAGCATAAGCCTAGGGGTGCCCTAGTCTAAGCCTAGTGGTGCCCTATCCTAAGCCTAGGGTTGCCCTAGCCTAAGCCTAGGGGTGCCGTAGCCTTAGGCTAGGGGAGCCCTAACCTTAGCCTAAGCCTAGGACTGCCCTAGCCCAAGCCTAGGGGTCCCGTAGCCTAAGCCTAGGGGTGCCCTAGCCTAAGGTTACGGGTGCCCTAGCATAAGGCTAGGGGTGCCCTAGCCTTAGTCTAGTGGAGCCCTTGCCTTAACCTAAGCATAGGGGTGCCCTACCCTAAGCCTAGATGTGACCTAGCCTAAGCCTAGGGGTGCCCTACCCTAAGCCTAGGGGTGCCCTAGCCTAAACCTAGCGGTTCCCTAGACTAAGCCTAGGGGTGACCTAGCCTTAGGCTAGGGGAGCCCTAGCCTTAGTCTAAGCCTAGGGGTGCCCTAGCCTAAGCCTAGGGGTGCCCTAGCCAAAGCCTAGGGGTGACCTGGCCTTAGGATAGGGGAGACCTAGCCTTAGCGTAAGCCTACGGGTGCCCTAGCTTAAGCCTAGGTGTGCCCTAGCCTAAGCCTAGGGGTGCCCTAGCCTTAGGCTAGGGGAGCCCTAGCCTTATCTTAAGCCTATGGGTGCCCTAGCCTCAGCCTAGGGGTGCCCTTGCCTCAGCCTAGGGGTGCCTTAGCCTAAGCATAGGAGTGCCCTAGCCTAAGCCTTGGGGTGCCCTAGCCTAAGCCTAGTGGTGCCTTAGACTAAGCCTAGTGGTGACCTAGCCTTAGCCTAAGCCTAGGGGTGCCCAAGCCTAAGCCTAAGGGTGCCCTAACCTAAGCCTAGGGTGCCCTTGCCTAAGCCTAGGGATGCCTTAGCCTAAGCCTAGGGGTCCCCTAGCCTTAGCCTAAGCCTAGGGGTGCCCTAGCCAAAGCCTAGCGATGCCCTAGCCTAAGCCTAGGGGTGCCATAGCCTAAGCTTAGGGGTGCCCTAGCCTAAGCCTTGGGGTGCCCAGGCCTTAGGCTAGAGGAGCCCTAGCCTTAGCCTAAGCCTATGGTTGCCCTAGCCTAAGCCTAGGGGTGCCCTTTCCTAAGCCTAGGGGTGCCCTCGCCTAACCCTATGGGTACCCTAGCCTTAGACTAGGGGAGCACTAGCCTTAGCCTAAGCCTAGGGGTCCCCTAGCGTAAACTTAGGGCTGCCCTAGCCTAAGCCTAGGGGGGCCTTAGCCTAAGCCTAGGGGTCCCCTAGCCTTTGCCTAAGCCTAGGGGCGCCCTAGCCTAAGCCTATGGGTGCCCTAGCCTAAGATTAGGGGTGCCCTAGCCATAGCCTAGGGCAGCCCTAGCCTAAGCCTAGGGGTGCCCTACCCTTAGGCTAGGGGAGCCCTAGCCTTAGCCTAAGCCTAGGTGTATCCTAGCCTAAGCCTAGGGGTGTCCTAGCCTAAGACTAGAGGTGCCCTAGCCTAAGCCTAGGGTTGCCTTAGCCTAAGCCTAGGGGTGCCCTAGCCTAAGCCTAGGGGTGCCCAGGCCTTAGGCTAGAGGAGCCCTAGCCTTAGCCTAAGCCTATAGCTGCCCTAGCCTAAGCCTAGGGGTGCCCTAGCCTAACCCTATGGGTGCCCTAGCCTTAGGCTAGGGGAGCACTAGCCTTAGCCAAAGCCTAGGGGTGCCCTAGCGTAAACTTAGGGGTGCCCTAGCCTAAGCCTAGGGGTGCCTTAGCCTACGCCTAGGGGTCCCCTAGCCTTAGCCTAAGCCTAGGGGTGCCCTAGCCTAAGCATATGGGTGCCCTAGCCTAAGCCTAGGGGTGCCCTAGCCATAGCCTAGGGGATCCCTAGCCTTAGCCTAAGCTTAGGGGTGCCCGAGCCTAAGCCTAGGGTTACCCTAGCCTAAGCCTAGGGGTACCCTAGCCTTAGGCTAGGGGAGCCCTAGCCTTAGCCTACGCCTAGGTGTGCCCTAGCCTAAGCTTAGGGGTGCCCTAGCCTAAGCCTAAGCGTGCCCTAGCCTAAGCCTAGGGGTGCCCTAGCCTGAGCCTAGGGGTGCCCTAGCCTGAGCCAACGGGTGCCCTAGACTGAGGCTAGGGGAGCCCTAGCCTTAGTCTAGACTAGGATTGCCCTAGCCTAAGCCTAGGGGTGCCCTAGCCTAAGCCTACGGGTGCCCTAGCCTGTGGCTAGGGGAGCCGTAGCCTAAGCCTTCGGGTGCCCTTGCCTAAGCCTAGGGATGCCTTAGCCTAAGCCTAGGGGTCCCCTAGCCTTAGCCTATGCCTAGGGGTGCCCTATCCTAAGCCTACGGGTGCCCTCACCTTAGGCTAGGGGAGCCCTAGCCTTAGCCTAATCCTAGGGATGCCGTAGCCTAAGCCTATGGATGCCCTAGCCTGAGACTAGGGGAGCCCTAGCCTTAGGCTAGGGGAGCCCTAGCCTTGGTCTAAGCTTAGGGGTGCCCTAACCTAAGCCTAGGGGTGCCCTAGCCTAAGGCTAAGGGTGCCCTTGGTTAAGCCTATGGGTGCTCTAGCCTAAGCCTAGGGGTGCCCTAGCCTTAGGCTAGGCGAGCCCTAGCCTTAGCCTAAGCATACGGCTGCCCTAGCCTAAGCCTAGGGGTGCCCTAGCCTAACCCTAGGGGTGCCCTAGCCTTAGGCTAGGGGAGCACTAGCCTTAGCCTAAGCCTAGAGGTGTCCTAGCCTAAGCCTAAGGGTGCACTATCCTAAGCCTGGGGGTGCCCTAGCCTAAGCTTAGGGGTGCCCTAGCCTAAGCCTAAGGGTGCCCTAACCTAGGCCTAGTGGTGCCCTAGCCTTAGGCTAGGGGAGCCCTAGCTTTATCCTAAGCCTTGGGGTGACCTAGCCTAAGCCTTGGGGTGCCCTAGCCTAAGCTTAGGGGTGCCCTAGCCTAAGCCTAGGGGTCCCTAGCCTAAGCCTAGGTGTGCCCTAGGGTTAGGCTTGTGGAGCCCTAGCCTTAGCCTAATCCTAGGGGTGCCCTAGCCTAAGCCTAGGAGTGCCCTAGCCAAAGCCTAGGGGTGCCCTAGCCTTAGGATAGGGGAGACCTAGCCTTAGCCTAAGCCTACTTGTGCCCTAGCTTAAGCCTATGGGTGCCCTAGCCTTAGGCTAGGGGAGCCCTAGCCTTAGCCTAAGCCTATGTGTGCCCTAGCCTCAGCCTCGGGGTGCCCTAGACTCAGCCTAGGGGTGACCTAGCCTAAGCCTAGGAGTGCCCTAGCCTAAGCCTAGGGGTGCCCTAGCCTAAGACTAGTGGTGCCTTAGACTAAGCCTAGGGGTGACCTAGTCTTAGCCTAAGCCTAGAGGTGCCCTAGCGTAAGCCTAAGGGTGCCCTAACGTAAGCCTAGGGTGCCCTTGCCTAAGCCTAGGGATGCCTTAGCCTAAGCCTAGGGGTCCCCAAGCCTTAGCCTAAGCCTAGGGGTGCCCTAGCCTAAGCCTAGGGGTGCCCTAGCCTAAGCCTAGGGGTGCCCTAGCCTAAGCATAGTGGTGCCCTAGCCTTAGGCTAGGGGACCCCTAGCCTTAGCCTAAGCCTAGGGGTGCCCTAGCCTAAGTTAGGGGTGCCCTAGCCTAAGCCTAGGAGTCCCCTAGCGTAAGCCTAGGTGTGCCCTAGGGTTAGGCTAGGGGAGCCCTAGCCTTAGCCTAAGTCTATGGGTGCCCTAGTTTAAGCCTAGGGGTGCCCTAGCCTAAGCCTAGGGGTGCCCTAGCCTTAGGCTATTGGAGCCCTAGCCTTAGCCTAATCCTATGGGTGCCCTAGCTTCAGCCTAGGAGTGCCATAGCCTAAGCCTAGGGGTGCCCTAGCCAAAGCCTATTGGTGCCTTAGCCAAAGCATAGGGGTGACCTAGCCTTAGCCTAAGCCTAGGGGTGCCCTAGCCTAAGCCTATTGGTGCCTTAGCCTAAGCCTAGGGGTGACCTAGCCTTAGCCTAAGCCTTGGGGTGCCTTAGCCGAAGCCTAGTGGTCCCCTAGCCTTAGCCTAAGCATAGGGGTGCCCTAGCCTAAGCCTAGGGGTGCCCTAGCCTAAGTCTAGGGGTGCCCTAGCCTGAGTCAAAGGGTGCCCTAGCCTAAGCCTAGGGGAGCCCAGGCCTTAGGATAGAGGAGCCCTAGCCTTAGCCTAAGCCTATGGCTGCCCTAAACTAAGCCTAGGGTTGCCCTAGCCTAAGCCTAGGGGTGCCCTAGCCTAACCCTAAGGGTACATTAGCCTGAGGCTAGGGGAGCACTAGCCTTAGCCTAAGCCTAGGCGTGCCCTAGCCTCAGCCTAGGTGTGCCCTAGCCTAAGCCTAGGGGTGCCCTACCCTAAGCCTAAGGTTGCCCTAGCCTAAGCCTAGGCTTGCTCTAGCCGTAGGCTAGCTGAGCCCTCGCCTAAGCCTAAGCCTATGGCTGCCCTAGCCTAAGCCTACGGCTGCCCTAGCCTAAGCCTAGGGTTGCCCTAGCCTAAGCCTAGGGATGCCGTAGCCTAAGCCTAGGGGTGCCCTAGCCTAAGCCTAGGGGTGCCCTAGCCTAAGCCTAGGGGTGCCCTAGCCTAAGCCTAGGGGTGCCCTAGCCTAACCTTCGGGTGGCCTAGCCTTAGGCTAGGGGGCACTACCCTTAGCCTAAGCCTAGGGGTGCCCTAGCCTAAGCCTAGGGGTGCCCTAGCCTAAGCCAAGGGGTGCCCTAGCCTTAGACTAAGCCTAGGGGTGCCCTAGCCTAAGCCTAGGTGTGCCCAGGCCTTAGGCTAGAGGAGCCCTAGCCTTAGCCTAAGCCTATGGCTGCCCTAGCCTAAGCCTAGGGGTGCCCTAGCCTAAGCCTAGTGGTGCCCTAACCTAAGCCTAGGGGTGCCCAAGGCTTAGGCTAGGGGAGCCCTAGACTTAGCCTAAGCCTAGGGGTGCCCTAGTCTAAGCCTAGTGGTACCCTATCCTAAGCCTAGGGGTGCCCTAGCCTAAGCCTAGGGGTGCCGTAGCCTTAGGCTAGGGGAGCCCTAACCTTAGCCTAGTGGTGCCCTATCCTAATCCTAGGGGTGCCCTAGCCTTAGGCTAGGGGAGCCCTAACCTTAGCCTAAGCCTTGGGGTGCCCTAGCCCAAGCCTAGGGGTGTTGTAGCCTAAGCCTAGGGGTGCCCTAGCCTAAGCCTAGGGATGCCCTAGCATAAGCCAAGGGGTGCCCTAGCCTTAGCCTAAGCCTATGGCTGCCCTAGCCTAAGCCTAGGGGTGCCCTAGCCTAAGCCTAAGGGTGCCCTAGCCTAACACAATGGGTTCCCTAGCCTTAGGCTAGGGGAGCACTAACCTTAGCCTAAGCCTATGGGTGCCCTAGCCTAAATTTAGGGGTGCCCTAGCCTAAGCCTAGGGGTGCCTTGGCCTAAGCCTAGGGGTCCCCAAGCCTTAGCCTAAGTCTAGGGGTGCCCTAGCCTAAGCCTATTGGTGCCCTAGCATAAGCCTAGGGGTGCCCTATCCTTAGGCTAGGGGAGCCCTAACCTTAGCCTAAGCCTTGGGGTGCCCTAGCCCAAGCCTAGGGGTGTCGGAGCCTAAGCCTAGGGGTGCCCTACCCTAAGCACCGGGGTGCCCTAGCCTAAGCTTATGCTTGCCCTAGCTTTAGGCTAGCTGAGCCCTAGCCTAATCCTAGGGGTGCCCTAGCCTAAGCCTAGGGGTGCCCTAGCCTAAGCCAAGGGGTGCCCTAGCCTTAGGCTAGGGGTGCCCAGGCCTTAGGATAGAGGAGCCCTAGCCTTAGCCTTAGCCTATGGCTGCCCTAGCCTAAGCCTATGGCTGCCCTAGCCTAAGCCTAGGGGTGCCCTAGCCTAAGCCTAGGGGTGCCCTAGCCTAAGCCTAGGGGTGCCCAAGCCTTAGACTAGGGGAGCCCTGGACTTAGCATAAGCCTAGGGGTGCCCTAGTCTAAGCCTAGTGGTGCCCTATCCTAAGCCTAGGGGTGCCCTAGCCTAAGCCTAGGGGTGCCGTAGCCTTAGGCTAGGGGAGCCCTAACCTTAGCCTAAGCCTAGGACTGCCCTAGCCCAAGCCTAGGGGTGCCGTAGCCTAAGCCTAGGGGTGCCCTAGCCTAAGGTTACGGGTGCCCTAGCATAAGGCTAGGGGTGCCCTAGCCTTAGTCTAGTGGAGCCCTTGCCTTAACCTAAGCATAGGGGTGCCCTACCCTAAGCGTAGATGTGACCTAGCCTAAGCCTAGGGGTGCCCTACCCTAAGCCTAGGGGTGCCCTAGCCTAAACCTAGCGGTTCCCTAGACTAAGCCTAGGGGTGACCTAGCCTTAGGCTAGGGGAGCCCTAGCCTTAGTCTAAGCCTAGGGGTGCCCTAGCCTAAGCCTAGGGGTGCCCTAGCCGAAGCCTAGGGATGCCCTAGCGTTAGGCTAGAGGAGCCCTAGCCTTATCCTAAGCCTAGGGTGCCCTAGCCTAAGCCTAGGGGTGCCCTAGCCTAAGACTAGCGGTGCCCTAGCCTAAGCCAAGGGGTACCCTAGCCTTAGGCTAGTAGAGACCTAGCCTTAGCCTACACCTAGGGGTGCCCCAGCCTAAGTCTAGGGGTGCCTATCCTAAGCATAGGGGTGCTCTAACTTAAGCCTAGGGGTTCCCTACCTAAGCCTTGGGGTGCCCTAGCCTTAGCCTAGGGGTGACCTAGCCAAAGCCTAGGGGTGACCTGACCTTAGGATAGGGGAGACCTAGCCTTAGCCTAAGCCTACGGGTGCCCTAGCTTAAGCCTAGGGGTGCCCTAGCCTAAGCCTAGGGGAGCCAAGCCTTAGCCTACGCCTAGGTGTGCCCTAGCCAAAGCCTACGGGTGCCCTAGCGTAAACTTAGGGGAGCACTAGCCTAAGCCTAGGGGTGCCTTAGCGTACGCCTAGGGGTCCCCTAGCCTTAGCCTAAGCCTAGGGGTGCCCTAGCCTAAGCCTATGGGTGCCCTAGCCTGAGCCTAGGGGTGCCCTACCTGAGCCAACGGGTGCCCTAGACTGAGGCTAGGGGAGCCCTAGCCTTAGTCTAGCCTAGGATTACCCTAGCCTAAGCCTCGGGGTGCCCTAGCCTAAGCCTACGGGTGCGCTAGCCTGTGACTAGGGGAACCGTAGCCTAAGCCTACGGGTGCCCATGCCTAAGCCTAGGGATGCCTTAGCCTAAGCCTAGGGTTCCCCTAGCCTTAACCTAAGCTAGGGGTGCCCTATCCTAAGCCTACGGGTGCCCTCACCTTAGGGTAGGGGAGCCCGAGCCTTAGTCTAATCCTAGGATTGCCGTAGCCTAAGCCTATGGATGCCCTAGCCTGAGCCTAGGGGAGCCCTAGCCTTAGGCTAGGGGAGCCCTAGCCTTGGCCTAAGCCTAGGGGTGCCCTAGCCTAAGCCTAGGGCTGCCCTAGCCTAAGGCTAAGGGTGCCCTTGCCTAAGCTTATGGGTGCTCTAGCCTAAGCCTAGGGGTGCCCTAGCCTTAGGCTAGGCGAGCCCTAGCCTTAGCCTAAGCATACGGCTGCCCTAGCCTAAGCCTAGGGGTGCCCTAGCCTAACCCTAGGGGTGCCCTAGCCTTAGGCTAGGGGAGCACTAGCCTTAGCCTAAGCCTAGGAGTGTCCTAGCCTAAGCCTAGGGGTGCCCTATCCTAAGCCTGGGGGTGCCCTAGCCTAAGCCTAAGGGTGCCCTAGCCTAGGCCTAGTGGTGCCCTAGCCTTAGGCTAGGGGAGCCCTAGCTTTAGCCTAAGCCTAGGGGTGACCTAGCTTAAGCCTTGGGGTGCCCTAGCCTAAGCTTAGGGGTGCCCTAGCCTAAGCCTAGGGGTCCGTAGCCTAAGCCTAGGTGTGCCCTAGGGTTAGGCTTGTGGAGCCCTAGCCTTAGCCTAATCCTAGGGGTGCCCTTGCCTAAGCCTAGGAGTGCCCTAGCCAAAGCCTAGAGGTGCCCTAGCCTTAGGATTGTGGAGACCTAGCCTTAGCCTAAGCCTACTGGTGCCCTAGCTTAAGCCTAGGGGTGCCCTAGCCTTAGGCTAGGGGAGCCCTAGCCTTAGCCTAAGCCTATGGGTGCCCTAGCCTCAGCCTCGGGGTGACCTAGCCTAAGCCTAGGAGTGCCCTAGCATAAGCCTAGGGGTGCCCTAGCCTAAGACTAGTGGTGCCTTAGACTAAGCCTAGGGGTGACCTAGTCTTAGCCTAAGCCTAGGGGTGCCCTAGCCTAAGCCTAAGGGTGCCCTAACCTAAGTCTAGGGTGCCCTTGCCTAAGCCTAGGGATGCCTTAGCCTAAGCCTAGGGGTCCCCAAGCCTTAGCCTAAGCCTAGGGTGCCCTAGCCTAAGCCTAGGGGTGCCCTAGCCTAAGCCTAGGGTTGCCCTAGCTTATGCCTAGTGTTGCCCTAGCCTTAGGCTAGGGGAGCCCTAGCCTTAGCCTAAGCCTAGGGGTGCCCTAGCCTAAGTTAGGGGTGCCCTAGCCTAAGCCTAGGGGTCCCCTACCGTAAGCCTAGGTTTGCCCTAGTGTTAGGCTAGGGGAGCCCTAGCCTTAGCCTAAGTCTACGGGTACCGTAGTTTAAGCCTAGGGGTGCCCTAGCCTAAGCCTAGGGGTGCGCTAGCCTTAGGCTATTGGAGACTAGCCTTAGCCTAAGCCTATGGGTGCCCTAGCTTCAGCCTAGGGGTGCCGTAACCTAAGCCTAGGAGTGCCCTAGCCTAAGCCTAGGGGTGCCCTAGCCTAAGCCTAGTGGTTCCTTAGCCTAAGCCTAGGGGTGACCTAGCCTTAGCCTACGCCTAGGGGTGCCCTAGCCTAAGCCTAGTGGTGGCTTAGCCTAAGCCTAGGGGTGACCAAGCCTTAGCCTAAGCCTTGGGGTGCCTTAGCCTAAGCCTAGGGGTCCCCTAGCCTTAGCCTAAGCATAGGGGTGCCCTAGCCTAAGCCCAGGGTGCCCTAGCCTAAGCCTACGGGTGCCCTAGCCTAAGTCAAGGGGTGCCCTAGCCTTAGACTAAGCCTAGGGGTGCCCTAGCCTAAGCCTAGGGGTGCCCAGGCCTTAGGCTAGAGGAGCCCTAGCCTTAGCCTAAGCCTATGGCTGCCCTAGCCTAAGCCTAGGGGTGCCCTAGCCTAAGCCTAGGGATGCCCTAGCCTAACCCTTGTGGTGCCCTAGCCTTAGGCTAGGGGAACACTAGCCTTAGCCTAAGCCTAGGGGTGCCCTAGATTAAGCCTAGGCATGCCCTGGCCTAAGCCGAGGGGTGCCCTACCCTAAGCCTAGGGGTGCCCTACCCTATGCCCAGGGGTGCCCTAGCATAAGCCTAGGCTTGCCCCAGCCGTAGGCTAGCTGAGCCCTACTCTAAGCCTAAGCCTAGGGGTGCCCTTGCCTAAGCCTAGGGGTGCCCTAGCCTAAGCCTAGGGGTGCCATAGCCTTAGGCTAGAGGAGCCCTAGCCTTAGCCTAAGCCTAGGTGTGCCCTAGCCTAAGACTAGGGGTACCGTAGACTAAGCCTTGGGGTGCCCTAGCCTACGCCTAGGGGTGCCCTAGCGTTACGCTAGGCGATCCCTAGCCTTAGCCTAAGCCTATGGGTGCCCTAGCCTAAGCCTAGGGGTGCCCTAGCCTAAGCCTAGTGGTGCCCTAGCCTAAGCCTAGGGGTGCCCAAGCCTTAGGATAGGGGAGCCCTAGACTTAGCCTAAGCCTAGGGGTGCCCTAGTCTAAGCCTAGTGGTACCCTATCCTAAGCCTAGGGGTGCCCTAGCCTAAGCCTAGGGGTGACGTAGCCTTAGGCTAGGGGAGCCCTAGCCTTAGCCTACGCCTAGGTGTGCCCTAGCCTAAGCTTAGGGGTGCCCTAGCCTAAGCCTAAGCGTGCCCTAGCCTAAGCCTAGGGGTGCCCTAGCCTGAGCCTAGGGGTGCCCTAGCCTGAGCCAACGGGTGCCCTAGACTGAGGCTAGGGGAGCCCTAGCCTTAGTCTAGACTAGGATTGCCCTAGCCTAAGCCTAGGGGTGCCCTAGCCTAAGCCTACGGGTGCCCTAGCCTGTGGCTAGGGGAGCCGTAGCCTAAGCCTTCGGGTGCCCTTGCCTAAGCCTAGGGATGCCTTAGCCTAAGCCTAGGGGTCCCCTAGCCTTAGCCTATGCCTAGGGGTGCCCTATCCTAAGCCTACGGGTGCCCTCACCTTAGGCTAGGGGAGCCCTAGCCTTAGCCTAATCCTAGGGATGCCGTAGCCTAAGCCTATGGATGCCCTAGCCTGAGACTAGGGGAGCCCTAGCCTTAGGCTAGGGGAGCCCTAGCCTTGGTCTAAGCTTAGGGGTGCCCTAACCTAAGCCTAGGGGTGCCCTAGCCTAAGGCTAAGGGTGCCCTTGGTTAAGCCTATGGGTGCTCTAGCCTAAGCCTAGGGGTGCCCTAGCCTTAGGCTAGGCGAGCCCTAGCCTTAGCCTAAGCATACGGCTGCCCTAGCCTAAGCCTAGGGGTGCCCTAGCCTAACCCTAGGGGTGCCCTAGCCTTAGGCTAGGGGAGCACTAGCCTTAGCCTAAGCCTAGAGGTGTCCTAGCCTAAGCCTAAGGGTGCACTATCCTAAGCCTGGGGGTGCCCTAGCCTAAGCTTAGGGGTGCCCTAGCCTAAGCCTAAGGGTGCCCTAACCTAGGCCTAGTGGTGCCCTAGCCTTAGGCTAGGGGAGCCCTAGCTTTATCCTAAGCCTTGGGGTGACCTAGCCTAAGCCTTGGGGTGCCCTAGCCTAAGCTTAGGGGTGCCCTAGCCTAAGCCTAGGGGTCCCTAGCCTAAGCCTAGGTGTGCCCTAGGGTTAGGCTTGTGGAGCCCTAGCCTTAGCCTAATCCTAGGGGTGCCCTAGCCTAAGCCTAGGAGTGCCCTAGCCAAAGCCTAGGGGTGCCCTAGCCTTAGGATAGGGGAGACCTAGCCTTAGCCTAAGCCTACTTGTGCCCTAGCTTAAGCCTATGGGTGCCCTAGCCTTAGGCTAGGGGAGCCCTAGCCTTAGCCTAAGCCTATGTGTGCCCTAGCCTCAGCCTCGGGGTGCCCTAGACTCAGCCTAGGGGTGACCTAGCCTAAGCCTAGGAGTGCCCTAGCCTAAGCCTAGGGGTGCCCTAACCTAAGACTAGTGGTGCCTTAGACTAAGCCTAGGGGTGACCTAGTCTTAGCCTAAGCCTAGAGGTGCCCTAGCGTAAGCCTAAGGGTGCCCTAACGTAAGCCTAGGGTGCCCTTGCCTAAGCCTAGGGATGCCTTAGCCTAAGCCTAGGGGTCCCCAAGCCTTAGCCTAAGCCTAGGGGTGCCCTAGCCTAAGCCTAGGGGTGCCCTAGCCTAAGCCTAGGGGTGCCCTAGCCTAAGCATAGTGGTGCCCTAGCCTTAGGCTAGGGGACCCCTAGCCTTAGCCTAAGCCTAGGGGTGCCCTAGCCTAAGTTAGGGGTGCCCTAGCCTAAGCCTAGGAGTCCCCTAGCGTAAGCCTAGGTGTGCCCTAGGGTTAGGCTAGGGGAGCCCTAGCCTTAGCCTAAGTCTATGGGTGCCCTAGTTTAAGCCTAGGGGTGCCCTAGCCTAAGCCTAGGGGTGCCCTAGCCTTAGGCTATTGGAGCCCTAGCCTTAGCCTAATCCTATGGGTGCCCTAGCTTCAGCCTAGGAGTGCCATAGCCTAAGCCTAGGGGTGCCCTAGCCAAAGCCTATTGGTGCCTTAGCCAAAGCATAGGGGTGACCTAGCCTTAGCCTAAGCCTAGGGGTGCCCTAGCCTAAGCCTATTGGTGCCTTAGCCTAAGCCTAGGGGTGACCTAGCCTTAGCCTAAGCCTTGGGGTGCCTTAGCCGAAGCCTAGTGGTCCCCTAGCCTTAGCCTAAGCATAGGGGTGCCCTAGCCTAAGCCTAGGGGTGCCCTAGCCTAAGTCTAGGGGTGCCCTAGCCTGAGTCAAAGGGTGCCCTAGCCTAAGCCTAGGGGAGCCCAGGCCTTAGGATAGAGGAGCCCTAGCCTTAGCCTAAGCCTATGGCTGCCCTAAACTAAGCCTAGGGTTGCCCTAGCCTAAGCCTAGGGGTGCCCTAGCCTAACCCTAAGGGTACATTAGCCTGAGGCTAGGGGAGCACTAGCCTTAGCCTAAGCCTAGGCGTGCCCTAGCCTCAGCCTAGGTGTGCCCTAGCCTAAGCCTAGGGGTGCCCTACCCTAAGCCTAAGGTTGCCCTAGCCTAAGCCTAGGCTTGCTCTAGCCGTAGGCTAGCTGAGCCCTCGCCTAAGCCTAAGCCTATGGCTGCCCTAGCCTAAGCCTACGGCTGCCCTAGCCTAAGCCTAGGGTTGCCCTAGCCTAAGCCTAGGGATGCCGTAGCCTAAGCCTAGGGGTGCCCTAGCCTAAGCCTAGGGGTGCCCTAGCCTAAGCCTAGGGGTGCCCTAGCCTAAGCCTAGGGGTGCCCTAGCCTAACCTTCGGGTGGCCTAGCCTTAGGCTAGGGGGCACTACCCTTAGCCTAAGCCTAGGGGTGCCCTAGCCTAAGCCTAGGGGTGCCCTAGCCTAAGCCAAGGGGTGCCCTAGCCTTAGACTAAGCCTAGGGGTGCCCTAGCCTAAGCCTAGGTGTGCCCAGGCCTTAGGCTAGAGGAGCCCTAGCCTTAGCCTAAGCCTATGGCTGCCCTAGCCTAAGCCTAGGGGTGCCCTAGCCTAAGCCTAGTGGTGCCCTAACCTAAGCCTAGGGGTGCCCAAGGCTTAGGCTAGGGGAGCCCTAGACTTAGCCTAAGCCTAGGGGTGCCCTAGTCTAAGCCTAGTGGTACCCTATCCTAAGCCTAGGGGTGCCCTAGCCTAAGCCTAGGGGTGCCGTAGCCTTAGGCTAGGGGAGCCCTAACCTTAGCCTAGTGGTGCCCTATCCTAATCCTAGGGGTGCCCTAGCCTTAGGCTAGGGGAGCCCTAACCTTAGCCTAAGCCTTGGGGTGCCCTAGCCCAAGCCTAGGGGTGTTGTAGCCTAAGCCTAGGGGTGCCCTAGCCTAAGCCTAGGGATGCCCTAGCATAAGCCAAGGGGTGCCCTAGCCTTAGCCTAAGCCTATGGCTGCCCTAGCCTAAGCCTAGGGGTGCCCTAGCCTAAGCCTAAGGGTGCCCTAGCCTAACACAATGGGTGCCCTAGCCTTAGGCTAGGGGAGCACTAACCTTAGCCTAAGCCTATGGGTGCCCTAGCCTAAATTTAGGGGTGCCCTAGCCTAAGCCTAGGGGTGCCTTGGCCTAAGCCTAGGGGTCCCCAAGCCTTAGCCTAAGTCTAGGGGTGCCCTAGCCTAAGCCTATTGGTGCCCTAGCATAAGCCTAGGGGTGCCCTATCCTTAGGCTAGGGGAGCCCTAACCTTAGCCTAAGCCTTGGGGTGCCCTAGCCCAAGCCTAGGGGTGTCGGAGCCTAAGCCTAGGGGTGCCCTACCCTAAGCACCGGGGTGCCCTAGCCTAAGCTTATGCTTGCCCTAGCTTTAGGCTAGCTGAGCCCTAGCCTAATCCTAGGGGTGCCCTAGCCTAAGCCTAGGGGTGCCCTAGCCTAAGCCAAGGGGTGCCCTAGCCTTAGGCTAGGGGTGCCCAGGCCTTAGGATAGAGGAGCCCTAGCCTTAGCCTTAGCCTATGGCTGCCCTAGCCTAAGCCTATGGCTGCCCTAGCCTAAGCCTAGGGGTGCCCTAGCCTAAGCCTAGGGGTGCCCTAGCCTAAGCCTAGGGGTGCCCAAGCCTTAGACTAGGGGAGCCCTGGACTTAGCATAAGCCTAGGGGTGCCCTAGTCTAAGCCTAGTGGTGCCCTATCCTAAGCCTAGGGGTGCCCTAGCCTAAGCCTAGGGGTGCCGTAGCCTTAGGCTAGGGGAGCCCTAACCTTAGCCTAAGCCTAGGACTGCCCTAGCCCAAGCCTAGGGGTGCCGTAGCCTAAGCCTAGGGGTGCCCTAGCCTAAGGTTACGGGTGCCCTAGCATAAGGCTAGGGGTGCCCTAGCCTTAGTCTAGTGGAGCCCTTGCCTTAACCTAAGCATAGGGGTGCCCTACCCTAAGCGTAGATGTGACCTAGCCTAAGCCTAGGGGTGCCCTACCCTAAGCCTAGGGGTGCCCTAGCCTAAACCTAGCGGTTCCCTAGACTAAGCCTAGGGGTGACCTAGCCTTAGGCTAGGGGAGCCCTAGCCTTAGTCTAAGCCTAGGGGTGCCCTAGCCTAAGCCTAGGGGTGCCCTAGCCGAAGCCTAGGGATGCCCTAGCGTTAGGCTAGAGGAGCCCTAGCCTTATCCTAAGCCTAGGGTGCCCTAGCCTAAGCCTAGGGGTGCCCTAGCCTAAGACTAGCGGTGCCCTAGCCTAAGCCAAGGGGTACCCTAGCCTTAGGCTAGTAGAGACCTAGCCTTAGCCTACACCTAGGGGTGCCCCAGCCTAAGTCTAGGGGTGCCTATCCTAAGCATAGGGGTGCTCTAACTTAAGCCTAGGGGTTCCCTACCTAAGCCTTGGGGTGCCCTAGCCTTAGCCTAGGGGTGACCTAGCCAAAGCCTAGGGGTGACCTGACCTTAGGATAGGGGAGACCTAGCCTTAGCCTAAGCCTACGGGTGCCCTAGCTTAAGCCTAGGGGTGCCCTAGCCTAAGCCTAGGGGAGCCAAGCCTTAGCCTACGCCTAGGTGTGCCCTAGCCAAAGCCTAGGGGTGCCCTAGCGTAAACTTAGGGGAGCACTAGCCTAAGCCTAGGGGTGCCTTAGCGTACGCCTAGGGGTCCCCTAGCCTTAGCCTAAGCCTAGGGGTGCCCTAGCCTAAGCCTATGGGTGCCCTAGCCTGAGCCTAGGGGTGCCCTACCTGAGCCAACGGGTGCCCTAGACTGAGGCTAGGGGAGCCCTAGCCTTAGTCTAGCCTAGGATTACCCTAGCCTAAGCCTCGGGGTGCCCTAGCCTAAGCCTACGGGTGCGCTAGCCTGTGACTAGGGGAACCGTAGCCTAAGCCTACGGGTGCCCATGCCTAAGCCTAGGGATGCCTTAGCCTAAGCCTAGGGTTCCCCTAGCCTTAACCTAAGCTAGGGGTGCCCTATCCTAAGCCTACGGGTGCCCTCACCTTAGGGTAGGGGAGCCCGAGCCTTAGTCTAATCCTAGGATTGCCGTAGCCTAAGCCTATGGATGCCCTAGCCTGAGCCTAGGGGAGCCCTAGCCTTAGGCTAGGGGAGCCCTAGCCTTGGCCTAAGCCTAGGGGTGCCCTAGCCTAAGCCTAGGGCTGCCCTAGCCTAAGGCTAAGGGTGCCCTTGCCTAAGCTTATGGGTGCTCTAGCCTAAGCCTAGGGGTGCCCTAGCCTTAGGCTAGGCGAGCCCTAGCCTTAGCCTAAGCATACGGCTGCCCTAGCCTAAGCCTAGGGGTGCCCTAGCCTAACCCTAGGGGTGCCCTAGCCTTAGGCTAGGGGAGCACTAGCCTTAGCCTAAGCCTAGGAGTGTCCTAGCCTAAGCCTAGGGGTGCCCTATCCTAAGCCTGGGGGTGCCCTAGCCTAAGCCTAAGGGTGCCCTAGCCTAGGCCTAGTGGTGCCCTAGCCTTAGGCTAGGGGAGCCCTAGCTTTAGCCTAAGCCTAGGGGTGACCTAGCTTAAGCCTTGGGGTGCCCTAGCCTAAGCTTAGGGGTGCCCTAGCCTAAGCCTAGGGGTCCGTAGCCTAAGCCTAGGTGTGCCCTAGGGTTAGGCTTGTGGAGCCCTAGCCTTAGCCTAATCCTAGGGGTGCCCTTGCCTAAGCCTAGGAGTGCCCTAGCCAAAGCCTAGAGGTGCCCTAGCCTTAGGATTGTGGAGACCTAGCCTTAGCCTAAGCCTACTGGTGCCCTAGCTTAAGCCTAGGGGTGCCCTAGCCTTAGGCTAGGGGAGCCCTAGCCTTAGCCTAAGCCTATGGGTGCCCTAGCCTCAGCCTCGGGGTGACCTAGCCTAAGCCTAGGAGTGCCCTAGCATAAGCCTAGGGGTGCCCTAGCCTAAGACTAGTGGTGCCTTAGACTAAGCCTAGGGGTGACCTAGTCTTAGCCTAAGCCTAGGGGTGCCCTAGCCTAAGCCTAAGGGTGCCCTAACCTAAGTCTAGGGTGCCCTTGCCTAAGCCTAGGGATGCCTTAGCCTAAGCCTAGGGGTCCCCAAGCCTTAGCCTAAGCCTAGGGTGCCCTAGCCTAAGCCTAGGGGTGCCCTAGCCTAAGCCTAGGGTTGCCCTAGCTTATGCCTAGTGTTGCCCTAGCCTTAGGCTAGGGGAGCCCTAGCCTTAGCCTAAGCCTAGGGGTGCCCTAGCCTAAGTTAGGGGTGCCCTAGCCTAAGCCTAGGGGTCCCCTACCGTAAGCCTAGGTTTGCCCTAGTGTTAGGCTAGGGGAGCCCTAGCCTTAGCCTAAGTCTACGGGTACCGTAGTTTAAGCCTAGGGGTGCCCTAGCCTAAGCCTAGGGGTGCGCTAGCCTTAGGCTATTGGAGACTAGCCTTAGCCTAAGCCTATGGGTGCCCTAGCTTCAGCCTAGGGGTGCCGTAACCTAAGCCTAGGAGTGCCCTAGCCTAAGCCTAGGGGTGCCCTAGCCTAAGCCTAGTGGTTCCTTAGCCTAAGCCTAGGGGTGACCTAGCCTTAGCCTACGCCTAGGGGTGCCCTAGCCTAAGCCTAGTGGTGGCTTAGCCTAAGCCTAGGGGTGACAAAGCCTTAGCCTAAGCCTTGGGGTGCCTTAGCCTAAGCCTAGGGGTCCCCTAGCCTTAGCCTAAGCATAGGGGTGCCCTAGCCTAAGCCCAGGGGTGCCCTAGCCTAAGCCTACGGGTGCCCTAGCCTAAGTCAAGGGGTGCCCTAGCCTTAGACTAAGCCTAGGGGTGCCCTAGCCTAAGCCTAGGGGTGCCCAGGCCTTAGGCTAGAGGAGCCCTAGCCTTAGCCTAAGCCTATGGCTGCCCTAGCCTAAGCCTAGGGGTGCCCTAGCCTAAGCCTAGGGATGCCCTAGCCTAACCCTTGTGGTGCCCTAGCCTTAGGCTAGGGGAACACTAGCCTTAGCCTAAGCCTAGGGGTGCCCTAGATTAAGCCTAGGCATGCCCTGGCCTAAGCCGAGGGGTGCCCTACCCTAAGCCTAGGGGTGCCCTACCCTATGCCCAGGGGTGCCCTAGCATAAGCCTAGGCTTGCCCCAGCCGTAGGCTAGCTGAGCCCTACTCTAAGCCTAAGCCTAGGGGTGCCCTTGCCTAAGCCTAGGGGTGCCCTAGCCTAAGCCTAGGGGTGCCATAGCCTTAGGCTAGAGGAGCCCTAGCCTTAGCCTAAGCCTAGGTGTGCCCTAGCCTAAGACTAGGGGTACCGTAGACTAAGCCTTGGGGTGCCCTAGCCTACGCCTAGGGGTGCCCTAGCGTTACGCTAGGCGATCCCTAGCCTTAGCCTAAGCCTATGGGTGCCCTAGCCTAAGCCTAGGGGTGCCCTAGCCTAAGCCTAGTGGTGCCCTAGCCTAAGCCTAGGGGTGCCCAAGCCTTAGGATAGGGGAGCCCTAGACTTAGCCTAAGCCTAGGGGTGCCCTAGTCTAAGCCTAGTGGTACCCTATCCTAAGCCTAGGGGTGCCCTAGCCTAAGCCTAGGGGTGACGTAGCCTTAGGCTAGGGGAGACCTAACCTTAGCCTAGTGGTGCCCTATCCTAATCATAGGGGTGCCCTAGCCTTAGGCTAGGGGAGCCCTAACCTTAGCCTAAGTCTTGGGGTGCCCTAGCCCAAGCCTAGGGGTGTCGTAGCCTAAGCCTAGGGGTGCCTTAGCCTAAGCCTAGGGATGCCCTAGCATAAGCCTAGAGGTGCCCTAGCATAAGCCAAGGGGTGCACTAGCCTTAGCCTAAGCCTAGGGGTGCCCTAGCCTAAGACTAGGGGTGCCCTAGCCTAAGCTTATTGTTGCCCTAGCGTAAGCATAGGTGTGCCCTAGCCTAAGCCTAGGGGTGCCCTAGCCTAAGCCTAGGGGTGCCCTAGCCTAAGCCTAGGAGTGCCCAGGCCTTAGGCTAGAGGAACCCTAGCCTTAGCCTAAGCCTATGGCTGCCCTAGCCTAAGCCTAGGGGTGCCCTAGCCTAAGCCTAAGGGTGCCCTAGCCTAACACTATGGGTGCCCTAACCTTAGGCTAGGGGAGCACTAGCCTTAGCCTAAGCCTAAGGGTGCCCTAGCCTAAATTTAGGGGTGCCCTAGCCTAAGCCTAGGGGTGCCTTGGCCTAAGCCTAGGGGTCCCCAAGCCTTAGCCTAAGTCTATGGGTGCCCTAGCCTAAGCCAATTGGTGCCTTAGCCTAAGCCTAGGGGTGCCCTATCCTTAGGCTAGGGGAGCCCTAACCTTAGCCTAAGCCTTGGGGTGCCCTAGCCCAAGCCTAGGGGTGTCGGAGCCGAAGCCTAGGGGTGCCCTACCCTAAGCATAGGGGTGCCCTAGCCTAAGCTTATGCTTGCCCTAGCTTTAGGCTAGCTGAGCCCTAGCCTAAGCCTAGGGGTGCCCTAGCCTAAGCCAAGGGGTGCCCTAGCCTTAGGCTAGGGGTGCCCAGGCCTTAGAATAGAGGAGCCCTAGCCTTAGCCTAAACCTGTGGCTGCCCTAGCCTAAGCCTATGGCTGCCCTAGCCTAAGCTTAGGGGTGCCCTAGCCTAAGCCTAGAGGTGCCCTAGCCTAAGCCTAGGGGTGCCCAAGCTTTAGACTAGGGGAGCCCTAGACTTAGCATAAGCCTAGGGGTGCCCTAGTCTAAGCCTAGTGGTGCCCTATCCTAAGCCTAGGGGTGCCCTAGCCTAAGCCTAGGGGTGCCGTAGCCTTAGGCTAGGGGAGCCCTAACCTTAGCCTAAGCCTAGGACTGCCCTAGCCCAAGCCTAGGGGTGCCGTAGCCTAAGCCTAGGGGTGCCCTAGCCTAAGCCTAGGGGTGCCCTAGCCTAAGGTTACGGGTGCCCTAGCCTAAGGCTAGGGGTGCCCTAGCCTTAGTCTAGTGGAGCCCTTGCCTTAACCTAAGCATTGGGGTGCCCTACCCTAAGCCTAGATGTGACCTAGCCTTAGCCTAGGGGTACCCTACCCTAAGCCTAGGGGTTCCCTAGCCTAAACCTAGCGGTTCCCTAGACTAAGCCTAGGGGTGACCTAGCCTTAGGCTAGGGGAGCCCTAGCCTTAGTCTAAGCCTAGGGGTGCCCTAGCCTAAGCCTAGGGGTGCCCTAGCCGAAGCCTAGGGATGCCCTAGCGTTAGGCTAGAGAAGCCCTAGCCTTATCCTAAGCCTAGGGTGCCCTAGCCTAAGCCTAGGGGTGCCCTAGCCTACGTCTAGCGGTGCCCTAGCCTAAGCCAAGGGGTACCCTAGCCTTAGGCTAGGAGAGCCCTAGCCTTAGCCTAAACCTAGGTGTGCCCCAGCCTAAGTGTAGGGGTGCCTAGCCTAAGCATAGGGGTGCTCTAACCTAAGCCTACGGGTTCCCTACCTAAGCCTAGGGGTGCCCTAGCCTAAGCCTAGGGGTGCCCTAGCCAAAACCTAGGGGTGACCTGGCCTTAGGATAGGGGAGACCTAGCCTTAGCCTAAGCCTACGGGTGCCCTAGCTTAAGCCTAGGGGTGCCCTAGCCTAAGCCTAGGGGAGCCCTAGCCTTAGCCTACGCCTAGGTGTGCCCTAGCCAAAGCCTAGGGGTGACCTAACGTAAACTTAGGGGTGCACTAGCCTAAGCCTAGGGGTGCCTTAGCGTACGCCTAGGGGTCCCCTAGCCTTAGCCTAAGCCTAGGGGTGCCCTAGCCTAAGCCTATGGGTGCCCTAGCCTAAGCCTAGGGGTGCCCTAGCCTAAGCCTAGGCGTGCCCTAGGCTAAGCCTAGGGGTGCCCTAGCCTGAGCCTAGGGGTGCCCTAGCCTGAGCCAAGGGGTGCCCTAGACTGAGGCTAGGGGAGCCCTAGCCTTAGTCTAGCCTAGGATTGCCCTAGCCTAAGCCTAGGGGTGCCCTAGCCTAAGCCTACGGGTGCGCTAGCCTGTGGCTAGGGGAGCCGTAGCCTAAGCCTACCGGTGCCCTTGCCTAAGCCTAGGGATGCCTTAGCCTAAGCCTAGGGGTCCCCTAGCCTTAGCCTAAGCCTAGGGGTGCCCTATCCTAAGCCTACGGGTGCCCTCACCTTAGGCTAGGGGAGCCCTAGCCTTAGTCTAATCCTAGGGATGCCGTAGCCTAAGCCTATGGATGCCCTAGCCTGAGCCTAGGGGATCCTTAGCCATAGGCTATGGGAGCCCTAGCCTTGGCCTAAGCCTAGGGGTGCCCTAGTCTAAGCCTAGGGGTGCCCTAGCCTAAGGCTAAGGGTGCCCTTGCCTAAGCTTATGGGTGCTCTAGCCTAAGCCTAGGGGTGCCCTAGTCTTAGGCTAGGCGAGCCCTAGCCTTAGCCTAAGCATACGGCTGCCCTAGCCTAAGCCTAGGGGTGCCCTAGCCTAACCCTAGGGGTGCCCTAGCCTTAGGCTAGGGGAGCACTAGCCTTAGCCTAAGCCTAGGAGTGTCCTAGCCTAAGCCTAGGGGTGCCCTATCCTAAGCCTGGGGGTGCCCTAGCCTAAGCCTAAGGGTGCCCTAGCCTAGGTCTAGTGGTGCCCTAGCCTTAGGCTAGGGGAGCCCTAGCTTTAACCTAAGCCTAGGGGTGACCTAGCCTAAGCCTTGGGGTGCCCTAGCCTAAGCTTAGGGGTGCCCTAGCCTAAGCCTAGGGGTCCGTAGCCTAAGCCTAGGTGTGCCCTAGGGTTAGGCTTGTGGAGCCCTAGCCTTAGCCTAATCCTAGGGGTGCCCTTGCCTAAGCCTAGGAGTGCCCTAGCCAAAGCCTAGAGGTGCCCTAGCCTTAGGATAGTGGAGACCTAGCCTTAGCCTAAGCCTACTGGTGCCCTAGCTTTAGCCTAGGGGTGCCCTAGCCTTAGGCTAGGGGAGACCTAGCCTTAGCCTAAGCCTATGGGTGCCCTAGCCTCAGCCTCGGGGTGCCCTAGCCTCAGCCTCGGGGTGACCTAGCCTAAGCCTAGGAGTGCCCTAGCATAAGCCTAGGGGTGCCCTAGCCTAAGACTAGTGGTGCCTTAGACTAAGCCTAGGGGTGACCTAGTCTTAGCCTAAGCCTAGGGGTGCCCTAGCCTAAGCCTAAGGGTGCCCTAACCTAAGTCTAGGGTGCCCTTGCCTAAGCCTAGGGATGCCTTAGCCTAAGCCTAGGGGTCCCCAAGCCTTAGCCTAAGCCTAGGGTGCCCTAGCCTAAGCCTAGGGGTGCCCTAGCCTAAGCCTAGGGTTGCCCTAGCTTATGCCTAGTGTTGCCCTAGCCTTAGGCTAGGGGAGCCCTAGCCTTAGCCTAAGCCTAGGGGTGCCCTAGCCTAAGTTAGGGGTGCCCTAGCCTAAGCCTAGGGGTCCCCTACCGTAAGCCTAGGTTTGCCCTAGGGTTAGGCTAGGGGAGCACTAGCCTTAGCCTAAGTCTACGGGTACCTTAGTTTAAGCCTAGGGGTGCCCTAGCCTAAGCCTAGGGGTGCGCTAGCCTTAGGCTATTGGAGACTAGCCTTAGCCTAAGCCTATGGGTGCCCTAGCTTCAGCCTAGGGATGCCGTAACCTAAGCCTAGGAGTGCCCTAGCCTAAGCCTAGGGGTGCCCTAGCCTAAGCCTAGTGGTTCCTTAGCCTAAGCCTAGGGGTGACCTAGCCTTAGACTAAGCCTAGGGGTGCCCTAGCCTAAGCCTAGGGGTGCCCAGGCCTTAGGCTAGAGGAGCCCTAGCCTTAGCCTAAGCCTATGGCTGCCCTAGCCTAAGCCTAGGGGTGCCCTAGCCTAAGCCTAGGGATGCCCTAGCCTAACCCTTGTGGTGCCCTAGCCTTAGGCTAGGGGAACACTAGCCTTAGCCTAAGCCTAGGGGTGCCCTAGATTAAGCCTAGGCATGCCCTGGCCTAAGCCGAGGGGTGCCCTACCCTAAGCCTAGGGGTGCCCTACCCTATGCCCAGGGGTGCCCTAGCATAAGCCTAGGCTTGCCCCAGCCGTAGGCTAGCTGAGCCCTACTCTAAGCCTAAGCCTAGGGGTGCCCTTGCCTAAGCCTAGGGGTGCCCTAGCCTAAGCCTAGGGGTGCCATAGCCTTAGGCTAGAGGAGCCCTAGCCTTAGCCTAAGCCTAGGTGTGCCCTAGCCTAAGACTAGGGGTACCGTAGACTAAGCCTTGGGGTGCCCTAGCCTACGCCTAGGGGTGCCCTAGCGTTACGCTAGGCGATCCCTAGCCTTAGCCTAAGCCTATGGGTGCCCTAGCCTAAGCCTAGGGGTGTCCTAGCCTAAGCCTAGTGGTGCCCTAGCCTAAGCCTAGGGGTGCCCAAGCCTTAGGATAGGGGAGCCCTAGACTTAGCCTAAGCCTAGGGGTGCCCTAGTCTAAGCCTAGTGGTACCCTATCCTAAGCCAGGGGTGCCCTAGCCTAAGCCTAGGGGTGACGTAGCCTTAGGCTAGGGGAGACCTAACCTTAGCCTAGTGGTGCCCTATCCTAATCATAGGGGTGCCCTAGCCTTAGGCTAGGGGAGCCCTAACCTTAGCCTAAGCCTTGTGGTGCCCTAGCCCAAGCCTAGGGGTGTCATAGCCTAAGCCTAGGGGTGCCTTAGCCTAAGCCTAGGGATGCCCTAGCATAAGCCTAGGGGTGCCCTAGCATAAGCCAAGGGGTGCACTAGCCTTAGCCTAAGCCTAGGGGTGCCCTAGCCTAAGACTAGGGGTGCCCTAGCCTAAGCTTATTGTTGCCCTAGCGTAAGCATAGGTGTGCCCTAGCCTAAGCCTAGGGGTGCCCTAGCCTAAGCCTAGGGGTGCCCTAGCCTAAGCCTAGGAGTGCCCAGGCCTTAGGCTAGAGGAGCCCTAGCCTTAGCCTAAGCCTATGGCTGCCCTAGCCTAAGCCTAGGGGTGCCCTAGCCTAAGCCTAAGGGTGCCCTAGCCTAGCACTATGGGTGCCCTAACCTTAGGCTAGGGGAGCACTAGCCTTAGCCTAAGCCTAAGGGTGTCCTAGCCTAAATTTAGGGGTGCCCTAGCCTAAGCCTAGGGGTGCCTTGGCCTAAGCCTAGGGGTCCCCAAGCCTTAGCCTAAGTCTAAGGGTGCCCTAGCCTAAGCCTATTGGTGCCTTAGCCTAAGCCTAGGGGTGCCCTATCCTTAGGCTAGGGGAGCCCTAACCTTAGCCTAAGCATTGGGGTGCCCTAGCCCAAGCCTAGGGGTGTCGGAGCCGAAGCCTAGGGGTGCCCTACCCTAAGCATAGGGGTGCCCTAGCCTAAGCTTATGCTTGCCCTAGCTTTAGGCTAGCTGAGCCCTAGCCTAAGCCTAGGGGTGCCCTAGCCTAAGCCTAGGGGTGCCCTAGCCTAAGCCTAGGGGTGCCCTAGCCTAAGCCTAGGGGTGCCCTAGCCTTAGGCTAGGGGTGCCCAGGCCTTAGAATAGAGGAGCCCTAGCCTTAGCCTAAGCCTGTGGCTGCCCTAGCCTAAGCCTATGGCTGCCCTAGCCTAAGCTTAGGGGTGCCCTAGCCTAAGCCTATGGCTGCCCTAGCCTAAGCCTAGGGGTGCCCAAGCCTTAGACTAGGGGAGACCTAGACTTAGCATAAGCCTAGGGGTGCCCTAGTCTAAGCCTAGTGGTGCCCTATCCTAAGCCTAGGGGTGCCCTAGCCTAAGCCTAGGGGTGCCGTAGCCTTAGGCTAGGGGAGCCCTAACCTTAGCCTAAGCCTAGGACTGCCCTAGCCCAAGCCTAGGGGTGCCGTAGCCTAAGCCTAGGGGTGCCCTAGCCTAAGCCTAGGGGTGCCCTAGCCTAAGGTTACGGGGGCCCTAGCCTAAGGCTAGGGGTGCCCTAGCCTTAGTCTAGTGGAGCCCTTGCCTTAACCTAAGCATTGGGGTGCCCTACCCTAAGCCTAGATGTGACCTAGCCTAAGCCTAGGGGTACCCTACCCTAAGCCTAGGGGTGCCCTAGCCTAAACCTAGCGGTTCCCTAGACTAAGCCTAGGGGTGACCTAGCCTTAGGCTAGGGGAGCCCTAGCCTTAGTCTAAGCCTAGGGGTGCCCTAGCCTAAGCCTAGGGGTGCCCTAGCCTAAGCCTAGGGATGCCCTAGCGTTAGGCTAGAGGAGCCCTAACCTTATCCTAAGCCTAGGGTGCCCTAGACTAAGCCTAGGGGTGCCCTAGCCTAAGTCTAGCGGTGCCCTAGCCTAAGCCAAGGGGTACCCTAGCCTTAGGCTAGGAGAGCCCTAGCCTTAGCCTAAACCTAGGTGTGCCCCAGCCTAAGTGTAGGGGTGCCTAGCCTAAGCATAGGGGTGCTCTAACCTAAGCCTAGGGGTTCCCTACCTAAGCCTAGGGGTGCCCTAGCCAAAGCCTAGGGGTGACCTGGCCTTAGGATAGGGGAGACCTAGCCTTAGCCTAAGCCTACGCGTGCCCAAGCTTAAGCCTAGGGGTGCCCTAGCCTAAGCCTAGGGGAGCCCTAGCCTTAGCCTACGCCTAGGTGTGCCCTAGCCAAAGCCTAGGGGTGCCCTAGCGTAAACTTAGGGGTGCACTAGCCTAAGCCTAGGGGTGCCTTAGCGTACGCCTAGGGTTCCCCTAGCCTTAGCCTAAGCCTAGGGGTGCCCTAGCCTAAGCCTATGGGTGCCCTAGCCTAAGCCTAGGGGTGCCCTAGCCTAAGCCTAGGCGTGCCCTAGGCTAAGCCTAGGGGTGCCCTAGCCTGAGACTAGGGGTGCCCTAGCCTGAGCCAACGGGTGCCCTAGACTGAGGCTAGGGGAGTCCTAGCCTTAGTCTAGCCTAGGATTGCCCTAGCCTAAGCCTAGGGGTGCCCTAGCCTAAGCCTACGGGTGAGCTAGCCTGTGGCTAGGGGAGCCGTAGCCTAAGCCTACGGGTGCCCTTGCCTAAGCCTCGGGATGCCTTAGCCTAAGCCTAGGGGTCCCCTAGCCTTAGCCTAAGCCTAGGGGTGCCCTATCCTAAGCCTACGGGTGCCCTCATCTTAGGCTAGGGGAGCCCTAGCCTTAGTCTAATCCTAGGGATGCCGTAGCCTAAGCCTATGGATGCCCTAGCCTGAGCCTAGGGGAGCCTTAGCCTTAGCCTTAGGCTAGGAGAGCCCTAGCCTTAGCCTAAACCTAGGTGTGTCCAAGCCTAAGTCTAGGGGCGCCTAGCCTAAGCCTAGGGGTGCCCTAGCCTAAGCCTAGGGGTGCCCTAGCCTAAGGCTAAGGGTGCCCTTGCCTAAGCTTATGGGTGCTCTAGCCTAAGCCCAGGGGTGCCCTAGCCTTAGGCTAGGCGAGCCCTAGCCTTAGCCTAAGCATACGGCTGCCCTAGCCTAAGCCTAGGGGTGCCCTAGCCTAACCCTAGGGGTGCCCTAACCTTAGGCTAGGGGAGCAATAGCCTTAGCCTAAGCCTAGGGGTGTCCTAGCCTAAGCCTATGGGTGCCCTATCCTAAGCCTGGGGGTGCCCTAGCCTAAGCTTAGGGGTGCCCTAGCCTAAGCCTAAGGGTGCCCTAGCCTAGGCCTAGTGGTGCCCTAGCCTTAGGCTAGGGGAGCCCTAGCTTTAGCCTAAGCCTAGGGGTGACCTAGCCTAAGCCTTGGGGTGCCCTAGCCTAAGCTTAGGGGTGCCCTAGCCTAAGCCTAGGGGTGCCCTAGCCTAAGGCTAAGGGTGCCCTTGCCTAAGCTTATGGGTGCTCTAGCCTAAGCCTAGGGGTGCCCTAGCCTTAGGCTAGGCGAGCCCTAGCCTTAGCCTAAGCATACGGCTGCCCTAGCCTAAGCCTAGGGGTGCCCTATCCTAACCCTAGGGGTGCCCTAGCCTTAGGCTAGGGGAGCACTAGCCTTAGCCTAATCCTAGGGGTGTCCTAGCCTAAGCCTAGGGGTGCCCTATCCTAAGCCTGGGGGTGCCCTAGCCTAAGCTTAGGGGTGCCCTAGCCTAAGCCTAAGGGTGCCCTAGCCTAGGCCTAGTGGTGCCCTAGCCTTAGGCTAGGGGAGCCCTAGCTTTAGCCTAAGCCTAGGGGTGACCTAGCCTAAGCCTTGGGGTGCCCTAGCCTAAGCTTAGGGGTGCCCTAGCCTAAGCCTAGGGGTCCGTAGCCTAAGCCTTGTGTGCCCTAGGGTTAGGCTTGTGGAGCCCTAGCCTTAGCCTAATCCTAGGGGTGCCCTTGCCTAAGCCTAGGAGTGCCCTAGCCAAAGCCTAGAGGTGCCCTAGCCTTAGGATAGTGGAGACCTAGCCTTAGCCTAAGCCTACTGGTGCCCTAGCTTAAGCCTAGGGGTGCCCTAGCCTTAGGCTAGGGGAGCCCTAGCCTTAGCCTAAGCCTATGGGTGCCCTAGCCTCAGCCTCGGGGTGCCCTAGCCTCAGCCTCGGGGTGACCTAGCCTAAGCCTAGGAGTGCCCTAGCATAAGCCTAGGGGTGCCCTAGCCTAAGACTAGTGGTGCCTTAGACTAAGCCTAGGGGTGACCTAGTCTTAGCCTAAGCCTAGGGGTGCCCTAGCCTAAGCCTAAGGGTGCCCTAACCTAAGTCTAGGGTGCCCTTGCCTAAGCCTAGGGATGCCTTAGCCTAAGCCTAGGGGTCCCCAAGCCTTAGCCTAAGCCTAGGGTGCCCTAGCCTAAGCCTAGGGGTGCCCTAGCCTAAGCCTAGGGTTGCCCTAGCTTATGCCTAGTGTTGCCCTAGCCTTAGGCTAGGGGAGCCCTAGCCTTAGCCTAAGCCTAGGGGTGCCCTAGCCTAAGTTAGGGGTGCCCTAGCCTAAGCCTAGGGGTCCCCTACCGTAAGCCTAGGTTTGCCCTAAGTTTAGGCTAGGGGAGCCCTAGCCTTAGCCTAAGTCTACGGGTACCTTAGTTTAAGCCTAGGGGTGCCCTAGCCTAAGCCTAGGGGTGCCCTAGCCTTAGGCTATTGGAGACTAGCCTTAGCCTAAGCCTATGGGTGCCCTAGCTTCAGCCTAGGGGTGCCGTAACCTAAGCCTAGGAGTGCCCTAGCCTAAGCCTAGGGGTTCCCTAGCCTAAGCCTAGTGGTTCCTTAGCCTAAGCCTAGGGGTGACCTAGCCTTAGCCTAAGCCTAGGGGTGCCCTAGCCTAAGCCTAGTGGTGGCTTAGCCTAAGCCTAGGGGTGACCAAGCCTTAGCCTAAGCCTTGGGGTGCCTTAGCCTAAGCCTAGGGATCCCCTAACCTTAGCCTAAGCATAGGGGTGCCCTAGCCTAAGCCCAGTGGTGCCCTAGCCTAAGCCTAGGGGTTCCCTAGCCTAAGTCAAGGGGTGCCCTAGCCTTAGACTAAGCCTAGGGGTGCCCTAGCCTAAGCCTAGGGGTGCCCAGGCCTTAGGCTAGAGGAGCCCTAGCCTTAGCCTAAGCCTATGGCTGCCCTAGCCTAAGCCTAGGGGTGCCCTAGCCTAAGCCTAGGGATGCCCTAGCCTAACCCTTGTGGTGCCCTAGCCTTAGGCTAGGGGAACACTAGCCTTAGCCTAAGCCTAGGGGTGCCCTAGATTAAGCCTAGGCATGCCCTGGCCTAAGCCGAGGGGTACCCTACCCTAAGCCTAGGGGTGCCCTACCCTATGCCCAGGGGTGCCCTAGCATAAGCCTAGGCTTGCCCCAGCCGTAGGCTAGCTGAGCCCTACTCTAAGCCTAAGCCTAGGGATGCCCTTGCCTAAGCCTAGGGGTGCCCTAGCCTAAGCCTAGGGGTGCCATAGCCTTAGGCTAGAGGAGCCCTAGCCTTAGCCTAAGCCTAGGTGTGCCCTAGCCTAAGACTAGGGGTACCGTAGACTAAGCCTTGGGGTGCCCTAGCCTACGCCTAGGGGTGCCCTAGCGTTACGCTAGGCGATCCCTAGCCTTAGCCTAAGCCTATGGGTGCCCTAGCCTAAGCCTAGGGGTGCCCTAGCCTAAGCCTAGTGGTGCCCTAGCCTAAGCCTAGGGGTGCCCAAGCCTTAGGATAGGGGAGCCCTAGACTTAGCCTAAGCCTAGGGGTGCCCTAGTCTAAGCCTAGTGGTACCCTATCCTAAGCCTAGGGGTGCCCTAGCCTAAGCCTAGGGGTGACGTAGCCTTAGGCTAGGGGAGACCTAACCTTAGCCTAGTGGTGCCCTATCCTAATCATAGGGGTGCCCTAGCCTTAGGCTAGGGGAGCCCTAACCTTAGCCTAAGCCTTGGGGTGCCCTAGCCCAAGCCTAGGGGTGTCGTAGCCTAAGCCTAGGGGTGCCTTAGCCTAAGCCTAGGGATGCCCTAGCATAAGCCTAGGGGTGCCCTAGCATAAGCCAAGGGGTGCACTAGCCTTAGCCTAAGCCTAGGGGTGCCCTAGCCTAAGACTAGGGGTGCCCTAGCCTAAGCTTATTGTTGCCCTAGCGTAAGCATAGGGGTGCCCTAGCCTAAGCCTAGGGGTGCCCTAGCCTAAGCCTAGGGGTGCCCTAGCCTAAGCCTAGGAGTGCCCAGGCCTTAGGCTAGAGGAACCCTAGCCTTAGCCTAAGCCTATGGCTGCCCTAGCCTAAGCCTAGGGGTGCCCTAGCCTAAGCCTAAGGGTGCCCTAGCCTAACACTATGGGTGCCCTAACCTTAGGCTAGGGGAGCACTAGCGTTAGCCTAAGCCTAAGGGTGCCCTAGCCTAAATTTAGGGGTGCCCTAGCCTAAGCCTAGGGGTGACTTGGCCTAAGCCTAGGGGTCCCCAAGCCTTAGCCTAAGTCTATGGGTGCCCTAGCCTAAGCCTATTGGTGCCTTAGCCTAAGCCTAGGGGTGCCCTATCCTTAGGCTAGGGGAGCCCTAACCTTAGCCTAAGCATTGGGGTGCCCTAGCCCAAGCCTAGGGGTGTCGGAGCCGAAGCCTAGGGGTGCCCTACCCTAAGCATAGGGGTGCCCTAGCCTAAGCTTATGCTTGCCCTAGCTTTAGGCTAGCTGAGCCCTAGCCTAAGCCTAGGGGTGCCCTAGCCTAAGCCTAGGGGTGCCCTAGCCTAAGCCTAGGGGTGCCCTAGCCTAAGCCTAGGGGTGCCCTAGCCTTAGGCTAGGGGTGCCCAGGCCTTAGAATAGAGGAGCCCTAGCCTTAGCCTAAACCTGTGGCTGCCCTAGCCTAAGCCTATGGCTGCCCTAGCCTAAGCTTAGGGGTGCCGTAGCCTAAGCCTAGGGGTGCCCTAGCCTAATCCTAGGGGTGCCCAAGCCTTAGACTAGGGGAGCCCTAGACTTAGCATAAGCCTAGGGGTGCCCTAGTCTAAGCCTAGTAGTGCCCTATCCTAAGCCTAGGGGTGCCCTAGCCTAAGCCTAGGGGTGCCGTAGCCTTAGGCTAGGGGAGCCCTAACCTTAGCCTAAGCCTAGGACTGCCCTAGCCCAAGCCTAGGGGTGCCATAGCCTAAGCCTAGGGGTGCCCTAGCCTAAGCCTAGGGGTGCCCTAGCCTAAGGTTACGGGTGCCCTAGCCAAAGGCTAGGGGTGCCCTAGCCTTAGTCTAGTGGAGCCCTTGCCTTAACCTAAGCATTGGGGTGCCCTACCCTAAGCCTAGATGTGACCTAGCCTAAGCCTAGGGGTACCCTACCCTAAGCCTAGGGGTGCCCTAGCCTAAACCTAACGGTTCCCTAGACTAAGCCTAGGGGTGACCTAGCCTTAGGCTAGGGGAGCCCTAGCCTTAGTCTAAGCCTAGGGGTGCCCTAGCCTAAGCCTAGGGGTGCCCTAGCCTAAGCCTAGGGATGCCCTAGCGTTAGGCTAGAGGAGCCCTAGCCTTATCCTAAGCCTAGGGTGCCCTAGACTAAGCCTAGGGGTGCCCTCGCCTAAGTCTAGCGGTGCCCTACCCTAAGCCAAGGGGTACCCTAGCCTTAGGCTAGGAGAGCCCTAGCCTTAGCCTAAACCTAGGTGTGCCCCAGCCTAAGTCTAGGGGTGCCTAGCCTAAGCATAGGGGTGCTCTAACCTAAGCCTAGGGGTTCCCTACCTAAGCCTAGGGGTGCCCTAGCCTAAGCCTAGGGGTGCCCTTGCCAAAGCCTAGGGGTGACCTGGCCTTAGGATAGGGGAGACCTAGCCTTAGCCTAAGCCTACGGGTGCCCTAGCTTAAGCCTAGGGGTGCCCTAGCCTAAGCCTAGGGGAGCCCTAGCCTTAGCCTACGCCTAGGTGTGCCCTAGCCAAAGCCTAGGGGTGCCCTAGCGTAAACTTAGGGGTGCACTAGCCTAAGCCTAGGGGTGCCTTAGCGTACGCCTAGGGGTCCCCTAGCCTAAGCCTAGGGGTGCCCTAGCCTAAGCCTAGGCGTGCCCTAGGCTAAGCCTAGGGGTGCCCTAGCCTGAGCCTAGGGGTGCCCTAGCCTGAGCCAACGGGTGCCCTAGACTGAGGCTAGGGGAGCCCTAGCCTTAGTCTAGCCTAGGATTGCCCTAGCCTAAGCCTAGGGGTGCCCTAGCCTAAGCCTACGGGTGCGCTAGCCTGTGGCTAGGGGAGCCGTAGCCTAAGCCTACGGGTGCCCTTGCCTAAGCCTAGGGATGCCTTAGCCTAAGCCTAGGGGTCCCCTAGCCTTAGCCTAAGCCTAGGGGTGCCCTATCCTAAGCCTACGGGTGCCCTCACCTTAGGCTAGGGGAGCCTTAGCCTTAGTCTAATCCTAGGGATGCCGTAGCCTAAGCCTATGGATGCCCTAGCCAGAGCCTAGGGGAGCCTTAGCCTTAGCCTTAGGCTAGGAGAGCCCTAGCCTTAGCCTAAACCTAGGTGTGCCCCAGCCTAAGTCTAGGGGCGCCTAGCCTAAGCCTAGGGGTGCCCTAGCCTAAGCCTAGGGGTGCCCTAGCCTAAGGCTAAGGGTGCCCTTGCCTAAGCTTATGGGTGCTCTAGCCTAAGCCTAGGGGTGCCCTAGCCTTAGGCTAGGCGAGCCCTAGCCTTAGCCTAAGCATACGGCTGCCCTAGCCTAAGCCTAGGGGTGCCCTAGCCTAACCCTAGGGGTGCCCTAGCCTTAGGCTAGGGGAGCAATAGCCTTAGCCTAAGCCTAGGGGTGTCCTAGACTAAGCCTATGGGTGCCCTATCCTAAGCCTGGGGGTGCCCTAGCCTAAGCTTAGGGGTGCCCTAGCCTAAGCCTAAGGGTGCCCTAGCCTAGGCCTAGTGGTGCCCTAGCCTTAGGCTAGGGGAGCCCTAGCTTTAGCCTAAGCCTAGGGGTGACCTAGCCTAAGCCTTGGGGTGCCCTAGCCTAAGCTTAGGGGTGCCCTAGCCTAAGCCTAGGGGTGCCCTAGCCTAAGGCTAAGGGTGCCCTTGCCTAAGCTTATGGGTGCTCTAGCCTAAGCCTAGGGGTGCCCTAGCCTTAGGCTAGGCGAGCCCTAGCCTTAGCCTAAGCATACGACTGCCCTAGCCTAAGCCTAGGGGTGCCCTATCCTAACCCTAGGGGTGCCCTAGCCTTAGGCTAGGGGAGCACTAGCCTTAGCCTAATCCTAGGGGTGTCCTAGCCTAAGCCTAGGGGTGCCCTATCCTAAGCCTGGGGGTGCCCTAGCCTAAGCTTAGGGGTGCCCTAGCCTAAGCCTAAGGGTGCCCTAGCCTAGGCCTAGTGGTGCCCTAGCCTTAGGCTAGGGGAGCTCTAGCTTTAGCCTAATCCTAGGGGTGCCCTTGCCTAAGCCTAGGAGTACCCTAGCCAAAGCCTAGGGGTGCCCTAGCCTTAGGATAGTGGAGACCTAGCCTTAGCCTAAACCTACTGGTGCCCTAGCTTAAGCCTAGGGGTGCCCTAGCCTTAGGCTAGGGGCGCCCTAGCCTTAGCCTAAGCCTATGGGTGCCCTAGCCTCAGCCTAGGGGTGACCTAACCTAAGCCTAGGAGTGCCCTAGCCTAATCCTAGGGGTGCCCTAGCCTAAGACTAGTGGTGCCTTAGATTAAGCCTAGGGGTGACCCAGTCTTAGCCTAAGCCTAGGGGTGCCCTAGCCTAAGCCTAAGGGTGCCCTAACCTAAGCCTAGGGTGCCCTTGCCTAAGCCTAGGGATGCCTTAGCCTAAGCCTAGGGGTCTAAAAGCCTTAGCCTAAGCCTAGGGTGCCCTAGCCTAAGCCTAGGGGTGCCCTAGCCTAAGCCTGGGGGTGCCCAAGCTTATGCCTAGAGTTGCCCTAGCCTTAGGCTAGGGTAGCCCTAGCCTTAGCCTAAGCCTAGGGGTGCCCTAGCCTAAGTTAGGGGTGCCCTAGCCTAAGCCTAGGGGACCCCTAGCATAAGCCTAGGTGTGCCCTAGTGTTAGGCTAGGGGAGCCCTAGCCTTAGCCTAAGTCTACGGGTGCCTTAGTTTAAGCCTAGGGGTGCCCTAGCCTAAGCCTAGGGGTGCCCTAGCCTTAGGCTATTGGAGCCCTAGTCTTAGCCTAAGCCTATGGGTGCCCTAGCTTCAGCCTAGGGGTGCCCTAGCCTAAGCCTAGGAGTGCCCTAGCCTAAGCCTAGGGGTGCCCTAGCCTAAGCCTAGTGGTTCCTTAGCCTAAGCCTAGGGGTGACCTAGCCTTAGCCTAAGCCTAGGGGTGCCCTAGCCTAAGCCTAGTGGTGGCTTAGCCTAAGCCTAGGGGTGACCTAGCCGTAGCCTAAGCCTTGGGGTGCCTTAGCCTAAGCCTAGGGGTCCCCTAGCCTTAGCCTAAGCATAGGGGTGCGCTAGCCTAAGCCTAGGGGTGCCCTAGCCTAAGCCTAGGGGTGCCCTAGCCTAAGTCAAGGGGTGCCCTAGCCTAAGCCTAGAGGTGCCCAGGCCTTAGGATAGAGGAGCCCTAACCTTAGCCTAAGCCTATGGCTGCCCTAGCCTAAGCCTAGGGTTGCCCTAGCCTAAGCCTAGGGGTGCCCTAGCCTAACCCTATGGGTACATTAGCCTTAGGCTAGGGGAGCACTAGCCTTAGCCTAAGCCTAGGGGTGCCCTAGCCTAAGCCTAGGTGTGCCCTAGCCTAAGCCTAAGGGTGCCCTACCCTAAGCCTAGGGGTGCCCTAGCCTAAGCCTAGGCTTGCCCTAGCCTTAGCCTAGCTGAGCCCTAGCCTAAGCCGAAGCCTATGGCTGCCATAGCCTAAGCCTATGGCTGCCCTAGCCTAAGCCTAGGGTTGCCCTAGCCTAAGCCTAGGGATGCCGTAGCCTAAGCCTAGGGTTGCCCTAGCCTAAGCCTAGGGGTGCCCTAGCCTAAACCTAGTGGTGCCCTAGCCTAAGCCTAGGGGTGCCCTAGCCTAAGCCTAGGGGTGCCCAGGCCTTAGGATAGAGGAGCCCTAGCCTTAGCCTAAGCCTATGGCTTCCCTAGCCTAAGCCTAGGGATGCCATAGCCTAAGCCAATGGCTGCCCTAGCCTAAGCCTAGGGGTGCCCTAGCCTAAGCCTAGGGATGCCCTAGCCTAAGCCTATGGCTGCCCTAGCCTAAGCCTTGGGGTGCCCTTGCCTAAGCCTAGGGATGCCCTAGCCTAATCCTTGTGGTGCCCTAGCCTTAGGCTAGGGGAACACTAGCCTTAACCTAAGCCTAGGGGTGCCCTAGATTAAGCCTAGGCGTTCCCTGGTCTAAGCCGAGGGGTGCCCTACCCTAAGCCTAGGGGTGCCCTACCCTAAGCCCAGGGGTGCCCTAGCATAAGCCTAGACTTGCCCTACCCGTAGGCTAGCTGAGCCCTACTCTAAGCCTAAGCCTAGGGGTGCCCTTGCCTAAGCCTAGGGGTGCCCTAGCCTAAGCCTAGGGGTACCATAGCCTTAGGCTAGAGGAGCCCTAGCCTTAGCCTAAGCCTAGGGGTGCCCTAGCCTAAGACTAGGGGTGCCCTAGCCTAAGCCTTGGGGTGCCCTAGCCTACGCCTAGGGGTGCCCTAGCGTTACGCTAGGCGATCCCTAGCCTTAGCCTAAGCCTATGGGTGCCCTAGCCTAAGCCTAGGCGTGCCCTAGCCTAAGCCTAGTGGTGCCCTAGCCTAAGCCTATGGCTGCCCTAGCCTAAGCCTAGGGTTGCCCTTACCTAAGCCTAGGGGTGCCCTAGCCTAAGGATAAGGGTACCCTAGCCTAAGCCTAGGGGTGCCGTAGACTAAGCCTAGGGGTGCCCTAGCCTAAGCCTATGGGTGCCCAGGCCTTAGGATAGAGGAGCCCTAGCCTTTGCCTAAGCCTATGGCTGCCCTAGCCTAAGCCTAGGCGTGCCCTAGCCTAAGCCGAGGGGTGCCCTAGCCTAAGCCTAGGGGTACCATAGCCTTAGGCTAGAGGAGCCCTAGCCTTAGCCTAAGCCTAGGGGTGCCCTAGCCTAAGACTAGGGGTGCCCTAGCCTAAGCCTTGGGGTGCCCTAGCCTACGCCTAGGGGTACCCTAGCGTTACGCTAGGCGATCCCTAGCCTTAGCCTAAGCCTATGGGTGCCCTAGCCTAAGCCTAGGCGTGCCCTAGCCTAAGCCTAGTGGTGCCCTAGCCTAAGCCTATGGCTGCCCTAGCCTAAGCCTAGGGTTGCCCTTACCTAAGCCTAGGGGTGCCCTAGCCTAAGGATAAGGGTACCCTAGCCTAAGCCTAGGGGTGCCGTAGACTAAGCCTAGGGGTGCCCTAGCCTAAGCCTATGGGTGCCCAGGCCTTAGGATAGAGGAGCCCTAGCCTTTGCCTAAGCCTATGGCTGCCCTAGCCTAAGCCTAGGCGTGCCCTAGCCTAAGCCGAGGGGTGCCCTACCCTAAGCCTAGGGGTGCCCTACCCTAAGCCCAGGGGTGCCCTAGCCTAACCTAGGCTTGCCCTAGCCTTAGGCTAGAGGAGCCCTAGCCTTAGCCTAAGCCTAGGGGTGCCCTAGCCTAAGACTACGGGTGCCCTAGCCTAAGCCTTGGGGTGCCCTACCCTAAGCCTAGGGGTGCCCTAGGGTTATCCTAGGGGAGCCCTAGCCTTAGCCTAAGCCTAGGGGTGCCCTAGCCTAAGCCTAGGGGTGCCCTAGCCTAAGCCTAGGGGTGCCCTAGCCTAAGCCTAGGGGTGCCCAAGCCTTAGACTAGGGGAGCCCTAGACTTAGCATAAGCCTAGGGATGCCCTAGTCTAAGCCTAGTGGTGCCCTATCCTAAGCCTCGGGGTGCCCTAGCCTAAGCCTAGGGGTGCCGTAGCCTTAGGCTAGGGGAGCCCTAACCTTAGCCTAAGCCTAGGGCTGCCCTAGCCCAAGCCTAGGGGTGCCGTAGCCTAAGCCTAGGGGTGCCCTAGCCTAAGCCTAGGGGTGCCCTAGCCTAAGGTTACGGGTGCCCTAGCCTAAGGCTAGGGGTGCCCTAGCCTTAGTCTAGTGGAGCCCTTGCCTTAGCCTAAGCATAGGGGTGCCCTACCCTAAGCCTAGATGTGACCTAGCCTAAGCCTAGGGGTGCCCTACCCTAAGCCTAGGGGTGCCCTTGCCTAAACCTAGCAGTTCCCTAGACTAAGCCTAGGGGTGACCTAGCCTTAGGCTAGGGGAGCCTTAGCCTTAGTCTAAGCCTAGGGGTGCCCTAGCCTAAGCCTAGGGGTGCCCTAGCCCAAGCCTAAGGATGCCCTAGCGTTAGGCTAGAGGAGCCCTAGCCTTATCCTAAGCCTAGGGTGCCCTAGCCTAAGCCTAGGGGTGCCCTAGCCTAAGTCTAGCGGTGCCCTAGCCTAAGCCAAGGGGTACCCTAGCCTTAGGCTAGGAGAGCCCTAGCCTTAGCCTAAACCTAGGGGTGCCCCAGCCTAAGTCTAGGGGTGCCTAGCCTAAGCATAGGGGTGCCCTAACCTAAGCCTAGGGGTTCCCTACCTAAGCCTAGGGGTGCCCTAGCCTAAGCCTAGGGGTGCCCTAGGCTTAGGCTAGGGGAGCCCTAGCTTTCACCTAATCCTAGGGGTGCCCTAGCCTAAGCCTAGGAGTGCCCTAGCCAAAGCCTAGGGGTGACATGGCCTTAGGATAGGGGAGACCTAGCCTTAGCCTAAGCCTACGGGTGCCCTAGCTTAAGCCTAGGGGTGCCCTAGCCTAAGCCTAGGGGTGCCCTAGCCTTAGGCTAGGGGAGCCCTAGCCTTAGCCTAAGCCTATGGGTGCCCTAGCCTCAGCCTAGAGGTGCCCTTGCCTCAGCCTAGGGGTGCCCTAGACTAAGCATAGGAGTGCCCTAGCCTAAGCCTAGGGGTGCCCTAGCCTTAGCCTAAGCCTTGGGGTGCCCTAGCCTAAGCCTAAGGGTGCCCTAACCTAAGCCTAGGGTGCCCTTGCATAAGCCTAGGGATGCCATAGCCTAAGCCTAGGGGTGCCTAGCCTTAGCCTAAGCCTAGGGGTGCCCTAGCCAAAGCCTAGCGGTGCCCTAGCCTAAGCCTAGGGGTGCCATAGCCTAAGCCTAGGGGTGCCCTAGCCTAAGGCTAGGTGTGCCCAGGCCTTAGGCTAGAGGAGCCCTAGCCTTAGCCTAATCCTATGGCTGTCTTAGCCTAAGCCTAGGGGTGCCCTATCCTAAGCCTAGGGGTGCCCTCGCCTAACCCTATGGGTACCCTAGCCTTAGGCTAGGGGAGCACTAGCCTTAGCCGAAGCTTAGGGGTGCCCTAGCGTAAACTTAGGGGTGCCCTAACCTAAGCCTAGGGGTGCCTTAGCCTAAGCCTAGGGGTCCCCTAGCCTTAGCCTAAGCCTAGGGGCGCCCTAGCCTAAGCCTATGGGTGCCCTAGCCTAAGCCTAGGGGTGCCCTAGCCATAGCCTAGGGGAGCCCTAGCCTAAGCCTAGGGGTGCCCTACCCTTAGGCTAGGGGAGCCCTAGCCTTAGCCTAAGCCTAGGGGTGTACTAGCCTAAGCCTAGGGGTGTCCTAGCCTAAGCCTAGGGGTGCCCTACCCTAAGCCTAGGGGTGCCCTAGCCTAAACCTAGCGGTTCCCTAGACTAAACCTAGGAGTGACCTAGCCTTAGGCTAGGGGAGCCTTAGCCTTAGTCTAAGCCTAGGGGTGCCCTAGCCTAAGCCTAGGGGTGCCCTAGCCCAAGCCTAAGGATGCCCTAGCGTTAGGCTAGAGGAGCCCTAGCCTTATCCTAAGCCTAGGGTGCCCTAGCCTAAGCCTAGGGGTGCCCTAGCCTAAGTCTAGCGGTGCCCTAGCCTAAGCCAAGGGGTACCCTAGCCTTAGAATAGGAGAGCCCTAGCCTTAGCCTAAACCTAGGGGTGCCCCAGCCTAAGTCTAGGGGTGCCTAGCCTAAGCATAGGGGTGCCCTAACCTAAGCCTAGGGGTTCCCTACCTAAGCCTAGGGGTGCCCTAGCCTAAGCCTAGGGGTGCCCTAGGCTTAGGCTAGGGGAGCCCTAGCTTTCACCTAATCCTAGGGGTGCCCTAGCCTAAGCCTAGGAGTGCCCTAGCCAAAGCCTAGGGGTGACCTGGCCTTAGGATAGGGGAGACCTAGCCTTAGCCTAAGCCTACGGGTGCCCTAGCTTAAGCCTAGGGGTGCCCTAGCCTAAGCCTAGGGGTGCCCTAGCCTTAGGCTAGGGGAGCCCTAGCCTTAGCCTAAGCCTATGGGTGCCCTAGCCTCAGCCTAGAGGTGCCCTTGCCTCAGCCTAGGGGTGCCCTAGACTAAGCATAGGAGTACCCTAGCCTAAGCCTAGGGGTGCCCTAGCCTTAGCCTAAGCCTTGGGGTGAACTAGCCTAAGCCTAAGGGTGCCCTAACCTAAGCCTAGGGTGCCCTTGCCTAAGCCTAGGGATGCCATAGCCTAAGCCTAGGGGTGCCTAGCCTTAGCCTAAGCCTAGGGGTGCCCTAGCCAAAGGCTAGCGGTGCCCTAGCCTAAGCCTAGGGGTGCCATAGCCTAAGCCTAGGGGTGCCCTAGCCTAAGGCTAGGTGTGCCCAGGCCTTAGGCTAGAGGAGCCCTAGCCTTAGCCTAATCCTATGGCTGTCTTAGCCTAAGCCTAGGGGTGCCCTATCCTAAGCCTAGGGGTGCCCTCGCCTAACCCTATGGGTACCCTAGCCTTAGGCTAGGGGAGCACTAGCCTTAGCCGAAGCCTAGGGGTGCCCTAGCGTAAACTTAGGGGTGCCCTAACCTAAGCCTAGGGGTGCCTTAGCCTAAGCCTAGGGGTCCCCTAGCCTTAGCCTAAGCCTAGGGGCGCCCTAGCCTAAGCCTATGGGTGCCCTAGCCTAATCCTAGGGGTGCCCTAGCCATAGCCTAGGGGAGCCCTAGCCTAAGCCTAGGGGTGCCCTACCCTTAGGCTAGGGGAGCCCTAGCCTTAGCCTAAGCCTAGGGGTGTCCTAGCCTAAGCCTAGGGGTGTCCTAGCCTAAGCCTAGGGGTGCCCTAGCCTAAGCCTAGGGGTGCCCTAGCCTAAGCCTAGGGGTGCCCAGGCCTTAGGCTAGAGGAGCCCTAGCCTTAGCCTAAGCCAATAGCTGCCCTAGCCTAAGCCTAGGGGTGCCCTAGCCTAACCCTATGAGTGCCCTAGCCTTAGGCTAGGGGAGCACTAGCCTTAGCCAAAGCCTAGGGGTGCCCTAGCGTAAACTTAGGGGTGCCCGAGCCTAAGCCTAGGGGTGCCTTAGCCTACGCCTAGGGGTCCCCTAGCCTTAGCCTAAGTCTAGGGGTGCCCTAGCCTAAGCCTATGGGTGCCCTAGCCTAAGCCTAGGGGAGCCCTAGCCTTAGCCATAGCTTAGGGGTGCCCGAGCCTAAGCCTAGGGGTGCCCTAGCCTAAGCCTAGGCGTGCCCTAGCCTAAGCCTAGGGGTGCCCTAGCCTGAGCCTAGGGGTGCACTAGCCTAAGCGTACGGGTGCCCTAGCCTGTGGCTAGGGGAGCCGTAGCCTAAGCCTACGGGTGCCCTTGCCTAAGCCTAGGGATGCCTTTGCCTAAGCCTAGGGATGCCTTAGCCTAAGCCTAGGGGTCCCCTAGCCTTAGCCTAATCCTAGGGATGCCGTAGCCTAAGCCTATGGATGCCCTAGCCTGAGCCTAGGGGAGACCTAGCCTTAGGCTAGGGGACCCCTAGCCTTGGCCTAAGCCTAGGTGTGCCCTTGCCTAAGCTTAGGGGTGCCCTAGCCTAAGCCTAGGCGTGCCCTAGCCTAAGCCTAGGGGTGCCCTAGCCTGAGCCTAGGGGTGCCCTAGCCTAAGCCTACGGGTGCCCTAGACTGAGGCTAGGGGAGCCCTAGCTTTAGTCTAGCCTAGGATTGCCCTACCCTAAGCCTAGGGGTGCCCTAGTCTAAGCCTACGGGTGCCCTAGCCTAAGCCTACGGGTGCCCTAGCCTGTGGCTAGGGGAGCCGTAGACTAAGCCTACGGGTGCCTTAGACTGAGGCTAGGGGAGCCCTAGCCTTAGTCTAGCCTAGGATTGCCCTAGCCTAAGCCTAGGATTGCCCTAGCCTAAGCCTAGGGGTGCCCTAGCCTAAGCTTACGGGTGCCCTAGCCTGTGGCTAGGGGAGCCGTAGCCTAAGCCTACGGGTACCCTTGCCTAAGCCTAGGGATGCCTTTGCCTAAGCCTAGGGATGCCTTAGCCTAAGCCTAGGGGTCCCCTAGCTTTAGCCTAATCCTAGGGATGCCTTAGCCTAAGCCTATGGATGCCCTAGCCTGAGCCTATGGGAGACCTAGCCTTAGGCTAGGGGACCCCTAGCCTTGGCCTAAGCCTATGTGTGCCCTTGCCTAAGCATATGGGTGCTCTAGCCTAAGCCTAGGGGTGCCCTAGCCTTAGGCTAGGCGAGCCCTAGCCTTAGCCTAAGCATACGGCTGCCCTAGCCTAAGCCTAGGGGTGCCCTAGCCTAACCCTAGGGTTGCCCTAGCCTTAGGCTAGGGGAGCACTAGCCTTAGGCTAAGCCTAGGGGTGTCCTAGCCTAAGCCTAGGGGTGCCCTATCCTAAGCCTGGGGGTGCCCTAGCCTAAGCTTAGGGGTGCCCTAGCCTAAGCCTAAGGGTGCCCTAGTCTAGGCCTAGTGGTGCCCTAGCCTTAGGCTAGGGGAGCCCTAGCTTTAGCCTAAGCCTAGGGGTGACCTAGCCTAAGCCTTGGGGTGCCCTAGCCTAAGCTTAGGGGTACCCTAGCCTAGGCCTAGGGGTCCCTAGCCTAAGCCTAGGTGTGCCCTAGGGTTAGGCTTGTGGAGCCCTAGCCTTAGCCTAATCCTAGGGGTGCGCTAGCCTAAGCCTAGGAGTGCCCTAGCCAAAGCCTAGGGGTGCCCTAGCCTTAGGATAGGGGAGACCTAGCCTTAGTCTAAGCCTATGGCTGCCCTAGCCTAAGCCTAGGGTTGCCCTAGCCTAAGACTAGTGGTGCCTTAGACTAAGCCTAGGGGGTGACCTAGTCTTAGCCTCAGCCTAGGGGTGACCTAGCCTAAGCCTAGGAGAGCCCTAGCCTAAGCCTAGGGGTGCCCTAGCCTAAGACTAGTGGTGCCTTAGACTAAGCCTAGGGGTGACCTAGTCTTAGCCTAAGCCTAGGGGTGCCCTAGCCTAAACCTAATGGTGCCCTAACCTAAGCCTAGGGTGCCCTTGCCTAAGCTAGGGATGCCTTAGCCTAAGCCTAGGGGTCCCCAAGCCTTAGCCTAAGCCTAGGGTGCCCTAGCTTAAGCCTAGTGGTACGCAAGCCTTAGGCTAGGGGAGCCCTAGCCTTAGCCTAAGCCTAGGGGTGCCCTAGCCTAAGTTAGGGGTGCCCTAGCCTAAGCCTAGGGGTCCCCTAGCGTAAGCCTAGGTGTGCCCTAGGGTTAGGCTAGGGGAGCCCTAGCCTTAGCCTAAGTCTACGGGTGCCCTAGTTTAAGCCTAGGGGTGCCTTAGCCTAAGCCTAGGGGTGCCCTAGCCTAAGCCTAGGGGTGCCCTAGCCTAAGCCTAGTGGTGCCTTAGCATAAGCCTAGGGGTGACATAGCCTTACCCTAAGCCTAGGGGTGCCCTAGCCTAAGCCTAGTTGTTCCTTAGCCTAAGCCTAGGGGTGACCTAGCCTTAGCCTAAGTCTTGGGGTGCCTTAGCCTAAGCCTAGGGGTCCCTTAGCCTTAGCCTAAGCATAGGGGTGCCCTAGCCTAAGCCTAGGGGTGCCCTAGCCTAAGCCTAGGGGTGCCCTAGCCTAAGCCTAGGGGTGCCCTAGCCTAAGTCAAGGAGTGCCCTAGCCTAAGCCTAGGGGTGCCCAGGCCTTAGGATAGAGGAGCCCTAGCCTTAGCCTAAGCCTATGGCTGCCCTAGCCTAAGCCTATGGCTGCCCTAGCCTAAGCCTAGGGTTGCCCTAGCCTAAGCCTAGGGATGCCGTAGCCTAAGCCTAGGGGTGCCCTAGCCTAAGCCTAGGGGTGCCCTAGCCTAAGCCTAGGGATGCCCTAGCCTAAGCCTAGGAGTGCCCTAGCCTAAGCCTAGGGGTGCCCTAGCCTAAGCCTAGGGGTGCCCTAGCCTAAGCCTAGGAGTGCCCTAGCCTAAGCCTAGGGGTGCCCTAGCCTAAGCCTAGGGGTGCCCAGGTCTTAGGATAGAGGAGCCCTAGCCTTAGCCTAAGCCTATGGCTTCCCTAGCCTAAGCCTAGGGATGCCGTAGCCTAAGCCAATGGCTGCCCTAGCCTAAGCCTAGGGGTGCCCTAGCCTGAGCCTAGGGATAACCTAGCCTAAGCCTAGGGGTGCCCTAGCCTAACACTATGGGTGCCCTAGCCTTAGGCTAGGGGAGCACTAGCCTTAGCCTAAGCCTAAGGGTGCCCTAGCCTTAACTTAGGGGTGCCCTAGCCTAAGCCTAGGGGTGCCTTAGCCTAAGCCTAGGGGTTCCCAAGCCTTAGCCTAAGCCTAGGGGTGCCCTAGCCTAAGCCTATTGGTGCCCTAGCCTAAGCCTAGGGTGCCCTAGCCATAGCCTAGGGGAGCCCTAGCCTTAGCCTAAGCTTAGGGGTGTACGAGCCTAAGCCTAGGGTTGCCCTAGCCTAAGCCTAGGCGTTCCCTAGCCTAAGCCTAGGGGTTCCCTAACCTTAGGCTATGAGAGCCCTAGCCTTAGCGTAAGCCTTGGGGGGCCTTAGCCTAAACATAGGGGTTCCCTAGACTAAGCCTAGGGGTGACCTAGCCTTAGGGTAGGGGAGCCCTAGCCTTAGTCTAAACCTAGGGGTGCCCTAGCCTAAGCCTAGGGGAGCCCTAGCCCAAGCCTAGGGATGCCCTAGCGTTAGGCTAGAGGAACCCTAGCCTTATCCTAAGCCTAGGGTGCACTAGCCTAAGCCAAGGGGTACCCTAGCCTTAGGCTAGGAGAGCCCTAGCCATAGCCTAAACCTAGGGGTGCCCCAGCATAAGTCTAGGGGTGCCTAGCCTAAGCCTTGGGGTGCCCTAGCCTAAGCCTAGCGGTGCCCTAGGCTAAGCTTAGGGGTGCCCTAGCCTAAGCCTTGGGGTGCCCTAGCCTAAGCTTAGGGGTGCCCTAGCCTAAGCTTAGGGGTGCCCAAGCCTTACGATAGGGGAGACCTATCCTAAGCCTAAGCCTATGGGTGCCCTAGCTTAAGTCTAGGGGTGCCCTAGCCTAAGCCTAGTGGTGCCCTAGCCTAAGCCTAGGGGTGCCCAGGCCTTAGGATAGAGGAGACCTAGCCTTAGCCTAAGCCTATGGCTGCCCTAGCCTAAGCCTAGGGTTGCCCTAGCCTGAGCCTAGGGGTGCCCTAGCCTAACCCTAGGGGTGCCCTAGCCTTAGGCTAGGGGAGCACTAGCCTTAGCCTAAGCCTAGGGGTGCCCTAGCCTAAGCCTAGGGGTGCCCTAGCCTAAGCCTATGGCTGCCCTGGCCTAAGCCTAGGGGTGCCCTAGCCTAAGCCTAGGGGGGGCCTAGCCTAACACTATGGGTGCCCTAGCCTTAGGCTAGGGGGGCACTAGCCTTAGCCTAAGCCTTAGGGTGCCCTAGCCTAAATTTAGGGGTGCCCTAGCCTAAGCCTAGGGGTGCCTTGGCCTAAGCCTAGGGGTCCCCTAGCCTTAGCCTAAGCCTAGGGGTGCCCTAGCCTAAGCCTATTGGTACCCTAGCCTAAGCCTAGGGGTGCCCTATCCTTAGGTTAGAGGAGCCCTAACCTTAGCCTAAGCCTTGGGGTGCCCTAGCCCAAGCCTAGGGGTGTTGTAACCTAAGCCTAGGGGTGCCATAGCCTAAGCCTTGGGGTGCCCTAGCCTAAGCCTAGGCGTGCCCCAGCCTAAGACTAGGGGTGCCCTAGCCTAAGCTTATTGGTGCCCTAGCGTAAGCCTAGGGGTGCCCTAGCCTAAGCTTAGGGGTGCCCTAGCCTAAGCCTAGGGGTGCCCTAGGCTTAGGCTAGGAGAGCCCTAGCTTTCACCTAATCCTAGGGGTGCCCTAGCCTAAGCCTAGGAGTGCCCTAGCCAAAGCCTAGGGGTGACCTGGCCTTAGGATAGGGGAGACCTAGTCTTAGCCTAAGCCTACGGGTGCCCTAGCTTAAGCCTAGGGGTGCCCTAGCCTAAGCCTAGGGGTGCCCTAGCCTTAGGCTAGGGGAGCCCTAGCCTTAGCCTAAGCCTATGGGTGCCCTAGCCTCAGCCTAGAGGTGCCCTTGCCTCAGCCTAGGGGTGCCCTAGACTAAGCATAGGAGTGCCCTAGCCTAAGCCTAGGGGTGCCCTAGCCTTAGCCTAAGCCTTGGGGTGCCCTAGCCTAAGCCTAAGGGTGCCCTAACCTAAGCCTAGGATGCCCTTGCCTAAGCCTAGGGATGCCATAGCCTAAGCCTAGGGGTGCCTAGCCTTAGCCTAAGCCTAGGGGTGCCCTAGCCAAAGCCTAGCGGTGCCCTAGCCTAAGCCTAGGGGTGCCATAGCCTAAGCCTAGGGGTGCCCTAGCCTAAGGCTAGGTGTGCCCAGGCCTTAGGCTAGAGGAGCCCTAGCCTTAGCCTAAGCCTATGGCTGCCTTAGCCTAAGCCTAGGGGTGCCCTAGCCTAAGCCTAGGGGTGCCCTCGCCTAACCCTATGGGTACCCTAGCCTTAGGCTAGGGGAGCACTAGCCTTAGCCTAAGCCTAGGGGTGCCCTAGCGTAAACTTAGGGGTGCCCTAACCTAAGCCTAGGGGTGCCTTAGCCTAAGCCTAGGGGTCCCCTAGCCTTAGCCTAAGCCTAGGGGCGCCCTAGCCTAAGCCTATGGGTGCCCTAGCCTAAGCCTAGGGGTGCCCTAGCCTAAGCCTAGGGGTGCCCTAGCCTAACCCTATGAGTGCCCTAGCCTTAGGCTAGGGGAGCACTAGCCTTAGCCAAAGCCTAGGGGTGCCCTAGCGTAAACTTAGGGGTGCCCGAGCCTAAGCCTAGGGGTGCCTTAGCCTACGCCTAGGGATCCCCTAGCCTTAGCCTAAGCCTAGGGGTGCCCTAGCCTAAGCCTAGGGGTGCCCTAGCCTAAGCCTATGGGTGCCCTAGCCTAAGCCTAGGGGAGCCCTAGCCTTAGCCATAGCTTAGGGGTGCCCGAGCCTAAGCCTAGGGGTGCCCTAGCCTAAGCCTAGGGGTGCCCTAGGCTTAGGCTAGGGGAGCCCTAGCTTTCACCTAATCCTAGGGGTGCCCTAGCCTAAGCCTAGGAGTGCCCTAGCCAAAGCCTAGGGGTGACCTGGCCTTAGGATAGGGGAGACCTAGCCTTAGCCTAAGCCTACGGGTGCCCTAGCTTAAGCCTAGGGGTGCCCTAGCCTAAGCCTAGGGGTGCCCTAGCCTTAGGCTAGGGGAGCCCTAGCCTTAGCCTAAGCCTATGGGTGCCCTAGCCTCAGCCTAGAGGTGCCCTTGCCTCAGCCTAGGGGTGCCCTAGACTAAGCATAGGAGTGCCCTAGCCTAAGCCTAGGGGTGCCCTAGCCTTAGCCTAAGCCTTGGGGTGCCCTAGCCTAAGCCTAAGGGTGCCCTAACCTAAGCCTAGGATGCCCTTGCCTAAGCCTAGGGATGCCATAGCCTAAGCCTAGGGGTGCCTAGCCTTAGCCTAAGCCTAGGGGTGCCCTAGCCAAAGCCTAGCGGTGCCCTAGCCTAAGCCTAGGGGTGCCATAGCCTAAGCCTAGGGGTGCCCTAGCCTAAGGCTAGGTGTGCCCAGGCCTTAGGCTAGAGGAGCCCTAGCCTTAGCCTAAGCCTAGGGGTGCCCTAGCCTAAGTTAGGGGTGCCCTAGCCTAAGCCACGGGGTCCCCTAGCGTAAGCCTAGGTGTGCCCTAGGGTTAGGCTAGGGGAGCCCTAGCCTTAGCCTAAGTCTACGGGTGCCCTAGTTTAAGCCTAGGGGTGCCTTAGCCTAAGCCTAGGGGTGCCCTAGCCTAAGCCTAGGGGTGCCCTAGCCTAAGCCTAGTTGTGCCTTAGCCTAAGCCTAGGGGTGACCTAGCCTTAGCCTAAGACTTGGGGTGCCTTAGCCTAAGCCTAGGGGTTCCCAAGCCTTAGCCTAAGCCTAGGGGTGCCCTAGCCTAAGCCTATTGGTGCCCTAGCCTAAGCCTAGGGTGCCCTAGCCATAGCCTAGGGGAGCCCTAGCCTTAGCCTAAGCTTAGGGGTGCACGAGCCTAAGCCTAGGGTTGCCCTAGCCTAAGCCTAGGCGTTCCCTAGCCTAAGCCTAGGGGTTCCCTAACCTGAGGCTATGGGGGCCCTAGCCTTAGCGTAAGCCTTGGGGGGCCTTAGCCTAAACATAGGGGTTCCCTAGACTAAGCCTAGGGGTGACCTAGCCTTAGGGTAGGGGAGCCCTAGGCTTAGTCTAAACCTAGGGGTGCCCTAGCCTAAGCCTAGGGGTGCCCTAGCCCAAGCCTAGGGATGCCCTAGCGTTAGGCTAGAGGAGCCCTAGCCTTATCCTAAGCCTAGGGTGCCCTAGCCTAAGCCAAGGGGTACCCTAGCCTTAGGCTAGGAGAGCCCTAGCCATAGCCTAAACCTAGGGGTGCCCCAGCATAAGTCTAGGGGTGCCTAGCCTAAGCCTTGGGGTGCCCTAGCCTAAGCCTAGGGGTGCCCTAGCCTAAGCTTAGGGGTGCCCTAGCCTAAGCCTTGGGGTGCCCTAGCCTAAGCTTAGGGGTGCCCTAGCCTAAGCTTAGGGGTGCCCTAGCCTTACGATAGGGGAGACCTAGCCTAAGCCTAAGCCTATGGGTGCCCTAGCTTAAGTCTAGGGGTGCCCTAGCCTAAGCCTAGGGGTGCCCTAGCCTAAGCCTAGGGGTGCCCAGGCCTTAGGATAGAGGAGCCCTAGCCTTAGCCTAAGCCTATGGCTGCCCTAGCCTAAGCCTAGGGTTGCCCTAGCCTGAGCCTAGGGGTGCCCTAGCCTAACCCTATGGGTGCCCTAGCCTTAGGCTAGGGGAGCACTAGCCTTAGCCTAAGCCTAGGGGTGCCCTAGCCTAAGCCTAGGGGTGCCCTAGCCTAAGCCTATGGCTGCCCTTGCCTAAGCCTAGGGGTGCCCTAGCCTAAGCCTAGGGGTGCCCTAGCCTAACACTATGGGTGCCCTAGCCTTAGGCTAGGGGGGCACTAGCCTTAGCCTAAGCCTTAGGGTGCCCTAGCCTAAATTTAGGGGTGCCCTAGCCTAAGCCTAGGGGTGCCTTGGCCTAAGCCTAGGGGTCCCCTAGCCTTAGCCTAAGCCTAGGGGTGCCCTATCCTAAGCCTATTGGTGCCCTAGCCTAAGCCTAGGGGTGCCCTATCCTTAGGTTAGAGGAGCCCTAACCTTAGCCTAAGCCTTGGGGTGCCCTAGCCCAAGCCTAGGGGTGTCGTAGCCTAAGCCTAGGGGTGCCATAGCCTAAGCCTAGGGGTGCCCTAGCCTAAGCCTAGGCGTGCCCCGCCTAAGACTAGGGGTGCCCTAGCCTAAGCTTATTGGTGCCCTAGCGTAAGCCTAGGGGTGCCCTAGCCTAAGCCTAGGGGTGCCCTAGCCTAAGCCTAGGGGTGCCCTAGCCTAAGCATAGGGGTGCCCAGGCCTTAGGATAGAGGAGCCCTAGCCTTAGCCTAAGCCTATGGCTGCCCTCGACTAAGCCTAGGGATAACCTAGCCTAAGCCTTGGGGTGCCCTAGCCTAACACTATGGGTGCCCTAGCCTTAGGCTAGGGGAGCACTAGCCTTAGCCTAAGCCTAAGGGTGCCCTAGCCTTAACTTAGGGGTGCCTTAGCCTAAGCCTAGGGGTGTCTTAGCCTAAGCCTAGGGGTTCCCAAGCCTTAGCCTAAGCCTAGGGGTGCCCTAGCCTAAGCCTATTGGTGCCCTAACCTAAGCCTAGGGTGCCCTAGCCATAGCCTAGGGGAGCCCTAGCCTTAGCCTAAGCTTAGGGGTGCACGAGCCTAAGCCTAGGGTTACCCTAGCCTAAGCCTAGGCGTTCCCTAGCCTAAGCCTAGGGGTTCCCTAACCTTAGGCTATGGGGGCCCTAGCCTTAGCGTAAGCCTTGGGTGGCCTTAGCCTAAACATAGGGGTTCCCTAGACTAAGCCTAGGGGTGACCTAGCCTTAGGGTAGGGGAGCCCTAGCCTTAGTCTAAGCCTAGGGGTGCCCTAGCCTAAGCCTAGGGGTGCCCTAGCCCAAGCCTAGGGATGCCCTAGCGTTAGGCTAGAGGAGCCCTAGCCTTATCCTAAGCCTAGCGTGCCCTAGCCTAAGCCAAGGGGTACCCTAGCCTAAGCCTAGGGGTGCCCTAGCCTAAGCTTAGGGGTGCCCTAGCCTAAGCCTTGGGGTGCCCTAGCCTAAGCTTAGGGGTGCCCTAGCCTAAGCTTAGGGGTGCCCTAGCCTTACGATAGGGGAGACCTAGCCGTAGCCTAAGCCTATGGGTGCCCTAGCTTAAGTCTAGGGGTGCCCTAGCCTAAGCCTAGGGGTGCCCTAGCCTAAGTCTAGGGCTGCCCAGGCCTTAGGATAGAGGAGCCCTAGCCTTAGCCTAAGCCTATGGCTGCCCTAGCCTAAGGCTAGGGTTGCCCTAGCCTGAGACTAGGGGTGCCCTAGCCTAACCCTAGGGGTGCCCTAGCCTTAGGTTAGGGGAGCACTAGCCTTAGCCTAAGCCTAGGGGTGCCCTAGCCTAAGCCTAGGGGTGCCCTAGCCTAAGCCAAGGGGTGCCCTAGCCTAAGCCAAGGGGTACCCTAGCCTTAGACTAAGCCTAGGGGTGCCCTAGCCTAAGCCTAGGGGTGCCCAGGCCTTAGGCGAGAGGAGCCCTAGCCTTAGCCTAAGCCTATGGCAGCCCTAGCCTAAGCCTAGGGGTGCCCAAGCCTAAGCCTAGGGATGCCCTAGCCTAACCCTAGTGGTGCCCTTGCCTTAGGCTAGGGGAACACTAGCCTTAGCCTAAGCCTAGGGGTGCCCTAGATTAAGCCTAGGCGTGCCCTAGCCTAAGCCGAGGGGTGCCCTACCCTAACCCTAGGGGTGCCCTACCCTAAGCCCAGGGGTGCCCTAGCATAAGCCTAGGGGTGCCATAGCCTTAGGCTAGAGGAGCCCTAGCCTTAGCCTAAGCCTAGGGGTGCCCTAGCATAAATCTAGGGGTGCCCTATCCTAAGCCTAGGGGTGCCCTAGCCAAAGCCTAGGGATGCCGTAGCCTTAGTCTAGGGGAGGCCTAACCTTAGCCTAAGCCTAGGGGTGCCCTAGCCTAAGACTAGGGGGGCCCTAGCCTAAGCCTTGGGGTGCCCTAGCCTAAGCCTAGGGGTGCCCTAGCGTTAGGCTAGGCGATCCCTAGCCTTAGCCTAAGCCTAGCGGTGCCCTAGCCTAAGCCTAGGGGTGCCCTAGCCTAAGCCTAGGGGTGCCGTAGCCTTAGTCTAGGGGAGGCCTAACCTTAGCCTAAGCCTAGGGGTGCCCTAGCCCAAGCCTAGGGGTGCCGTAGCCTAAGCCTAGGGGTGCCCTAGCCTAAGCCTAGGGGTGCCCTAGCCTAAGCTTACGGGTGCCCTCACCTAAGGCTAGGGGTGCCCTAGCCTTAGTCTAGTGGAGCCCTTGCCTTAGCCTAAGCATAGGGGTGCCCTACCCAAAGACTAGATGTGACCTAGCCTAAGTCTAGGGGTGCCCTACCCTAAGCCTAGGGATGCCCTAGCCTAACCCTAGTTGTGCCCTAGCCTTAGGCTAGGGGAACACTACCCTTAGCCTAAGCCTAGGGGTGCCCTAGCCTAAGCCTAGGGGTGCCCTAGCCTAAAGCTAGGGGTGCCCTAGCCTTAGGCTAGCTGAGCCCTAGCGTTAGCCAAAGCCTAGAGGTGCCCTAGCCTAAGACTAGGGGTGCCCTAGCCTAAGCCTAGGGGTGCCCTATGGTTAGGCTAGGGGAGCCCAAGCCTTAGCCTAAGCCTAGGGGTGCCCTAGCCTAAGCCTAGGGGTGCCCTAGCCTAAGCCTAGGGGTGCCCGAGCCTAAGCCTAGTGGTGCCCTAGCCTAAGCCTAGGGGTGCCCTAGCGTTAGGCGAGGGATGCCCTAGCCTTAGCCTAGTGGTGCCCTATCCTAATCCTAGGGGTGCCCTAGCCTAAGCCTAGGGGTGCCCTAGCCTTAGGCTAGGGGAGCCCTAACCTTAGCCTAAGCCTTGGGGTGGCCTAGCATAAGCCAAGGGGTGCCCTAGCCTTAGCCTAAGCCTAGGGGTGCCCTAGCCTAAGCCTAGGGGTGCCCTAGCCTAAGCTAGGGGTGCCCTAGCTAAGCCTAGGGGTGCCCAGGCCTTAGGCTAGAGGAGCCCTAGCCTTAGCATAAGCCTATGGCTGCCCTAGCCTAAGCCTAGGGGTGCCCTAGCCTAACACTATGGGTGCCCTAGCCTTAGGCTAGGGGAGCACTAGCCTTAGCCTAAGCCTAAGGGTGCCCTAGCCTAAATTTAGGGGTGCCCTAGCCTAAGCTTAGGGGTGCCTTAGCCTAAGCCTAGGGGTCTCCTAGCCTTAGCCTAAGCCTAGGGGTGCCCTAGCCTAAGCCTATTGGTGCCCTAACCTAAGCCTAGGGGTGCCCTAGCCATAGCCTAGGGGAGCCCTAGCCTTAGCCTAAGCTTAGGAGTGCCCGAGCCTAAGCCTAGGGTTACCCTAGCCTAAGCCTAGGGGTGCCCTAGCCTTAGGCTAGGGGAGCCCTAGCCTCAGCCTACGCCTAGGGTTGGCCTAGCCTAAGCCTAGGGGTGCCCTAGCCTAAGCCTATGGGTGCTCTCGTCTTAGGCTAGCTGAGCCCTAGCCTTAGCCTAAGCCAAGGGGTGCCCTAGCCTAAGAGTAGGGGTGCCCTAGCCTAAGCCCTGGGGTGCCCTAGCCTAATCCTAGGGGTGCCCTAGGGATAGGCTAGGGGAGCCCTAACCTTAGCCTAAGCCTAGGGGTGCCCTAGCCTAAGCCTAGGGGTGCCCTAGCCTAAGCCTAGGGATGCCCTAGCCTAAGCCTAGGGGTGCCCTAGCCTAACCCTAGGGGTTCCCTAGCCTTAGGCTAGGGGAGCCCTAACCTTAGCCTAAGCCTTGGGGTGGCCTAGCCCAAGCCTAGGGGTGTCGTAGCCTAAGCCTAGGGGTTCCCTAGCCTAAGCCTAGGGGTGCCCTAGCCTAAGTCTAGGGGTCCCCTAGCCTAAGACTTGGGGAGCCCTAGCCTAAGCTTATTGGTGCCCTAGCGTAAGCCTAGGGCTGCCCTAGCCTAAGCCTAGGGGTGCCCTGGCCTAAGCCTAGGCGTGCCCTAGCCTAAGCCTAGGGGTGCCCAGGCCTTAGGATAGAGGAGCCCTAGCCTTAGCCTAAGCCTATGGCTGCCCTAGCCTAAGCCTAGGGATGCCCTAGCCTAAGCCTAGGGGTGCCCTAACCTAACACTATGGGTGCCCTAGCCTGAGGCTAGGGGAGCTCTAGCCTTAGCCAAAGCCTAAGGTGCCCTAGCCTAAATTAGGGGTGCCCTAGCCTAAGCCTAGGGGTGCCCTAGCCTAAGCCTAGGGGTGCCCTAGCCATAGCCTCGGGGAGCCCTAGCCTTAGCCTAAGCTTAGGGGTGCCAGAGCCTAAGCCTAGGGTTGCACTAGCCTAAGCCTAGGGGTGCCCTAGCCTTAGCCTACGCCTAGGGGTTCCCTAGCCTAAGCTTAGGGGTGCCCTAGCCTAAGCCTAGGGGTGCCCTCGCCTGAGCCTAGGGGTGCCCTAGCCTGAGGCTAGGGGAGCCCTAGCCTTAGTCTAGCCTAGGATTGCCCTAGCCTAAGCCTAGGGGTGCCCTAGCCTAAGGCTAAGGGTGCCTTTGCCTAAGCCTACGGGTGCTCTAGCCTAAGCCTAGGGGTGCCCTACCCTAAGCCTAGATGTGACCTAGCCTAAGCCTAGGGGTGCCATCCCCTAAGCCTAGGGGTGCCCTAACCTAAGCCTAGGGGTGCCCTATCCTTAGGCTAGCTGAGCCCTAGCCTTAGCCTAAGCCTAGGGGTGCCCTAGCCTAAGCCTAGGGGTGCCCTATACTAAGTCTAGGGGTGCCCTAGCCTAAGCTTAGGGGTGCCCTAGCCTAAGCCTAAGGGTGCCCTAGCCTAGGTCTAGTGGTGCCCTAGCCTTAGGCTAGGGGAGCCCTAGCCTTAGCCTAAGCCCAAGGGTGCCCTAGCCTAAGCCTTGGAGTGCCCTAGTCTAAGCTTAGGGGTGCCCTAGCCTAAGCCTAGGGGTCCCTAGCCTAAGCCTAGGGGTGCACTAGGGTTAGGCTAGGGGAGCCCCAGCCTTAGACTAATCCTAGGGGTGCCCTAGCCTAAGCCTAGGAGTGCCCTATCCAAAGCCTAGGGGTGCCCTAGCCTTAGGATAGGGGAGACCTAGCCCTAGCATAAGCCTACTGGTGCCCTAGCTTGAGCCTAGGGGTGCTCTAGCCTAAGCCTAGGGGTGCCCTAGCCTTAGGCTAGGGGAGCCCTAGCCTTAGCCTAAGCCTATGGGTGCCCTAGACTCAGCCTAGGGGTGCCCTAGCCTCAGCCTAGGGGTGCCCTAGCCTAAGCTTAGGGGTGCCCTACCCTAAGCCTAGTGTTGCCCTAGCCTTAGCCTAGCGGAGCCCTAGCCTTAGCCTACGCCTAGGGGTGCCCTAGCCTAAGCCTAGGGGTGCCCTAGCCTAAGCCTAGGGGTGCCTTACCCTAAGCCTAGGGGTGCCCTACCCTAAGCCAAGGGTTGCCCTAGCCTAAGCCTAGGGGTGCCGTAGTCTTATCCTAGGTGAGCCCTAGCTTTATCCTAATCCTAGGGGGGCCCTAGCCTAAGCCTAAGGGTGCCCTAGCCTAACCCTAGGGGTGTCATAGCCTACGCCTAGGGGTTCCCTACCCTAAGCCTAGTGGTGCCCTAGCCTTAGGCTAGGGGAGCCCTAGCCTTAGCCTAAGTCTGGGGGTGCCCTAGCCTAAGACTCGGGGTGCCCTAGCTTAAGCCTAGGGGTGCCCTAGCCTAAGCCTAGGGGTGCCCTTGCCTAAGTCTAGGGGTGCCCTAGCCTAAGCCTAGTGGTGTCTTAGCCTAAGCCTAGGGGTGCCCAAGCCTAAGCCTAGGTGTTCCCTAGCCTTAGACTAGTGGAGCCCTAGCCTTAGCCTACGCCTAGGGGTGCCCCATCCTAAGCCTTGGGCTGCCGTAACCTAAGCCTAGGGGTGCCCTAGCCTAAGCCTAGGGGTGCCCTATCCTAAGCCTTGGGGTGCCCCAGCCTAAGCTTAGGGGTGCCCTAGCCTAAACCTAGGGGTCCCTACACTAAGCCTAGGGGTGTCCTTGCCTAAGCCTAGGCGTGCCCTAGCCTAAGTCTAGGGGTTCCCTAACCTTAGGCTAGGGGGGCCCTAGCCTTAGCTAAAGCCTTCGGGCGCCTTAGCTTAAACCTAGGGGTTCCCTAGACTAAGCCTAGGGGTGACCTAGCCATAGCCTAGGGGAGACCTAGCCTTAGCCTAAGCTTAGGGGTGCCCGAGCCTAAGCCTAGGGTTGCCCTAGCCTAACTCTATCGGTGCCCTCACCTTAGGCTATGGGAGCCCTAGCTTTAGCCTAAGCCTAGGGGTGCCCTAGCCATAGCCTAGGGGAGCCCTAGCCTTACCCTAAACTTAGGGGTGCCCGAGCCTAAGCCTAGGGTTGCCCTAGCCAAAGCCTAGGGGTACTCTAGCCTAAGCATAGGGGTGCCCTATCCATAGCCTAGGGGAGTCCTAGCTTTATCTTAAGCTTAGGGGTGCCCGAGCCTAAACCTAGGGTTGCCCTAGCCTAAGCCTAGGGGTGCCCTAGCCTTAGGCTAGGGGAGCCCTAGCCTTAGCCTACGCCTAGGGGTGCCCTAGCCTAAGCTTAGGGGTGCCCTAGCTTAAGCCTAGGGGTGCCCTAGCCTAAGCCGAGGGGTGCCCTAGCCTGAGCCTAGGGGTGCCCTAGCCTGAGCCTACGGGTGACCTAGCCTGTGACTAGGGGAGCCTAGCCTTAGTCTAGCCTAGGATTGTCCTAGCCTAAGCCTAGGGGTGCCCTAGCCTAAGCCTAGGGGTGCCCTAGCCTGAGTCTGGGGGAGCCGTAGCCTAAGCCTACGGGTGCCCTTGCCTAAGCCTAGGGATGCCTTAGCCTAAGCCTAGGGGTCCCCTAGCCTTAGCCTAAGCCTAGGGGTGCCCTATCCTAAGCCTACGGGTGCCCTCACCTTAGGCTATGGGAGCCCTAGCCTTAGCCGAAGCCTACGGGTGCCGTAGCCTAAGCCTAGGGATGCCCTAGCCTGAGCCTATGGGAGCACTAGCCTAAGGCTAAGGGTGCCTTTGCCTAAGCCTACGGGTGCTCTAGCCTAAGCCTAGGGGTGCCCTACCCTAAGCCTAGGGGTGCCCTAACCTAAGCCTAGGGGTGCCCTAGCCTTAGCCTAAGCCTAGAGGTGCCCTAGCCTATGACTAGGGGTGCCCTAGCCTAAGCCTAGGGGTGCCCTAGCCTAAGCCTAGGGGTGCCCAGGCCTTAGGCTAGAGGAGCCCTAGCCTTAGCCTAAGCCTATGGCTGCCCTAGCCTAAGCCTAGGGGTGCCCTAGCCTAACACTATGGGTGCCCTAGCCTTAGGCTAGTGGAGCACTAGCCTTAGCCTAAGCCTAAGGGTGCCCAAGCCTAAATTTAGGGGTGCCCTAGCCTAAGCTTAGGGGTGCCTTAGCCTAAGCCTAGGGGTCCCCTAGCCTTAGCCTAAGCCTAGGGGTGCCCTAGCCATAGCCTAGGGGAGCCCTAGCCTTAGCCTAAGCTTAGGGGTGCCCGAGCCTAATCCTAGGGTTGCCCTAGCCTAAGCCTAGGGGTGCCCTAGCCTTAGGCTAGGGGAGCCCTAGCCTTAGCCTACGCCTAGGGGTGCCCTAGCCTAAGCCTAGGGGTTCCCTAGCCTAAGCCTATGGGTGCCCTCGCCTTAGGCTAGCTGAGCCCTAGCCTTAGCCTAAGCCTAGGGGTGCCCTAGCCTAAGAGTAGGGGTGCCCTAGCCTAAGCCTTGGGGTGCCCTAGCCTAAGCCTAGGGGTGCCCTAGGGATAGGCTAGGGGAGCCCTAGCCTTAGCCTAAGCCTAGGGGTGCCCTAGCCTAAGCCTAGGGGTGCCCTAGCCTAAGCCTAGTGGTGCCCTAGCCTAAGCCTAGGGGTGCCCTAGCATAAGCCTTGGGGTGCCCTAGCCCAAGCCTAGTGGTGTCATAGCCTAAGACTAGGGGTTCCCTAGCCTAAGCCTAGGGGTGCCCTATCCATAGCCTAGGGGAGCCCTAGCTTTAGCTTAAGCTTAGGGGTGCCCGAGCCTAAACCTAGGGTTGCCCTAGCCTAAGCCTAGGGGTGCCCTAGCCTTAGGCTAGGGGAGCCCTAGCCTTAGCCTACGCCTAGGGGTGCCCTAGCCTAAGCTTATGGGTGCCCTAGCCTAAGCCTAGGGGTGCCCTAGCCTAAGCCGAGGGGTGCCCTAGCCTGAGCCTAGGGGTGCCCTAGCCTGAGCCTACGGGTGACCTAGCCTGTGACTAGGGGAGCCCTAGCCTTAGTCTAGCCTAGGATTGTCCTAGCCTAAGCCTAGGGGTGCCCTAGCCTAAGCCTAGGGGTGCCCTAGCCTGAGTCTGGGGGAGCCGTAGCCTAAGCCTACGGGTGCCCTTGCCTAAGCCTAGGGATGCCTTAGCCTAAGCCTAGGGGTCCCCTAACCTTAGCCTAAGCCTAGGGGTGCCCTATCCTAAGCCTACGGGTGCCCTGACCTTAGGCTATGGGAGCCCTAGCCTTAGCCGAAGCCTACGGGTGCCGTAGCCTAAGCCTAGGGATGCTCTAGCCTGAGCCTATAGGAGCACTAGCCTTAGGCTAGGGGAGCCCTAGCCTTAGCCTAAGCCTAGGGGTGCCCTAGCCTAAGCCTAGGGGTGCCCTAGCCTAAGGCTAAGGGTGCCTTTGCCTAAGCCTACGGGTGCTCTAGCCTAAGCCTAGGGGTGCCCTACCCTAAGCCTATATGTGACCTAGCCTAAGCCTTGGGGTGCCCTACCCTAAGCCTAGGGGTGTCCTAACCTAAGCCTAGGGGTGCCCTAGCCTTAGGATAGCTGAGCCCTAACCTTAGCCTAAGCCTTGGGGTGCCCTAGCCCAAGCCTAGGGGTGTCGTAGCCTAAGCCTAGGGGTGCCCTAGCCTAAGCCTGGGGTGCCCTAGCATAAGCCTAGGGGTGCCCTAGCATAAGCCAAGGGGTGCCCTAGCCTTAGCCTAAGCCTAGGGGTGCCCTAGCCTAAGACTAGGGGTGCCCTAGCCTAAGCCTAGGGGTGCCCTAGCCTAAGCCTAGGGGTGCCCAGGCCTTAGGCTAGAGGAGCCCTAGCCTTAGCCTAATCCTATGGCTACCCTAGCCTAAGCCTAGGGGTGCCCTAGCCTAACACTATGGGTGCCCTAGCCTTAGGCTAGGGGAGCACTAGCCTTAGCCTAAGCCTAAGGGTGCCCTAGCCTAAATTTAGGGGTGCCCTAGCCTAAGCTTAGGGGTGCCTTAGCCTAAGCCTAGGGGTCCCCTAGCCTTAGCCTAAGCCTAGGGGTGCCCTAGCCATAGCCTAGGGGAGCCCTAGCCTTAGCCTAAGCTTAGGGGTGCCCGAGCCTAAGCCTAGGGTTGCCCTAGCCTAAGCCTAGGGGTGCCCTAGCCTTAGGCTAGGGGAGCCCTAGCCTTAGCCTACGCCTAGGGGTGCCCTAGCCTAAGCCTAGGGGTGCTAGCCTAAGCCTATGGGTGCCCTCGCCTTAGGCTAGCTGAGCCCTAGCCTTAGCCTAAGCCTAGGGGTGCCCTAGCCTAAGAGTAGGGGTGCCCTAGCCTAAGCCTTGGGGTGGCCTAGCCTAAGCCTAGGGGTGCCCTAGGGATAGGCTAGGGGAGCCCTAGCCTTAGCCTAAGCCTAGGGGTGCCCTAGCCTAAGCCTAGGGGTGCCCTAGCCTAAGCCTAGGGGTGCCCTAGCCTAAGCCTAGGGGTGCCCTAGCCTAAGCCTAGGGGTTCCCTAGCCTTAGGCTAGGGGAGCCCTAACCTTAGCCTAAGCCTTGGGCTGCCCTAGCCCAAGCCTAGGGGTGTCATAGCCTAAGCCTAGGGGTTCCCTAGCCTAAGCCTAGGGGTGCCCTAGCCTAAGTCTAGGGGTGCCCTAGCCTAAGACTAGGGGGGCCCTAGCCTAAGCTTATTGGTGCCGTAGCGTAAGCCTAGGGGTGCCCTAGCCTAAGCCTAGGGGTGCCCTAGCCTAAGGCTAAGGGTGCCTTTGCCTAAGCCTACGGGTGCTCTAGCCTAAGCCTAGGGGTGCCCTACCCTAAGCCTAGATGTGACCTAGCCTAAGCCTAGGGGTGCCCTACCCTAAGCCTAGGGGTGCCCTAACCTAAGACTAGGGGTGCCCTAGCCTTAGGCTAGCTGAGCCCTAGCCTTAGCCTAAGCCTAGGGGTGCCCTAACCTAAGCCTAGGGGTGCCCTAGCCTAAGCCTAGGGGTGCCCTAACCTAAGCTTAGGGGTGCCCTAGCCTAAGCCTAAGGGTGCCCAGCCTAGGCCTAGTGGTGCCCTAGCCTTAGGTTAGGGGAGCCCTAGCCTTAGCCTAAGTCTAGGCGTGCCCTTGCCTAAGCCTAGGGGTGCCCTAGCGTAAGCCTAGTGGTGTCCTAGCCTAAGCCTAGGGGTGCCCTAACCTAAGCCTAGGTGTGCCCTAGCCTTGGACTAGGGGAGCCCTAGCCTTAGCCTAAGCCTAGGGGTGCCCTAGCCTAAGCTTAAGGGTGCCCTAGCCTAAGCCTAGGGGTGCCCTAGCCTAAGCCTAGTGGTGCCCTAGCCTAAGCCTAGGGGTGCCCTAGCCTTAGGGTATGGGAGCCCTAGCCTTAGCCTAGTGGTGCCCTATCCTAATCCTAGGGGTGCCCTAGCCTTAGGCTAGGGTAGCCCTAACCTTAGCCTAAGCCTTGGGGTGCCCTAGCCCAAGCCTAGGGGTGTCGTAGCCTAAGCCTAGGGGTTCCCTAGCCTAAGCCTAGGAGTGCCCTAGCATAAGCCTAGGGGTGCCCTAGCATAAGCCTAGGGGTGCCCTAGCCTAAGCCTAGGGGTGCCCAGGCCTTAGGCTAGAGGAGCCCTAGCCTTAGCCTAAGCCTATGGCTGCCCTAGCCTAAGCCTAGGGGTGCCCTAGCCTAACACTATGGGTGCCCTAGCCTTAGGCTAGGGGAGCCCTAGCCTTAGCCTACGCCTAGGGGTGCCCTAGCCTAAGCCTAGGGGTACCCTAGCCTAAGCCTATGGGTGCCCTCGCCTTAGGCTAGCTGAGCCCTAGCCTTAGCCTAAGCCTAGGGGTGCCCTAGCCTAAGAGTAGGGGTGCCCTAGCCTAAGCCTTTGGGTGCCCTAGCCTAAGCCTAGGGGTGCCCTAGGGATAGTCTAGGGGAGCCCTAGCCTTAGCCTAAGCCTAGGGGTGCCCTAGCCTAAGCCTAGTGGTGCCCTAGCCTAAGCCTAGGGGTGCCCTAGCCTAAGCCTAGGGGTTCCCTAGCCTTAGGCTAGGGGAACCCTAACCTTTGCCTAAGCCTTGGGGTGCCTTAGCCCAAGCCTAGGGGTGTCGTAGCCTAAGCCTAGGGGTTCCCTAGCCTAAGCCTAGGGGTGCTCTAGCCTAAGTCTAAGGGTGCACTAGCCTAAGACTAGGGGAGCCCTAGCCTAAGCTTATTGGTGCCCTAGTAAGCCTAGGGGTGCCCTAGCCTAAGCCTAGGGGTGCCCTAGCCTAAGCCTAGGGGTGCCCTAGCCTAAGCCTAGGGGTGCCCAGGCCTTAGGCTAGAGGAGCCCTAGCCTTAGCCTAAGCCTATGGCTGCCCTAGCCTAAGCCTAGGGATGCCCTAGCCTAAGCCTAGGGGTGCCCTAGCCTTAGGATAGCTGAGCCCTAACCTTAGCCTAAGCCTTGGGGTGCCCTAGCCCAAGCCTAGGGGTGTCGTAGCCTAAGCCTAGGGGTGCCCTAGCCTAAGCCTGGGGTGCCCTAGCATAAGCCTAGGGGTGCCCTAGCATAAGCCAAGGGGTGCCCTAGCCTTAGCCTAAGCCTAGGGGTGCCCTAGCCTAAGACTAGGGGTGCCCTAGCCTAAGCCTAGGGGTGCCCTAGCCTAAGCCTAGGGGTGCCCAGGCCTTAGGCTAGAGGAGCCCTAGCCTTAGCCTAATCCTATGGCTGCCCTAGCCTAAGCCTAGGGGTGCCCAGGCCTTAGGCTAGAGGAGCCCTAGCCTTAGCCTAATCCTATGGCTGCCCTAGCCTAAGCCTAGGGGTGCCCTAGCCTAACACTATGGGTGCCCTAGCCTTAGGCTAGGGGAGCACTAGCCTTAGCCTAAGCCTAAGGGTGCCCTAGCCTAAATTTAGGGGTGCCCTAGCCTAAGCTTAGGGGTGCCTTAGCCTAAGCCTAGGGGTCCCCTAGCCTTAGCCTAAGCCTAGGGGTGCCCTAGCCATAGCCTAGGGGAGCCCTAGCCTTAGCCTTAGCTTAGGGGTGCCCGAGCCTAAGCCTAGGGTTGCCCTAGCCTAAGCCTAGGGGTGCCCTAGCCTTAGGCTAGGGGAGCCCTAGCCTTAGCCTACGCCTAGGGGTTCCCTAGCCTAAGCCTAGGGGTGCCCTAGCCTAAGCCTATGGGTGCCCTCGCCTTAGGCTAGCTGAGCCCTAGTCTTAGCCTAAGCCTAGGGGTGCCCTAGCCTAAGAGTAGGGGTGCCCTAGCCTAAGCCTTGGGGTGCCCTAGCCTAAGCCTAGGGGTGCCCTAGGGATAGGCTAGGGGAGCCCTAGCCTTAGCCTAAGCCTAGGGGTGCCCTAGCCTAAGCCTAGGGGTGCCCTAGCCTAAGCCTAGGGGTGCCCTAGCCTAAGCCTAGGGGTGCCCTAGCCTAAGCCTAGGGGTTCCCTAGCCTTAGGCTAGGGGAGCCCTAACCTTAGCCTAAGCCTTGGGCTGCCCTAGCCCAAGCCTAGGGGTGTCATAGCCTAAGCCTAGGGGTTCCCTAGCCTAAGCCTAGGGGTGCCCTAGCCTAAGTCTAGGGGTGCCCTAGCCTAAGACTAGGGGAGCCCTAGCCTAAGCTTATTGGTGCCGTAGCGTAAGCCTAGGGGTGCCCTAGCCTAAGCCTAGGGGTGCCCTAGCCTAAGGCTAAGGGTGCCTTTGCCTAAGCCTACGGGTGCTCTAGCCTAAGCCTAGGGGTGCCCTACCCTAAGCCTAGATGTGACCTAGCCTAAGCCTAGGGGTGCCCTACCCTAAGCCTAGGGGTGCCCTAACCTAAGCCTAGGGGTGCCCTAGCCTTAGGCTAGCTGAGCCCTAGCCTTAGCCTAAGCCTAGGGGTGCCCTAACCTAAGCCTAGGGGTGCCCTAGCCTAAGCCTAGGGGTGCCCTAACCTAAGCTTAGGGGTGCCCTAGCCTAAGCCTAAGGGTGCCCAGCCTAGGCCTAGTGGTGCCCTAGCCTTAGGTTAGGGGAGCCCTAGCCTTAGCCTAAGTCTAGGCGTGCCCTTGCCTAAGCCTAGGGGTGCCCTAGCGTAAGCCTAGTGGTGTCCTAGCCTAAGACTAGGGGTGCCCTAACCTAAGCCTAGGTGTGCCCTAGCCTTGGACTAGGGGAGCCCTAGCCTTAGCCTAAGCCTAGGGGTGCCCTAGCCTAAGCCTAAGGGTGCCCTAGCCTAAGCCTAGGGGTGCCCTAGCCTAAGCCTAGTGGTGCCCTAGCCTAAGCCTAGGGGTGCCCTAGCCTTAGGGTATGGGAGCCCTAGCCTTAGCCTAGTGGTGCCCTATCCTAATCCTAGGGGTGCCCTAGCCTTAGGCTAGGGTAGCCCTAACCTTAGCCTAAGCCTTGGGGTGCCCTAGCCCAAGCCTAGGGGTGTCGTAGCCTAAGCCTAGGGGTTCCCTAGCCTAAGCCTAGGAGTGCCCTAGCATAAGCCTTGGGGTGCCCTAGCATAAGCCTAGGGGTGCCCTAGCCTAAGCCTAGGGGTGCCCAGGCCTTAGGCTAGAGGAGCCCTAGCCTTAGCCTAAGCCTATGGCTGCCCTAGCCTAAGCCTAGGGGTGCCCTAGCCTAACACTATGGGTGCCCTAGCCTTAGGCTAGGGGAGCCCTAGCCTTAGCCTACGCCTAGGGGTGCCCTAGCCTAAGCCTAGGGGTACCCTAGCCTAAGCCTATGGGTGCCCTCGCCTTAGGCTAGCTGAGCCCTAGCCTTAGCCTAAGCCTAGGGGTGCCCTAGCCTAAGAGTAGGGGTGCCCTAGCCTAAGCCTTTGGGTGCCCTAGCCTAAGCCTAGGGGTGCCCTAGGGATAGTCTAGGGGAGCCCTAGCCTTAGCCTAAGCCTAGGGTTGCCCTAGCCTAAGCCTAGGGGTGCCCTAGCCTAAGCCTAGTGGTGCCCTAGCCTAAGCCTAGGGGTTCCCTAGCCTTAGGCTAGGGGAACCCTAACCTTTGCCTAAGCCTTGGGGTGCCTTAGCCCAAGCCTAGGGGTGTCGTAGCCTAAGCCTAGGGGTTCCCTAGCCTAAGCCTAGGAGTGCTCTAGCCTAAGTCTAAGGGTGCACTAGCCTAAGACTAGGGGAGCCCTAGCCTAAGCTTATTGGTGCCCTAGTAAGCCTAGGGGTGCCCTAGCCTAAGCCTAGGGGTGCCCTAGCCTAAGCCTAGGGGTGCCCTAGCCTAAGCCTAGGGGTGCCCAGGCCTTAGGCTAGAGGAGCCCTAGCCTTAGCCTAAGCCTATGGCTGCCCTAGCCTAAGCCTAGGGATGCCCTAGCCTAAGCCTAGGAGTGCCCTAGCCTAACACTATGGGTGCCCTAGCCTTAGGCTAGGGGAGCACTAGCCTTAGCCAAAGCCTAAGGGTGCCCTAGCCTAAATTAGCGGTGCCCTAGCCTAAGCCTAGGGGTGCACTAGCCCAAGCCTAGGGGTGTCGTAGCCTAAGCCTAGGGGTGCCCTAGCCTAAGCCTAGGGGTGCCCTAGCATAAGCCTAGGGGTGCCCTAGCCTTGGACTAGGGGAGCCCTAGCCTTAGCCTAAGCCTAGGGGTGCCCTAGCCTAAGCCTAAGGGTGCCCTAGCCTAAGCCTAGGGGTGCCCTAGCCTAAGCCTAGGGGTGCCCTAGCCTAAGCCTAGGGGTGCCCTAGCCTTAGGGTATGGGAGCCCTAGCCTTAGCCTAGTGGTGCCCTATCCTAATCCTAGGGGTGCCCTAGCCTTAGACTAGGGTAGCCCTAACCTTAGCCTAAGCCTTCGGGTGCCCTAGCCCAAGCCTAGGGGTGTCATAGCCTAAGCCTAGGGGTTCCCTAGCCTAAGCCTAGGAGTGCCCTAGCATAAGCCTAGGGGTGCCCTAGCATAAGCCTAGGGGTGCCCTAGCCTAAGCCTAGGGGTGCCCTAGCCTTAGGCTAGGGGAGCCCTAGCCTTAGCCTACGCCTAGGGGTGCCCTAGCCTAAGCCTAGGGGTACCCTAGCCTAAGCCTATGGGTGCCCTCGCCTTAGGCTAGCTGGGCCCTAGCCTTAGCCTAAGCCTAGGGGTGCCCTAGCCTAAGAGTAGGGGTGCCCTAGCCTAAGCCTTTGGGTGCCCTAGCCTAAGCCTAGGGGTGCCCTAGGGATAGTCTAGGGGAGCCCTAGCCTTAGCCTAAGCCTAGGGGTGCCCTAGCCTAAGCCTAGGGGTGCCCTAGCCTAAGCCTAGTGGTGCCCTAGCCTAAGCCTAGGGGTGCCCTAGCCTAAGCCTAGGGGTTCCCTAGCCTTAGGCTAGGGGAACCCTAACCTTTGCCTAAGCCTTGGGGTGCCTTAGCCCAAGCCTAGGGGTGTCGTAGCCTAAGCCTAGGGGTGCCCTAGCCTAAGCCTAGGGGTGCCCAGGCCTTAGGCTAGAGGAGCCCTAGCCTTAGCCTAAACCTATGGCTGCCCTAGCCTAAGCCTAGGGATGCCCTAGCCTAAGCCTAGGGGTGCCATAGCCTAACACTATGGGTGCCCTAGCCTTAGGCTAGGGGAGCACTAGCCTTAGCCAAAGCCTAAGGGTGCCCTAGCCTAAATTAGCGGTGCCCTAGCCTAAGCCTAGGGGTGCCCTAGCCCAAGCCTAGGGGTGTCGTAGCCTAAGCCTAGGGGTGCCCTAGCCTAAGCCTAGGGGTGCCCTAGCATAAGCCTAGGGGTGCCCTAGCATAAGCCTAGGGGTGCCCTAGCCTAAGCCTCGGGGTGCCCAGGCCTTAGGCTAGAGGAGCCCTAGCCTTAGCCTAATCCTATGGCTGCCCTAGCCTAAGCCTAGGGGTGCCCTAGCCTAACACAATGGGTGCCCTAGCCTTAGGCTAGGGGAGCCCTAGCCTTAGCCTACGCCTAGGGGTGCCCTAGCCTAAGCCTAGGGGTGCCCTAGCCTAAGCCTATGGGTGCCCTCGCCTTAGGCTAGCTGAGCCCTAGCCTTAGCCTAAGCCTAGGGGTGCCCTAGCCTAAGCCTAGGGGTTCCCTAGCCTAAGCCTATGGGTGCCCTCGCCTTAGGCTAGCTGAGCCCTAGCCTTAGCCTAAGCCTAGGGGTGCCCTAGCCTAAGAGTAGGGGTGCCCTAGCCTAAGCCTTGGGGTGCCCTAGCCTAAGCCTAGGGGTGCCCTAGGGATAGGCTAGGGGAGCCCTAGCCTTAGCCTAAGCCTAGGGGTGCCCTAGCCTAAGCCTAGGGGTGCCCTAGCCTAAGCCTAGTGGTGCCCTAGCCTAAGCCTAGGGGTGCCCTAGCCTAAGCCTAGGGGTTCCCTAGCCTTAGGCTAGGGGAGCCCTAACCTTAGCCTAAGCCTTGGGTTGCCCTAGCCCAAGCCTAGTGGTGTCATAGCCTAAGCCTAGGGGTTCCCTAGCCTAAGCCTAGGGGTGCCCTATCCATAGCCTAGGGGAGCCCTAGCTTTAGCTTAAGCTTAGGGGTGCCCGAGCCTAAACCTAGGGTTGCCCTAGCCTAAGCCTAGGGGTGCCCTAGCCTTAGGCTAGGGGAGCCCTAGCCTTAGCCTACGCCTAGGGGTGCCCTAGCCTAAGCTTATGGGTGCCCTAGCCTAAGCCTAGGGGTGCCCTAGCCTAAGCCGAGGGGTGCCCTAGCCTGAGCCTAGGGGTTCCCTAGCCTGAGCCTACGGGTGACCTAGCCTGTGACTAGGGGAGCCCTAGCCTTAGTCTAGCCTAGGATTGTCCTAGCCTAAGCCTAGGGGTGCCCTAGCCTAAGCCTAGGGGTGCCCTAGCCTGAGTCTGGGGGAGCCGTAGCCTAAGCCTACGGGTGCCCTTGCCTAAGCCTAGGGATGCCTTAGCCTAAGCCTAGGGGTCCCCTAGCCTTAGCCTAAGCCTAGGGGTGCCCTATCCTAAGCCTACGGGTGCCCTGACCTTAGGCTATGGGAGCCCTAGCCTTAGCCGAAGCCTACGGGTGCCGTAGCCTAAGCCTAGGGATGCTCTAGCCTGAGCCTATGGGAGCACTAGCCTTAGGCTAGGGGAGCCCTAGCCTTAGCCTAAGCCTAGGGGTGCCCTAGCCTAAGCCTAGGGGTGCCCTAGCCTAAGGCTAAGGGTGCCTTTGCCTAAGCCTACGGGTGCTCTAGCCTAAGCCTAGGGGTGCCCTACCCTAAGCCTATATGTGACCTAGCCTAAGCCTAGGGGTGCCCTACCCTAAGCCTAGGGGTGTCCTAACCTAAGCCTAGGGGTGCCCTAGCCTTAGGATAGCTGAGCCCTAACCTTAGCCTAAGCCTTGGGGTGCCCTAGCCCAAGCCTAGGGGTGTCGTAGCCTAAGCCTAGGGGTGCCCTAGCCTAAGCCTGGGGTGCCCTAGCATAAGCCTAGGGGTGCCCTAGCATAAGCCAAGGGGTGCCCTAGCCTTAGCCTAAGCCTCGGGGTGCCCTAGCCTAAGACTAGGGGTGCCCTAGCCTAAGCCTAGGGGTGCCCTAGCCTAAGCCTAGGGGTGCCCAGGCCTTAGGCTAGAGGAGCCCTAGCCTTAGCCTAATCCTATGGCTGCCCTAGCCTAAGCCTAGGGGTGCCCTAGCCTAACACTATGGGTGCCCTAGCCTTAGGCTAGGGGAGCACTAGCCTTAGCCTAAGCCTAAGGGTGCCCTAGCCTAAATTTAGGGGTGCCCTAGCCTAAGCTTAGGGGTGCCTTAGCCTAAGCCTAGGGGTCCCCTAGCCTTAGCCTAAGCCTAGGGGTGCCCTAGCCATAGCCTAGGGGAGCCCTAGCCTTAGCCTAAGCTTAGGGGTGCCCGAGCCTAAGCCTAGGGTTGCCCTAGCCTAAGCCTAGGGGTGCCCTAGCCTTAGGCTAGGGGAGCCATAGCCTTAGCCTACGCCTAGGGGTGCCCTAGCCTAAGCCTAGGGGTGCCCTAGCCTAAGCCTATGGGTGCCCCCGCCTTAGGCTAGCTGAGCCCTAGCCTTAGCCTAAGCCTAGGGGTGCCCTAGCCTAAGAGTAGGGGTGCCCTAGCCTAAGCCTTGGGGTGCCCTAGCCTAAGCCTAGGGGTGCCCTAGGGATAGGCTAGGGGAGCCCTAGCCTTAGCCTAAGCCTAGGGGTGCCCTAGCCTAAGCCTAGGGGTGCCCTAGCCTAAGCCTAGGGGTGCCCTAGCCTAAGCCTAGGGGTGCCCTAGCCTAAGCCTAGGGGTGCCCTAGCCTAAGCCTAGGGGTTCCCTAGCCTTAGGCTAGGGGAGCCCTAACCTTAGCCTAAGCCTTGGGCTGCCCTAGCCCAAGCCTAGGGGTGTCATAGCCTAAGCCTAGGGGTTCCCTAGCCTAAGCCTAGGGGTGCCCTAGCCTAAGTCTAGGGGTGCCCTAGCCTAAGACTAGGGGAGCCCTAGCCTAAGCTTATTGGTGCCGTAGCGTAAGCCTAGGGGTGCCCTAGCCTAAGCCTAGGGGTGCCCTAGCCTAAGGCTAAGGGTGCCTTTGCCTAAGCCTACGGGTGCTCTAGCCTAAGCCTAGGGGTGCCCTACCCTAAGCCTAGATGTGACCTAGCCTAAGCCTAGGGGTGCCCTACCCTAAGCCTAGGGGTGCCCTAACCTAAGACTAGGGGTGCCCTAGCCTTAGGCTAGCTGAGCCCTAGCCTTAGCCTAAGCCTAGGGGTGCCCTAACCTAAGCCTAGGGGTGCCCTAGCCTAAGCCTAGGGGTGCCCTAACCTAAGCTTAGGGGTGCCCTAGCCTAAGCCTAAGGGTGCCCAGCCTAGGCCTAGTGGTGCCCTAGCCTTAGGTTAGGGGAGCCCTAGCCTTAGCCTAAGTCTAGGCGTGCCCTTGCCTAAGCCTAGGGGTGCCCTAGCGTAAGCCTAGTGGTGTCCTAGCCTAAGCCTAGGGGTGCCCTAACCTAAGCCTAGGTGTGCCCTAGCCTTGGACTAGGGGAGCCCTAGCCTTAGCCTAAGCCTAGGGGTGCCCTAGCCTAAGCCTAAGGGTGCCCTAGCCTAAGCCTAGGGGTGCCCTAGCCTAAGCCTAGTGGTGCCCTAGCCTAAGCCTAGGGGTGCCCTAGCCTTAGGGTATGGGAGCCCTAGCCTTAGCCTAGTGGTGCCCTATCCTAATCCTAGGGGTGCCCTAGCCTTAGGCTAGGGTAGCCCTAACCTTAGCCTAAGCCTTGGGGTGCCCTAGCCCAAGCCTAGGGGTGTCGTAGCCTAAGCCTAGGGGTTCCCTAGCCTAAGCCTAGGAGTGCCCTAGCATAAGCCTAGGGGTGCCCTAGCATAAGCCTAGGGGTGCCCTAGCCTAAGCCTAGGGGTGCCCAGGCCTTAGGCTAGAGGAGCCCTAGCCTTAGCCTAAGCCTATGGCTGCCCTAGCCTAAGCCTAGGGGTGCCCTAGCCTAACACTATGGGTGCCCTAGCCTTAGGCTAGGGGAGCCCTAGCCTTAGCCTACGCCTAGGGGTGCCCTAGCCTAAGCCTAGGGGTACCCTAGCCTAAGCCTATGGGTGCCCTCGCCTTAGGCTAGCTGAGCCCTAGCCTTAGCCTAAGCCTAGGGGTGCCCTAGCCTAAGAGTAGGGGTGCCCTAGCCTAAGCCTTTGGGTGCCCTAGCCTAAGCCTAGGGGTGCCCTAGGGATAGTCTAGGGGAGGCCTAGCCTTAGCCTAAGCCTAGGGGTGCCCTAGCCTAAGCCTAGGGGTGCCCTAGCCTAAGCCTAGTGGTGCCCTAGCCTAAGCCTAGGGGTGCCCTAGCCTAAGCCTAGGGGTTCCCTAGCCTTAGGCTAGGGGAACCCTAACCTTTGCCTAAGCCTTGGGGTGCCTTAGCCCAAGCCTAGGGGTGTCGTAGCCTAAGCCTAGGGGTTCCCTAGCCTAAGCCTAGGGGTGCTCTAGCCTAAGTCTAAGGGTGCACTAGCCTAAGACTAGGGGAGCCCTAGCCTAAGCTTATTGGTGCCCTAGTAAGCCTAGGGGTGCCCTAGCCTAAGCCTAGGGGTGCCCTAGCCTAAGCCTAGGGGTGCCCTAGCCTAAGCCTAGGGGTGCCCAGGCCTTAGGCTAGAGGAGCCCTAGCCTTAGCCTAAGCCTATGGCTGCCCTAGCCTAAGCCTAGGGATGCCCTAGCCTAAGCCTAGGGGTGCCCTAGCCTAACACTATGGGTGCCCTAGCCTTAGGCTAGGGGAGCACTAGCCTTAGCCAAAGCCTAAGGGTGCCCTAGCCTAAATTAGCGGTGCCCTAGCCTAAGCCTAGGGGTGCCCTAGCCCAAGCCTAGGGGTGTCGTAGCCTAAGCCTAGGGGTGCCCTAGCCTAAGCCTAGGGGTGCCCTAGCATAAGCCTAGGGGTGCCCTAGCCTTGGACTAGGGGAGCCCTAGCCTTAGCCTAAGCCTAGGGGTGCCCTAGCCTAAGCCTAAGGGTGCCCTAGCCTAAGCCTAGGGGTGCCCTAGCCTAAGCCTAGTGGTGCCCTAGCCTAAGCCTAGGGGTGCCCTAGCCTTAGGGTATGGGAGCCCTAGCCTTAGCCTAGTGGTGCCCTATCCTAATCCTAGGGGTGCCCTAGCCTTAGGCTAGGGTAGCCCTAACCTTAGCCTAAGCCTTGGGGTGCCCTAGCCCAAGCCTAGGGGTGTCGTAGCCTAAGCCTAGGGGTTCCCTAGCCTAAGCCTAGGAGTGCCCTAGCATAAGCCTAGGGGTGCCTAAGCATAAGCCTAGGGGTGCCCTAGCCTAAGCCTAGGGGTGCCCAGGCCTTAGGCTAGAGGAGCCCTAGCCTTAGCCTAAGCCTATGGCTGCCCTGGCCTAAGCCTAGGGGTGCCCTAGCCTAACACTATGGGTGCCCTAGCCTTAGGCTAGGGGAGCCCTAGCCTTAGCCTACGCCTAGGGGTGCCCTAGCCTAAGCCTAGGGGTACCCTAGCCTAAGCCTATGGGTGCCCTCGCCTTAGGCTAGCTGGGCCCTAGCCTTAGCCTAAGCCTAGGGGTGCCCTAGCCTAAGAGTAGGGGTGACCTAGCCTAAGCCTTTGGGTGCCCTAGCCTAAGCCTAGGGGTGCCCTAGGGATAGTCTAGGGGAGCCCTAGCCTTAGCCTAAGCCTAGGGGTGCCCTAGCCTAAGCCTAGGGGTGCCCTAGCCTAAGCCTAGTGGTGCCCTAGCCTAAGCCTAGGGGTGCCCTAGCCTAAGCCTAGGGGTTCCCTAGCCTTAGGCTAGGGGAACCCTAACCTTTGCCTAAGCCTTGGGGTGCCTTAGCCCAAGCCTAGGGGTGTCGTAGCCTAAGCCTAGGGGTTCCCTAGCCTAAGCCTAGGGGTGCTCTAGCCTAAGTCTAAGGGTGCACTAGCCTAAGACTAGGGGAGCCCTAGCCTAAGCTTATTGGTGCCCTAGTAAGCCTAGGGGTGCCCTAGCCTAAGCCTAGGGGTGCCCTAGCCTAAGCCTAGGGGTGCCCTAGCCTAAGCCTAGGGGTGCCCAGGCCTTAGGCTAGAGGAGCCCTAGCCTTAGCCTAAACCTATGGCTGCCCTAGCCTAAGCCTAGGGATGCCCTAGCCTAAGCCTAGGGGTGCCATAGCCTAACACTATGGGTGCCCTAGCCTTAGGCTAGGGGAGCACTAGCCTTAGCCAAAGCCTAAGGGTGCCCTAGCCTAAATTAGCGGTGCCCTAGCCTAAGCCTAGGGGTGCCCTAGCCCAAGCCTAGGGGTGTCGTAGCCTAAGCCTAGGGGTGCCCTAGCCTAAGCCTAGGGGTGCCCTAGCATAAGCCTAGGGGTGCCCTAGCATAAGCCTAGGGGTGCCCTAGCCTAAGCCTCGGGGTGCCCAGGCCTTAGGCTAGAGGAGCCCTAGCCTTAGCCTAAGCCTATGGCTGCCCTAGCCTAAGCCTAGGGGTGCCCTAGCCTAACACTATGGGTGCCCTAGCCTTAGGCTAGGGGAGCCCTAGCCTTAGCCTACGCCTAGGGGTGCCCTAGCCTAAGCCTAGGGGTGCCCTAGCCTAAGCCTATGGGTGCCCTCGCCTTAGGCTAGCTGAGCCCTAGCCTTAGCCTAAGCCTAGGGGTGCCCTAGCCTAAGAGTAGGGGTGCCCTAGCCTAAGCCTCGGGGTTCCCTAGCCTTAGGCTATGGGAGCCCTAACCTTTGCCTAAGCCTGGGGGTGCCCTAGGGATAGGCTAGGGGAGCCCTAGCCTTAGCCTAAGCCTAGGGGTCCCCTAGCCTTAGCCTAAGCCTAGGGGTGCCCTATCCTAAGCCTACGGGTGCCCTGACCTTAGGCTATGGGAGCCCTAGCCTTAGCCGAAGCCTACGGGTGCCGTAGCCTAAGCCTAGGGATGCTCTAGCCTGAGCCTATGGGAGCACTAGCCTTAGGCTAGGGGAGCCCTAGCCTTAGCCTAAGCCTAGGGGTGCCCTAGCCTAAGCCTAGGGGTGCCCTAGCCTAAGGCTAAGGGTGCCTTTGCCTAAGCCTACGGGTGCTCTAGCCTAAGCCTAGGGGTGCCCTACCCTAAGCCTATATGTGACCTAGCCTAAGCCTAGGGGTGCCCTACCCTAAGCCTAGGGGTGTCCTAACCTAAGCCTAGGGGTGCCCTAGCCTTAGGATAGCTGAGCCCTAACCTTAGCCTAAGCCTTGGGGTGCCCTAGCCCAAGCCTAGGGGTGTCGTAGCCTAAGCCTAGGGGTGCCCTAGCCTAAGCCTGGGGTGCCCTAGCATAAGCCTAGGGGTGCCCTAGCATAAGCCAAGGGGTGCCCTAGCCTTAGCCTAAGCCTCGGGGTGCCCTAGCCTAAGACTAGGGGTGCCCTAGCCTAAGCCTAGGGGTGCCCTAGCCTAAGCCTAGGGGTGCCCAGGCCTTAGGCTAGAGGAGCCCTAGCCTTAGCCTAATCCTATGGCTGCCCTAGCCTAAGCCTAGGGGTGCCCTAGCCTAACACTATGGGTGCCCTAGCCTTAGGCTAGGGGAGCACTAGCCTTAGCCTAAGCCTAAGGGTGCCCTAGCCTAAATTTAGGGGTGCCCTAGCCTAAGCTTAGGGGTGCCTTAGCCTAAGCCTAGGGGTCCCCTAGCCTTAGCCTAAGCCTAGGGGTGCCCTAGCCATAGCCTAGGGGAGCCCTAGCCTTAGCCTAAGCTTAGGGGTGCCCGAGCCTAAGCCTAGGGTTGCCCTAGCCTAAGCCTAGGGGTGCCCTAGCCTTAGGCTAGGGGAGCCATAGCCTTAGCCTACGCCTAGGGGTGCCCTAGCCTAAGCCTAGGGGTGCCCTAGCCTAAGCCTATGGGTGCCCCCGCCTTAGGCTAGCTGAGCCCTAGCCTTAGCCTAAGCCTAGGGGTGCCCTAGCCTAAGAGTAGGGGTGCCCTAGCCTAAGCCTTGGGGTGCCCTAGCCTAAGCCTAGGGGTGCCCTAGGGATAGGCTAGGGGAGCCCTAGCCTTAGCCTAAGCCTAGGGGTGCCCTAGCCTAAGCCTAGGGGTGCCCTAGCCTAAGCCTAGGGGTGCCCTAGCCTAAGCCTAGGGGTGCCCTAGCCTAAGCCTAGGGGTGCCCTAGCCTAAGCCTAGGGGTTCCCTAGCCTTAGGCTAGGGGAGCCCTAACCTTAGCCTAAGCCTTGGGCTGCCCTAGCCCAAGCCTAGGGGTGTCATAGCCTAAGCCTAGGGGTTCCCTAGCCTAAGCCTAGGGGTGCCCTAGCCTAAGTCTAGGGGTGCCCTAGCCTAAGACTAGGGGAGCCCTAGCCTAAGCTTATTGGTGCCGTAGCGTAAGCCTAGGGGTGCCCTAGCCTAAGCCTAGGGGTGCCCTAGCCTAAGGCTAAGGGTGCCTTTGCCTAAGCCTACGGGTGCTCTAGCCTAAGCCTAGGGGTGCCCTACCCTAAGCCTAGATGTGACCTAGCCTAAGCCTAGGGGTGCCCTACCCTAAGCCTAGGGGTGCCCTAACCTAAGACTAGGGGTGCCCTAGCCTTAGGCTAGCTGAGCCCTAGCCTTAGCCTAAGCCTAGGGGTGCCCTAACCTAAGCCTAGGGGTGCCCTAGCCTAAGCCTAGGGGTGCCCTAACCTAAGCTTAGGGGTGCCCTAGCCTAAGCCTAAGGGTGCCCAGCCTAGGCCTAGTGGTGCCCTAGCCTTAGGTTAGGGGAGCCCTAGCCTTAGCCTAAGTCTAGGCGTGCCCTTGCCTAAGCCTAGGGGTGCCCTAGCGTAAGCCTAGTGGTGTCCTAGCCTAAGCCTAGGGGTGCCCTAACCTAAGCCTAGGTGTGCCCTAGCCTTGGACTAGGGGAGCCCTAGCCTTAGCCTAAGCCTAGGGGTGCCCTAGCCTAAGCCTAAGGGTGCCCTAGCCTAAGCCTAGGGGTGCCCTAGCCTAAGCCTAGTGGTGCCCTAGCCTAAGCCTAGGGGTGCCCTAGCCTTAGGGTATGGGAGCCCTAGCCTTAGCCTAGTGGTGCCCTATCCTAATCCTAGGGGTGCCCTAGCCTTAGGCTAGGGTAGCCCTAACCTTAGCCTAAGCCTTGGGGTGCCCTAGCCCAAGCCTAGGGGTGTCGTAGCCTAAGCCTAGGGGTTCCCTAGCCTAAGCCTAGGAGTGCCCTAGCATAAGCCTAGGGGTGCCCTAGCATAAGCCTAGGGGTGCCCTAGCCTAAGCCTAGGGGTGCCCAGGCCTTAGGCTAGAGGAGCCCTAGCCTTAGCCTAAGCCTATGGCTGCCCTAGCCTAAGCCTAGGGGTGCCCTAGCCTAACACTATGGGTGCCCTAGCCTTAGGCTAGGGGAGCCCTAGCCTTAGCCTACGCCTAGGGGTGCCCTAGCCTAAGCCTAGGGGTACCCTAGCCTAAGCCTATGGGTGCCCTCGCCTTAGGCTAGCTGAGCCCTAGCCTTAGCCTAAGCCTAGGGGTGCCCTAGCCTAAGAGTAGGGGTGCCCTAGCCTAAGCCTTTGGGTGCCCTAGCCTAAGCCTAGGGGTGCCCTAGGGATAGTCTAGGGGAGGCCTAGCCTTAGCCTAAGCCTAGGGGTGCCCTAGCCTAAGCCTAGGGGTGCCCTAGCCTAAGCCTAGTGGTGCCCTAGCCTAAGCCTAGGGGTGCCCTAGCCTAAGCCTAGGGGTTCCCTAGCCTTAGGCTAGGGGAACCCTAACCTTTGCCTAAGCCTTGGGGTGCCTTAGCCCAAGCCTAGGGGTGTCGTAGCCTAAGCCTAGGGGTTCCCTAGCCTAAGCCTAGGGGTGCTCTAGCCTAAGTCTAAGGGTGCACTAGCCTAAGACTAGGGGAGCCCTAGCCTAAGCTTATTGGTGCCCTAGTAAGCCTAGGGGTGCCCTAGCCTAAGCCTAGGGGTGCCCTAGCCTAAGCCTAGGGGTGCCCTAGCCTAAGCCTAGGGGTGCCCAGGCCTTAGGCTAGAGGAGCCCTAGCCTTAGCCTAAGCCTATGGCTGCCCTAGCCTAAGCCTAGGGATGCCCTAGCCTAAGCCTAGGGGTGCCCTAGCCTAACACTATGGGTGCCCTAGCCTTAGGCTAGGGGAGCACTAGCCTTAGCCAAAGCCTAAGGGTGCCCTAGCCTAAATTAGCGGTGCCCTAGCCTAAGCCTAGGGGTGCCCTAGCCCAAGCCTAGGGGTGTCGTAGCCTAAGCCTAGGGGTGCCCTAGCCTAAGCCTAGGGGTGCCCTAGCATAAGCCTAGGGGTGCCCTAGCCTTGGACTAGGGGAGCCCTAGCCTTAGCCTAAGCCTAGGGGTGCCCTAGCCTAAGCCTAAGGGTGCCCTAGCCTAAGCCTAGGGGTGCCCTAGCCTAAGCCTAGTGGTGCCCTAGCCTAAGCCTAGGGGTGCCCTAGCCTTAGGGTATGGGAGCCCTAGCCTTAGCCTAGTGGTGCCCTATCCTAATCCTAGGGGTGCCCTAGCCTTAGGCTAGGGTAGCCCTAACCTTAGCCTAAGCCTTGGGGTGCCCTAGCCCAAGCCTAGGGGTGTCGTAGCCTAAGCCTAGGGGTTCCCTAGCCTAAGCCTAGGAGTGCCCTAGCATAAGCCTAGGGGTGCCTAAGCATAAGCCTAGGGGTGCCCTAGCCTAAGCCTAGGGGTGCCCAGGCCTTAGGCTAGAGGAGCCCTAGCCTTAGCCTAAGCCTATGGCTGCCCTAGCCTAAGCCTAGGGGTGCCCTAGCCTAACACTATGGGTGCCCTAGCCTTAGGCTAGGGGAGCCCTAGCCTTAGCCTACGCCTAGGGGTGCCCTAGCCTAAGCCTAGGGGTACCCTAGCCTAAGCCTATGGGTGCCCTCGCCTTAGGCTAGCTGGGCCCTAGCCTTAGCCTAAGCCTAGGGGTGCCCTAGCCTAAGAGTAGGGGTGCCCTAGCCTAAGCCTTTGGGTGCCCTAGCCTAAGCCTAGGGGTGCCCTAGGGATAGTCTAGGGGAGCCCTAGCCTTAGCCTAAGCCTAGGGGTGCCCTAGCCTAAGCCTAGGGGTGCCCTAGCCTAAGCCTAGTGGTGCCCTAGCCTAAGCCTAGGGGTGCCCTAGCCTAAGCCTAGGGGTTCCCTAGCCTTAGGCTAGGGGAACCCTAACCTTTGCCTAAGCCTTGGGGTGCCTTAGCCCAAGCCTAGGGGTGTCGTAGCCTAAGCCTAGGGGTTCCCTAGCCTAAGCCTAGGGGTGCTCTAGCCTAAGTCTAAGGGTGCACTAGCCTAAGACTAGGGGAGCCCTAGCCTAAGCTTATTGGTGCCCTAGTAAGCCTAGGGGTGCCCTAGCCTAAGCCTAGGGGTGCCCTAGCCTAAGCCTAGGGGTGCCCTAGCCTAAGCCTAGGGGTGCCCAGGCCTTAGGCTAGAGGAGCCCTAGCCTTAGCCTAAACCTATGGCTGCCCTAGCCTAAGCCTAGGGATGCCCTAGCCTAAGCCTAGGGGTGCCATAGCCTAACACTATGGGTGCCCTAGCCTTAGGCTAGGGGAGCACTAGCCTTAGCCAAAGCCTAAGGGTGCCCTAGCCTAAATTAGCGGTGCCCTAGCCTAAGCCTAGGGGTGCCCTAGCCCAAGCCTAGGGGTGTCGTAGCCTAAGCCTAGGGGTGCCCTAGCCTAAGCCTAGGGGTGCCCTAGCATAAGCCTAGGGGTGCCCTAGCATAAGCCTAGGGGTGCCCTAGCCTAAGCCTCGGGGTGCCCAGGCCTTAGGCTAGAGGAGCCCTAGCCTTAGCCTAAGCCTATGGCTGCCCTAGCCTAAGCCTAGGGGTGCCCTAGCCTAACACTATGGGTGCCCTAGCCTTAGGCTAGGGGAGCCCTAGCCTTAGCCTACGCCTAGGGGTGCCCTAGCCTAAGCCTAGGGGTGCCCTAGCCTAAGCCTATGGGTGCCCTCGCCTTAGGCTAGCTGAGCCCTAGCCTTAGCCTAAGCCTAGGGGTGCCCTAGCCTAAGGGTAGGGGTGCCCTAGCCTAAGCCTCGGGGTTCCCTAGCCTTAGGCTATGGGAGCCCTAACCTTTGCCTAAGCCTGGGGGTGCCCTAGGGATAGGCTAGGGGAGCCCTAGCCTTAGCCTAAGCCTAGGGGTGCCCTAGGGATAGGCTAGGGAAGCCCTAGCCTTAGCCTAAGTCTAGGGGTGCCCTAGCCTAAGCCTAGGGGTGCCCTAGCCTAAGCCTCGGGGTTCCCTAGCCTTAGGCTATGGAAGCCCTAACCTTTGACTAAGCCTGGGGGTGCCTTAGCCCAAGCCTAGGGGTGTCGTAGCCTAAGCCTAGGGGATCCCTAGCCTAAGCCTAGGGGTGCTCTAGCGTAAGTCTAAGGGTGCACTAGCCTAAGACTAGGGGAGCCCTAGCCTAAGCTTATTGGTGCCCTAGTAAGCCTAGGGGTGCCCTAGCCTAAGCCTAGGGGTGCCCTAGCCTAAGCCTAGGGGTGCCCTAGCCTAAGCCTAGGGGTGCCCAGGCCTTTGGCTAGAGGAGCCCTAGCCTTAACCTAAGCCTATGGCTGCCCTAGCCTAAGCCTAGGGATGCCCTAGCCTAAGCCTAGGGGTGCCATAGCCTAACACTATGGGTGCCCTAGCCTTAGGCTAGGGGAGCACTAGCCTTAGCCAAAGCCTAAGGGTGCCCTAGCCTAAATTAGAGGTGCCTAGCCTAAGCCTAGGGGTGCCCTAGCCTAAGCCTAGGGGTGCCCTAGCCTTTGGCTAGGGGAGCCCTAGCCTTAGCCTAAGCCTTGGGGTGCCCTAGCCCAAGACGAGGGGTGTCGTAGCCTAAGCCTAGGGGTGCCCTAGCCTAAGCCTAGGGGTGCCCTAGCATAAGCCTAGGGGTGCCCTTGCATAAGCCTAGGGGTGCCCTAGCATAAGCCTAGGGGTGCCCAGGCCTTAGGCTAGAGGAGCCCTAGCCTTAGCCTAAGCCTATGGCTGCCCTAGCCTAAGCCTAGGGGTGCCCTAGCCTAACACTATGGGTGCCCTAGCCTTAGGCTAGGGGAGCCCTAGCCTTAGCCTACGCCTAGGGGTGCCCTAGCCTAAGCCTAGGGGTGCCCTAGCCTAAGCCTATGGGAGCCCTCGCCTTAGGCTAGCTGAGCCCTAGCCTTAGCCTAAGCCTAGGGGTGCCCTAGCCTTAGGCTAGGGTAGCCCTAACCTTAGCCTAAGCCTTGGGGTGCCCTAGACCAAGCCTAGGGGTGTCGTAGCCTAAGCCTAGGGGTGCCCTAGCCTAAGCCTAGGGGTGCCCTAGCATAAGCCTAGGGGTGCCCTAGCATAAGCCTAGGGGTGCCCTAGCCTAAGCCTAGGGGTGCCCAGGCCTTAGGCTAGAGGAGCCCTAGCCTTAGCCTAAGCCTATGGCTGCCCTAGCCTAAGCCTAGGGGTGCCCTAGCCTAACACTTTGGGTGCCCTAGCCTTAGGCTAGGGGAGACCTAGCCTTAGCCTACGCCTAGGGGTGCCCTAGCCTAAGCATAGGGGTGCCCTAGCCTAAGCCTATGGGTGCCCTCGCCTTAGGCTAGCTGAGCCCTAGCCTTAGCCTAAGCCTAGGGGTGCCCTAGCCTAAGAGTAGGGGTGTCCTAGCCTAAGCCTTGGGGTGCCCTAGCCTAAGCCTAGGGGTGCCCTAGGAATAGGCTAGGGGAGCCCAAGCCTTAGCCTAAGCCTAGGGGTGTCCTAGCCTAAGCCTAGGGGTGCCCTACCCTAAGCCTAGTGGTGCCCTAGCCTAAGCCTAGGGGTGCCCTAGCCTAATCCTAGGGGTTCCCTAGCCTTAGGCTAGGGGAGCCCTAACCTTTGCCTAAGCCTTGGGGTGCCTTAGCCCAAGCCTAGGGGTGTCGTAGCCTAAGCCTAGGGGTGGCCTAGCCTAAGCCTAGGGGTGCTCTAGCCTAAGTTTAAGGGTGCACTAGCCTAAGACAAGGGGAGCCCTAGCCTAAGCTTATTGGTGCCCTAGTAAGCCTAGGGGTGCCCTAGCCTAAGCCTAGGGGTGCCCTAGCCTAAGCCTAGGGGTGCCCTAGCCTAAGCCTAGGGGTACCCAGGCCTTAGGCTAGAGGAGCCCTAGCCTTAGCCTAAGCCTATGGCTGCCCTAGCTTAAGCCTAGGGATGCCCTAGCCTAAGCCTAGGGGCGCCCTAGCCTAACACTATGGGTGCCCTAGCCTTAGGCTAGGGGAGCACTAGCCTTAACCAAAGCCTAAGGGTGCCCTAGCCTAAGCCTAGGGGTGCCCTAGCCTAAGCCTAGGGGTGCCCTAGCCATAGCCTAGGGGAGCCCTAGCCTTAGCCTAAGCTTAGGGGTGCCCGAGCCTAAGACTAGGGTTGCCCTAGCTTAAGCCTAGGGGTGCACTAGCCTTAGGCTAGGGGAGCCCTAGCCTTAGCTTATGCCTAGGGGTGCCCTAGTCTAATCTTAGGGGTGCCCTAGCCTAAGCCTAGGGGTGCCCTAGCCTGAGCCTAAGGGTGCCCTAGCCTGAGCTTACGGGTGCCCTAGCCTGAGGCTAGGGGAGCCCTAGACTTAGTCTAGCCTAGGATTGCCCTAGCCTAAGCCTAGGGGTGCCCTAGCCTAAAGCTAAGGGTGCCTTTGCCTAAGCCTACGGATGCTCTTGCCTAAGCCTAGGGGTGCCCTACCCTAAGCCTAGATGTGACCTAGCCTAAGCCTAGGGGTGCCCTACCCTAAGCCTAGTGGGGCCCTAACCTAAGCCTAGGGGTGCCCTATCCTCAGGCTAGCTGAGCCCTAGCCTTAGCCTAAGCCTAGGGGTACCCTAGCCTAAGCCTAGGGGTGCCCTATCCTAACTCTAGGGGTGCCCTAGCCTAAGCCTAGGGGTGCCCTAGCCTAAGGCTAAGGGTGCCTTTGCCTAAGCCTACGGGTGCTCTAGCCTAAGCCTAGGGGTTCCCTACCCTAAGCCTAGATGTGACCTAGCCTAAGCCTAGGGGTGCCCTACCCTAAGCCTAGGGGTGCCCTAACCTAAGCCTAGGGGTGCCTTAGCCTTAGGCTAGCTGAGCCCTAGCCTTAGCCTAAGCCTAGGGGTGCCCTAACCTAAGCCTAGGGGTGCCCTATCCTAAGCCTAGGGGTGCCCTAACCTAAGCTTAGGGGTGCCCTAGCCTAAGCCTAAGGGTGCCCAGCCTAGGCCTAGTTGTGCCCTAGCCTTAGGTTAGGGGAGCCCAAGCCTTAGCCTAAGCCTAGGGGTGCCCTAGCCTAAGCCTAGGCGTGCCCTTGCCTAAGCCTAGGGGTGCCCTAGCCTAAGCCTAGTGGTGCCCTAGCCTAAGCCTAGGGGTGCCCTAGCCTTAGGCTATGGGAGCCCTAGCCTTAGCCTAGTGGTGCCCTATCCTAATCCTAGGGGTGCCCTAGCCTAAGCCTAGGGGTGCCCTAGCCTTAGTTTAGGGTAGCCCTAACCTTAGCCTAAGCCTTGGGGTGCCCTAGCCCAAGCCTAGGGGTGTCGTAGCCTAAGCGTGCCCTAGCCTATGCCTAGGGGTGCCCTAGCATAAGCCTAGGGGTGCCCTAGCATAAGCCTAGGGGTGCCCTAGCCTAAGCCTAGGGGTGCCCAGGCCTTAGGCTAGAGGAGCCCTAGCCTTAGCCTAAGCCTATGGCTGCCCTAGCCTAAGCCTAAGGGTGCCCTAGCCTAAGCCTAGGGGTGCCCTAGCCTTAGGCTAGGGGAGCCCTAGCCTTAGCCTACGCCTAGGGGTGCCCTAGCCTAAGCCTAGGGGTGCCCTAGCCTAAGCCTATGGGTGCCCTCACCTTAGGCTAGCTGAGCCCTAGCCTTAGCCTAAGCCTAGGGGTGCCCTAGCCTAAGCCTAGGGGTGCCCTATCCTAACCCTAGGGGTGCCCTAGCCTAAGCCTAGGGGTGCCCTAGCCTAAGCCTAGGGGTGCCCTAGCCTTAGGCTAGGGGAGCCCTAGCCTTAGCCTATGCCTAGGGGTGCCCTAGCCTAAGCCTAGGGGTGCCCTAGCCTAAGCCTATGGGTGCCCTCACCTTAGGCTAGCTGAGCCCTAGCCTTAGCCTAAACCTAGGGGTGCCCTAGCCTAAGCCTAGGGGTGCCCTATCCTAACCCTAGGGGTGCCCTAGCCTAAGCCTAGGGGTGCCCTAGCCTAAGGCTAAGGGTGCCTTTGCCTAAGCCTACGGGTGCTCTTGCCTAAGCCTAGGGGTGCCCTACCCTAAGCCTAGATGTGACC